>NW_027491177.1:2092500-2664220 GCF_021521415.1 Bidens hawaiensis | reverse complement strand
GAGAGTATGAACCATTTAGGCTTTTAAACAAGTATGAACCATTTCAAAGAATCTTTCTAGAACACCCCAGAATCTCTCTCTTCACAAGCTTCCGTAAGCTTTTAACAAGTCCGCATTTTTCTGGAACTCTTTAGAAATCCATCGCACCACAAGTTGATTTCTTAGAAGGTTTGTAACACCCTTGGCAAACACAACATCGTTACACTCTTAGGCAAATCCTATATCGGCTGTGGACAAGAGAGATCCTTGATTCATAAGTAAATGTCATGCCTCTTAAATCACCAACGCGTTTTGGGCTTAGTTGGCTGTGGAGCACATGAAAACTCCACGGTTTAAGCGTGCTTAGGTGGAAGTAGTACTAGGATGGGTGACATCCTGGGAAGTCTCTACTTGGGAAACCAAATACAAAGCCGTGAGTTCCCGGATGGGCAACCCATCGGAGCAAAGCGGACAATATTGGTGGTGCGAGGGGCCGGATGTTACAAGGTTCCCTATCTGGAAGTAATATAAACATATGTTAATTGTATTAAAAAACATATGTTAGTTGTCTAAAACATATGTTAAATTGCATAAAAAAACATATGTTTTAAACCAATAAGGATTTTTAATTATAAAAAAAATTAATAATAATAAAAAGTGAAAGTAACACTGGCAGGTTGGAACCACCGGCAGGTTGTGAGAAAAAGGTCAGCTACCGGAGTGGTGACATCTTGAAAAGAAAAAAGAAAAAATAATAATAAAAACAAAATACAATTATTTAGATCTTGAAAAGGAAAAGAAGAAAAAACATCTTATAAATAAATCAATACCAAAATACACACTAATATGGATTCTTATTGATAAAAAGAAAAAAAATAATAAAGAAAGAACAAAAATACAATTCTTTAGATCTTGAAAAGAAAAAGAAGAAAAAAAACTTAAAAACAAATCAATACCAATATACACAATCATATAGATTTTTATTGATAAAAAGAAAAAAATAATAAAAGAAAAATGTCTACCAACTATATTCAAAAGAAAAAAAAGAGTAAAGATCTATCTAAAAATAAATTAAAGATCTACCATTACTTAGATCTGAAAAGAAATGAAAAAAGAAAAAAAAAAGTAAAGAAAGAAACAAACCTTAAGATCTTGAAAAAATATAAAAAATCTACCAAATTCCGAGTTAATCGGATCCGGCTTGCTTTCTTCGACCTGTCGCTGTTTCTTCTCCACTGCAAGAGTGGAACCACCACAAACATTATTGGCCGGATAGATACATACTCTATTTTGTTTTGGAAGATGGATAAATTTATGTTCTTGAAGTTGGTAATAATAGACAAAGATAGAGAGAAAAATGAGAGAAATATGGGAGAGACAGAGAGAGAGAGAGAAACTTCTAGGATGGTGAGACAAAAGTGAGAAATAAGAGATGGGAGAATGGTAAAAGATGGAAAAGGACAATATTTATGAAATTACCTTACTAACCTTCTTATTTAAAAACAATAAATCTAAACAGTGCATACGTGGCACAACATGAGGCTCACATTTGGGTTTCCGGGGTTTTTTTCAACTAGAGGAGGTTTTCTTCTTATACTTATAAATAAAGGGAAATGTTAAAATAAAAACCCATTGCAACTGTGAAAACCATATAAACCCTATTATATCCATTGATCTAATCAAATGAAGGGCTGAGATTAATTCAAATAAAATCTGAATTTAATTTCTATTCTTTTAATGAAAAGAAGTACATAAAGGATAACTTGGTAAATTCATATATCCTTACTTTATGTCTACATCACCCAACTTGGTAAAAGATTCCCTATGTCTCTTAGACCATCCGCTATGGGGCGTGGATGGAGGGTTTTTTGGGGCGACGAGGGCGCGGAACACCGCTGTGGGGCGCCAACGAAGGCTGGGCGGCGAAGATCCGGTCGTTGCAACGGCCGGCGCAGTTGATGAATTGGGTGGGCCTCCTCTCTTCATCTCTCTCACACACATATATACATATGCATATATATGTATAATAGGGGCGCCCATTGGGGGCATTAAACCATAGCGGGGCATCTTTGGGTGGGGCTTCGACGCCCTCGGTGCTTACGTGGAGCTGACGTGGCACGGTGGAGGGGCTTCGAAGCCCCCCACCATAGCGGATGGCCTTAATATCTATATTCATTTACTCTCTCTTTCTTTATCAAGATTACTCTCTCTCCCTCTCTCTCTCTTTCTCTCTCACCCTCCATACTTTACAATTCAAAGTAACATAAAAGATTTTCTGTTGTTCTTCAAACAATCAACAGCTAACATGTTCCAACAACCCATTTTCAAGCTTTCGGCTCAAGTGATGACGACGGTGAAGGTCTTGGCTTACCGGTAACCTGCGACTCGATAGTGGTTTCCGACCTAAGGTGATGTGGCGTTGAAGGTCTTGGTGTATCGGAAAACTGCAACTCAACGGCGGGTTCCAGTCCAAGTGACGATAAAGGTCTTTCATATTGATAAAGTTTTGACAGAGTTCAGATATGACCATTTTATATTGACAAATTTTTGAACAAGAATCTATGGATGAAAGCTACCATGAATCCTGAAAAGAACCTTTGGAATTTAGGATATCGTGGTTTTAGTTTTTTAAGGTATTATGTCGAGAGAGTTTAGATCTTTTCGTTTTAGTTTTTAAGATATTATTGAAAATTTTGTTTGAATTTAAATCTTATTTTACAGTTTTTTGAAATTTGCTATTTATAGAGTAGGAAGGAGCTTGATTCTTCTTTTATTATTGACATTTAAAAAGATCCAAAGTTGTTTTTTACTTTTCGTTGCGATTCTTGAAGAAATCTTCAATTTTGTAATAAATCTTCATCTTATTTTTTACTGGAAAATAAGACAGTGGAAAATAAGACAGTGGATTTGGGTGGTGCTCAGAGTTTGTACTGAAAATATTATTATCCAGTTTTTTAAAAATATATATGTATATTTTTAAGATAGAATTACAAATTTTGTCCTTTAAAAAAACCAATTTACGGTTCGTGTCCTTTTTTTAGTTTCTTTACAGGCGGTGTACTTTAAACATTTTTCCCTACACGTTATGTTCTTACGCTAACTAGTTAGAAAAACTCAGTTAAATATGACATATGCCAGACATGTGATGGGCATAATTGTAATTCTAATGTATCCTTAAATTTAAAAAAAAAGAAAAGAAAATATATATTTAATACATTCCCCTCCTTTCTCCCTTCTTGCTCTATACGCCACCACCATCACCATAAACTCCGGCCATCATATCCCCACCCACCTCGTTGCAGATTCCATTCAACCCACCACCACCACCTCCTCTCCATACCCCCACCTACTCTCCTCCCTAATATCCAACCTCCCACTCCCCACCACCGCCGTCAATAACCCATCTACAACCACCACCACCACCTCCTCTCCATCTTACAAACCGCCGCCACACTTTCCATTCACAAACGCAAACCCGTATCCGAACCCGACCCATCCTTTTCCAAAACCCGTATTCGAAAACCCAATTCACCGAACCCACCCCACTGACCGACCAGCCGCCTCCACTGACCACCATCGCCTGTTACAGTCTCCACCCGACCCCCACCACCATCAACTCCCTTTCTTCGTAAATCCGGCACCATCTTCGGTCATCTTCTCCGGCGAGGAAGACGAAACCCTAATTAACAGCAACTATCCTTCTTGTTCGCTACATATGAGAGGTTTAATGGAGAGTTGACCGGGTCGGGTTAGGGTGTCGGAGTTTTGGAAGAGGATGGATCGGGTTTGGGTGTCGGAGTTTGACCAGAAAACTGGATTCCGACGGCGGGGTTAACTAGATCTGGTTTGAGATTTTTTAGGGTAAAAGTTGAAGAAGAAAAAATTTATTGTTATTGGATCTGGGTAAACTGGATATGGTTAAATGGGGGAGGTGGATATGGAGAAAATCATGAAATTAACATCTGACTTGTGTTCGATTTAGCAGAGTTTGATACGAGAGAGAGAAAGAGTTTTATATTTTTTTATATTATGTATAGACGAAAAGACAAAACTGCCCTCACATGCGCCTCACGTGAGGGTAATTAACTGAGTTTTTTATAACCCAATTAGCATAAAAGGACATAACGTGTAAGAAAAAATGTTTAAAGTACACCGCCTGCAAAGAAACTAAAAAAGGACACGAACCGTAAATTGGCTTTTTTTAAAGGACAAAATTTGTAATTCTGTCTATTTTTAAAACATATGTTACGCTTGTCTATAAACGTATGTTTTAATATGCAAAAACGTATGTTTCAAGCTAATATGCAAAAATGTATCTTTCAAGCTAATATGTTAAGCTTGTCTATAAACGTATGTTTTAATATCCAAAACATATGTTACCCTTGTCTATAAACGTATGTTTTAATATGCAAAAACATATGTTTTTTTATATCGGAATATTAATATTTAAGTGAATAATTTTTATGAGAGATGTGTTATACAATGTTTATGAACATTTAGTACAAAAGAGAGGGTGGGGACATATATTGTACATTTAAGAAATCAATTAAATCAAAACCATTATTTTAACTATTACTTTTTTCTATATAATCATTATAAGGTAAAGAGTTTTAAATTTTTAAATAACCCCTATGAGCTTGTTTATATAATTTTGAATTTGTATTAAATCTTCATCTATGAAAAAAATAGTTTTTTTTTGTACTTTATGTCACCATCGCTTACTCTCTCTTCTTTTGTGAATCTCATTTGAAAAATAACAAATTTTATTTTAGATGTATTAGTTAATCATATTCTTAAAGAAAATAATTTTTTAAAAACTATTACATTCGTTGAATGCAATTTAAATAATAATTACATGTCACTTTGAATTGGAATTAAAATATATATATATATATTGAGTAATTGAAGTAAATATTAAAAATAAAAAAAAATCAACTATGAAAACTAAAATTAAAATGAAAATTATGTTAACTTGATTATTGAGATTCATTTTCAAACAAGGCACACTAATCGAGGTCAGTAGGTGGGTAGACCCCAATGTACTTTTCATTACTTTTAAGAGTGTACTTATATTAAAATACTTATATTAAAAAAATAAAATATGTTACCCTCACTTCCATTACTTTATGTCACCATTACTTCAATTACTTTATGTCATCGGCACTCTCTCTCATACACATATCCACACATTTTAAGTCACAATCACTCTCTCTCCTACAAAAAATATAATCATTAAAAAATGTATTTATTTTTCATCTTAACTCACAATCACTACCTTTAAAGTGTACTTTTATTAAAAAAAAATAAAAATATGTCATCATCACTCTCTCTCTCCTACACATATCCACACACTTTATGTCACCATCACTCTCTCTCTCTTACAAAAAATACACTCTTTAAAAAAATGTATTTCTTTTTCATTTTAACTCAATCTAATCCAGCCTATCTTCCTGTTTTTCTTTAAAATATCGACAACTAACAGGTTTCCGGCCCAACGTAACTGCGGAAGGAAGTAACCTACGTTTTAGGAGGAACTACAAAATAACAAACAAACATATGTTAATTGTTTAGACATTAACCGAACATATGTGAGGTGGTGAGGTGGTGTTCAGAGTTTGTACTGGAAATATTTTTATCCAGTTTTTTAAAAATATATACGTGTATTTTTAAAATATATGTTACGTTTGTCTATAAACATATGTTTTAATATGAAAAACATATGTTACGCTTGTCTATAAACGTATGTTTTAATATGCAAAAACATATGTTTTTTTGTATCCGAATATTAATATATAAATGAACAATTTTTAATATTTGCGTAAACCATACATGTGCAAGAGAGAGTGAGAGACAGCCTATACAAATTTTATGAACATTTAATACAAAAGAGAGTGTGGGAGACAAGTATTGTACCTTTAAGAAATCAATTAAATCAAGTATTCAATACCAAAATACACACTCATATGTATACTTTTTGATAAAAAGAAAAAAAATAGTGAAAAAGAAAATACAATCCTTTAAATCTTGAAAATGGAGAAAATAAAAAGAATCTCTTATACACAAATCAATACAACAAAATACACTAATATTGATTTTTATTAATAAAAAGAAAAAAATAATAAAAAGGCAAAAATACAATCCTTTAGATCTCGAAAATGAAAAAAAGGATAAAACATCTTATCTTGAAAAAATAATCAAAGATTTACCTAATACATTCAAAAGGGAAAAAAAGGGGAAAAAAAAGAGTAAAGATCTATCAAATATACAAGATTTACAAAAAAGTACATCAAAGACATACCATTATTTATGAGTAAAAATGAATAAAAAGGAAAAATATATCAAAGAAAGAAGGAAGCCTTCATATCGTTAAAAAACATCAAAAATCTACCGAAATTTCAAGTTGATCGGATCCGATTTGCATGTTCCGACCTACCGTCGCCCACCCGCCGCCGCTTCTCATCAACTGCAACAAACCTTCAGTCTTATTTAATCACGGTTTATTGTTTCTTTGGTGAATTGTTTTTTGAAATATTGAAAAATGAGTTGTTGATGTAACTTAGAAATGAAAATGCAGTTTGAAGAGAGAGAGAGATGAAGATGAAGATAATGTTTTGATTTTGGTGATAAAAATGGATGGGTTAAATCCATATCAAAAAGGAGAGAGAAGGGGCTTGGTAAAAATGTCTAAAATACCCCTTTCGTTTATAAAATAATAAAGCTAAGAAACACATATGTGGCAAATCTTGAACCACACAATCAAGTTTCCATGGTTTTCTTAACTCAAAGAAGTTTCCACCTTATACTTTCCCTGTATATATATATATATATATATATATATATTAGTTTTTATCTCCCGTATTACGGGGGTTGTTTTATATTATTTGTTTTGAATATTTATCTATTTTTTGCTTTTTTAGTTTTTTTATTGTATAAAAGTTAATAATTAACTTATAGTTTGATATTAAATTGTTTCACAAATAGATGAGTTGTTATAACCCGGTTTAAAAACTATATGAGTTTGATGAGATCCAAGACCCGTTTATTTTTTTTTACTATAAAATTGGTTTTTTAATTATAAATAGTATATCTTTTTTAAATAAATTATATATTTATTTTTAATATATTCCTACTTTATAGGATTTTTGTATCAAATATTTGGTAAGATTATTTTTTAATTTAATGAGATGTTATAACCCGTTTAAAGAATATCTGGGTTTGGTAAGACCCATACCCGTGAATTCGGGTCAAATGCATGAGAAGCCTCCATTTAAAAATCAAGCAAATCTGGTGACTCCAAAAAAAGGGAGAGCGACCACATCGCGACACGTAGGAATTTTATGTTTTGTTTATATATATTATAGATATGCTATAATATATGTGTATATACTATTCATAATCTCACATGAACGTTTAAATGTATCAACTATTTCGTCAACTTAAAATATAAACTATTCAAACTAGTTTACAAACTAAAGTTACAAAAATTAATTTTATTTATATGTGTGTGTATGTGAATTAATGTATATATTCTATGCTCGGTGAATCTAAACTATTAAAAGTTTTCACTTTAGGTGTACACAACATTATCAACGAATTTAAAAAGTTAATTAACCATTTACCACATCTTATATATGCTTGGTGTCTATTTTGTAAGTCTTTTATAAGTATCAAACTACCGATAGAATGCATACCATCTAAACCAAAACCTCCTTCCATCTCTCTCTCTCTCTCTCTCTCTCTCTCTCTCTCACACTCACACACACACACACAAAGTAGCTAAAAAAGAATGGGAGCACTTGACTATCTTTCTAATTTTTTTAGTGCCACAAACCATAGAAGCAGAAGAAGAAGAAGACCAATGCAGGCATAATGCATATTCATCTCTCTCTCTCTCTCTCTCTCTCTCTCTCTCTAATATAAGTATATCTAACAAAAACATGTTAGTGGTTTTGTTTTCCAGATTGTTGAAATAAAAGTGAAAATGGATTGTGATGGATGTGAAAGAAGAGTCAAGAATTCAGTTAAATCAATGAAAGGTAGCTTTAATCACTATTTTATTACAATTTTTTAACAGTTTAACCGTAATATTATTGCTTGTGTCAAATCTTAATTAGGAGTTAAGAGTGTGGAGATTAACCGAAAGCAAAGCCGGGTAACGGTTAGTGGGAATGTGGATCCAAACAAGGTGTTGAAGAATATCAAGAGTACCGGCAAAAGAGCCGAGTTCTGGCCTTATATACCTTACAACTTGGTGAGTTATCCGTACGTGACTCAAGCCTATGACAAGAGGGCTCCAGCCGGCCATGTTAAGAATGTCGTGCAGGCGATTGGGGCTCATAACACTACTGATGAACAGATCACTCATCTCTTTAGTGATGATAACCCAAATGCTTGTTCTATCATGTGACATTAATATCACCATAACTTATTTATTTTTCTAATCTTTAATTTGGTTGTGGTATTATGTATTATTAATGCTACATGTATGTTGCAAAGTAACAAGTGATTGACTTTTTGAGTTACTATAGCTATTTTTTTTTTGGTGATAATAGTTTTGACATCGAGCAATAATTAAGAAAGAGATTCTTCAAAACGTGCGAATGAATATTTAGTACAGCACAAATGGATCTTAAACGAGAAAAAAGAAAAAAAAATGGGAAACGAGACTCCTTTTTTGTTCTCCGATTTCTAATTAGGTGTATATATGTACGTTTGTTACGAAACCTATTATTATTCAGTTTTGTAATGCTTGATGATGATATAGGTAATGAAATCCAGATTCCAAGAGGTTAACCAAGAAAAGTAAGATCATGTAAACGTAAAATTACTTGGTTATATACAACTTTAGTTAAATTATTATTATATGAATATTTGATGAACTCATAATTATATATCTAAAGCACATGACATCTCCAAATATGATGATTGAGATAAAGTACGTACGTCGTACTTTAATTATTTTTTGTTGTGATATTTCTTGATGTTCATGTTTAAATCTTGTTTCTGTATAACGTTAAGTCGTAGATGCCCCGGCGGGTAGGTATTGTAGCACACATGTTCTTTTATATAGTACATAGTTATCAACTAACATATATATCCCGTTATAGAGGTAGGGTACCAAAAGGACCTAAATACCCGCAAGAAATATCCGCGGGTCAATCGGAAGTCCCTCATAAGGTACCCGCGGGACATATAAACCATCCGCACAAACATCTGAGGAAGAAACACCCTCATAACATATGCGGAAGCCTCACAGCAACCTCAAAAGTCACCCGCATGAAGGAATACCCTTCCGCGTAAATAATTACAAGGTAATGCTTCGGGACAGCTGTCAATAACCAATTACCTTCTAGAAGACTTGCCAAGATGCTTTCTTGGGCAATACGTGACCCTTTAGCCAATTAGCTAGTGACACGTGACAAGGCCGTTATAACCGTGCACATGGCCATTGTTACCTCATCAACCAATAATAAAGCGACATGTGTCCAGGTTGTTATACATACACATGCAGCGTGTAAGCTAAACCTATCATGTGAGGATACGCGTCCAGACGGTT
Source organism: Bidens hawaiensis (assembly GCF_021521415.1). Taxonomy (NCBI): domain Eukaryota; kingdom Viridiplantae; phylum Streptophyta; class Magnoliopsida; order Asterales; family Asteraceae; genus Bidens; species Bidens hawaiensis. The sequence continues at coordinate 2,654,685 of NW_027491177.1, read as the reverse complement.
ATAAGGTATCTTCTAAAGGGCTCACCGTCATAACCTCAGTACTGAAGAAACCTTATCTCCAGACGAGTGGCTTCGTATTCAACAAGAAAGTTTGAAGGCAGAGTATGAACGTCGGGTCCGGAATGAGCGTTTCCATGGCCGGACCCTGACGTATGACGAGCCTCCCAGGAGATCTATTTCTCCTCCCATAAGGGGAAGCCACATCCAGTACAGTTTGCCACCAGAGCGGAACACGAGCGAAACCCGAAGGTTGCGTCCTCGTCCCCGCGTAGATATGCGGGTGCCATCTTATGAGGACGAACTGGACGGGTACTACTCATCTTATCGACCGGATGGTAGTTTTTATAGCGGAGATAGCCGTCTTCCTTCGTACGGAGGAGCTAGCTATCAGCGCCCAGTTGTCCGCCATGCGGAGTATCATAGCAATGCTGAATATGATTTTTCCAAACCATATCGTTCGGAGTCCTTCGAGGAAAAATCAAAATTCATTCCGAGCATCGCGACAGCTCTATTCCCGATTAATGCAAAAATTCCAACATCTGTGGGAACATATAATGGAATGATTGATCCTAGCGATCATTTGTTAAGGTTTGAAACAGTTGGAGGAGTCAGCGGTTGGACTCTTCCATACTGGTGTCACATGTTCGCACTAACATTCACCGGGGCGGCACGGGAATGGTTTGAGAAATTGCCATGCGGAAAGATTACAAGTTGGAAAGACTTTGTAGCAAAATTCTCTCAGCATTTTAGTCAACAAAAGAAACATACCCGCGATCCTTCAGAAATACTAGATGTTACAAGACGAAATAATGAGTCTATTGAGGACTTCATTACTCGTTTTACTAACGAGAGCCTTAATATCGGAGGAGTGAGTGAAGATATGCTGCGCGAAGCATTTTTTAAGAACATCCACAGTGATGCCTTGATCGGTACCCTAACGGGAAGGGACGGAATGCCTGAGTCATGGGATGAAATCATGAAGGCATCAAAATTGTTCGCAAGAACTGAAAAAACTCTAAGTTCCAGCAGTCAAAAGCAGTCCCCAAGGGTCGAGTTTCAAACTCCGAGACCAAACAGACAAGCTAAGGGACCAACATGGTCAAGACTTCAGCCTAGTGCGGAAACACCTAAACCTTTTGATGCAAGATCTTTGATCGGCAACAAGGGTAAACGTAATTTTTCAGCTCGCTCCACTAACAGTTGGACCCAGTTATCAAAGACTCCCTCAGAAATTCTCACTACTGAAAATCTGACTTTCCGGAAACCTCAACCAATACAGCGGAAGTCATTCCATGATACCAAAAAATAATGCTCATATCATAATGATGTTGGACACAACACGAATGAGTGTGTGGCTCTCAGAAATGAAATTGAAGCAGCTGTTAAAATGGTAAACTTGAACATTTGGTCAAAGGCGTACGAGGAGGGACTGGCAAACCTCCCGCAAAGGATAGCCAGGGCCCGGCCAAAAGGCAAATCAAAGATTTGAATGTCCACATGATTCAAGGGGGACACTTGGGTAAAGGAAAACGGAGGGAATATTTGGACGAAGAATGGAAAAACGAGCCCGTTATTTTTCCTCGGATTAAAGGGGGCTCATGCAACAAAAACCCACTGATAATTACTGCCGAGTTTGGTCATTATCGGTCACAATATGTGTTCTTTGACACAGGTAGTACGTCCGATATTATGTACGGACAATTTTTCGAACAACTGGATGAGGAAGACAAAGAAAGATTACAGCCAATTCATGCTCCTGTTTCTGGTTTCGGGGGAGAGATAATGCACCCGCGGGGTGTCATCACTTTCCCGGTCACACTAAGTGACGGAGTACATTCAAGAACAGAGGAAGTTGAATTTTTGGTCTTACCAACAACTTCTAAACATGACGTTATCATGGGACGAGAAGCAATTGGAGATTTCAATGCCTACCCGTCCACAACACATGGTGCAGTAGGAGTTCCAACCCGCACTGGTGTGGCAATAATTCATGTAAACCGACATTGTTTTACAACCGAAAGTTCAAGACCAAGCAAGGTTCCAGACAGGCTAAGAGGACCGAATCCGAAAAATGGGTTTCGAACAAAAAGTTTCTAGACTAGACAGTTACAATAGGACCCGCTATCTCGGAAACAGTGAGAACCTTTTTAAAGCAATTATTGATCAAGAACATTGACATTTTTGCTTGGCAACCCGCGGACATGACAGGTGTCACGCGGAGCATTTCGGAACACAAGTTAAGGGTGAATCCGTTAATCACCCCAATTGTACAAAAGAAACGAAAGATGGGTCCAGAACAAACAAAGGCTATGAATGAACAAGTATAAGACCTTCTTCACGCTGGGATCATACGAGAAATCAAGTACCAAACATGGGTGGCTAACCCAGTGATTGTCCCAAAAAGCAATGGAACATGGAGGATGTGCATAGATTATAAAGACTTGAACAAGGCATGTCCAAAAGATTGTTACCCGCTTCCGAAGATCGACTTAAAAGTAGATGCTGTGGCCCCATTTAAATTCAAGTGCTTCCTCGATGCCTACAAAGGGTACTGTTGGTGCATGATGTCAGTAGTTCAGTATCTTGTGTTTTGACTGTGTCTGTAATTGTTTAGTTTGTTTGTTACGTGTCGAATACTGTTGATTATGTAAGTTCGCTGGTATGTATATGCGAACTTGGGGACCTAGCGAAGTTATGACAACTTTGCCTAGCATGTTAGGCGAAGTTGTCGAGGTATATATAAACCTCAACTTCGGGTTTTAGGTTAAGTTTTGATGGAACGTGTTTTTTGGTGATCTTGTGCATCACGTGTTGGCAATAGTAATACATCAAGTTTTCAAGTATTATCCCGGGTGTTTACTTACTTATTTAACGTATTGCTTATCTTACACTCGTATCGTATTACGTGGGGATTCCGCACCCTCGTGTTACGAGATACTCCTGTGTAGATCCGGCTGGGAACCTACAACTGGTATCAGAGCGTTTTGCTCGTGATTGTGTGGTTCGGGATTATCACACGGGTGTTAAGATCGTTCGTTTGACTTTTCGTGGAACGAGTTTACGTTGATATACCTCGTTTTTGTCTTTTTCCCTTCTTCTCTCATCAAATACACCTTCAATTCACCCTCGCGTCCCTCGCAAACAACCTAATTAAACCAGCAAAACTCGAGTGTTCATCAGGCGAACTTGCCGTCACAAAACGCAGGGTTTAAGCGAAGATATAGTTTTGGGCGAAGTTGTTACTAGCGAACTTAAGAAGCAGGCGAAGGTGTCTGGCTAGCGAAGTTCTTTAGCGAACTTAAGAAGCCAGTGAAGTTATATCAACTTCGCTATTTGTGCACTGTTCACAGAAATTTATACATTAGGGTTGAGTCTTGTTTCTTTCAACTATGACTTCGATAAACATCACAGAACTGGTAAAGATGGAGGTTGAAGCCGGTTCAGCAACTAAAGCTCCAAAATTACTGAAAGGTACTGATTTTGTTGCATGGAAAGATCGTTTTGAACAGTATGTGAAGTATCAAGACGCGAAGATGTGGGTTTGCATTCAAGACGGGTACATTCCTCCAACGTCCTTGTTTGAGGGTCGTGAACAGATTAAAAAATACAGTAAGATGGAAGATGATGAAAAGAAGATGTATGAGGCAGAAAGTAAAGCTCATGCAGCTATAACCATGGCTCTCCCACAAGAGATTCTTCATACTTTTAAGAAATACAAAACTTCTAGAGAGCTATGGGAAGCACTGGAGAATAGATATAAAGGAAATGTTGGAATACGTACCTGCAAGACAAAGCTGCTGAAAACTCAATTCTCCGTATTCAAGTACCTGAAAAATGAATCACTTGATGACATTATCACACGTTATTATCATTTGATGACAGAGCTAAATAACTACTCCATTGAATATAAAGAAGAAGAGATAGTGGAGAAACTTCTTGATGCTCTTCCACTAAAATGGGAGATGTACACTGTTCTGATGAGAGAAGACAAGGACTTTGATAAGATTGATTTGGAGACGGTGGTAAATAAGTTACAAAATTTTAAACTAAACATGGCTCGAAAGGAGACACACACTGATCAGGTTCAGGATCAGGGAATGTATGGTGCTAAAGTCACTCCGAGCTCAAGTTCAAAATTAAAATCCACTGCCTACTACTCTAAGGGGGAATCAAACTCCACTCCAGATGGTCATGTGATTCTCAATATGGATGGTGACGTATGTTTCGTAGCAGGAGGTAGTAATTCCTCAAAGTCTCAAACTACAACTAGAAATTTCTCATCCAATGCTCCAAGAAATAACTACTCACAGATGCCTATGAGTGTGAAATCTGCTGAACAACAGTTTGCCCTCTATGCATCCTTCATTGCATCTTATGAGAACTATATCAAAGGTAAAATAGTCGACCCTGCAACTTTGGATGAAGACTATGATCAGATCGATGCTGATGATCTGGAAGAGATGGAGTGGCAGATGGCTATGATAGTTAGAAGGGTAAAGAGATTTATGAAGAAAACGGGTAGAAAGTTTGTTGGAGAAAGACCAGGGTTTGATAAATCAAAGGTTCGCTGTTATAACTGTCAACAAAATGGTCACTTTGCCAAGGAATGTACAAATGAAAGAGTCGAACGAAGTCAGAACAGGCCTGCTCAACAGAATGGGGGTGGTAGTGAAAATAAGGCTATGGTATCTCAACAGAACGGTGGATACAACTGGAATATACAAGTTGAGGAAGTGTTCGAACAGGCTAATTTGGTAAACATCGAAACTGGAGGAAGTGAGAGAGAGACGGGAGAAGATCAGGCATACATGGCAGAAGTGAACGATCAGCTCTCTGAGGTAAGTTCTGAACTTCATTGTGAACAATGTGAAAATCTGTCTGAACAATTAAAAACATTAACTGATCAGTTTGGTAGTTTGGATCCTCAATTTAAAAACCTGAAAGAAGAACATCACTATTCTAAAACTAAAGAAAATAGTTACTCGGTAAAAATAAAAGCTAGTGAAAAGGATATCAGAAGTCTTAAAGCCAGTCTAGCTGAAAAAATACAAGTAATTGATCTTAGTTATGAAGTGTTAGAAGAAAAGACCAAACTAATTGCTAAAAAAGATAAACAGATAGCTTATTACCAGGTAAAAGTGGTGGAACTAAACAGAAAAATTGAACAATTTAGAAATTCTTCGGCAAGATCACATCATAAGTGTTCAACGTTCCCCGGTTAACAAAGGGGGAATTGGATTTTCTGAAGTTCCACCACCGTACAACAATAACTATACTTATGATCCTAGTGATCAACAATTTGCGAATGTTGAGATTAGTCAGACAGCTCCAATCAAAGTATCTACTAAAGAAACTGAAGTTAATAAGAGCGAAACGAGTAAGTCAAGTTCTAAAGTTACGAGTTCTGTCCCTAGCTCTGTCTCATCAAATTCGGATAAGTCGTCCGAATTAGGTGAGATAAAAGAGGAGGTTGTGTTACTAAATTAGGGGAGGAATATAAGTTTGATGAAAAGAAATCTTCTCTAAATCCGTTCGTCTCACCATATGTGAGACAAATGGATAGTAACGCTACCTCAACATCTGCAACAACTTCTGAGAAGAAAGTTCAACAAAAACAGAAGAACAGAAGTTGTTTTAGATGCAACAGGATAGGACATCTTGTTGCTGATTGTCCTCTGAAACAGAGAAAATTTAGAGGTATGAGGCCTCCGAAAACTGAGAATAAAACGAATACTAATTATGATGCTGGTAAAAATGTGAACACACCAAATTTCAGTCATTGGACTAATCCAAGATTTCAAAGAATCAGTCTCGTTTTTTCCCAGTAAACTACCAAACCAACAATTATAATTCAGTTAATTCACGATGGTTTGGATGGCCTCATGGCCAGTCTTCTAGAAGTTTTCCGTTCAGAACTTACAAAAACTATCCTCAAACTGACTTTGGGCAATCAAGGTACTGGATGCCGGATAACAGATTTACTCAACCCAAGACCAGAAGGTCTTGGGTCCCCAGATTTTAATCTATCTCTTTTATTGTGCAGGAACAGTCAAACAGGGCTGTAAATAATATGTGGGTTGTAGACAGTGGCTGTTCCCGGCACATGACTGGTAACAAGAAATTGTTACGTGACTGGAAATCTGTTCAAGGAGGAAGAGTTAGTTTCGCTGGAGAGAGTGGAGGAAGAATTAGTGGTATTGGAACTGTGACGAATGGAAGAATAAAGTTAGAGAAGGTGAATTTTGTGGAAGAGTTGAAGCATAACTTGTTGAGTGTATCTCATATTTGTGAGAAAGAATACACGGTGCACTTTACTAAAGATGAAGCACTCGTTCTTTTTCCTGGTTTCAAGATACTAGAGGCTTGGGTTGTGATGAAAGCTCCAAGAGAAAAGAACACGTATGTAATGGATATGAGGTCAACTGAGCTGACAACAGAAGAGTCATGTCTTCTGTCAAAGGCAACTGAGTCTGAGTCAGAGTTGTGGCATCGAAGAATGGGTCATATACATCTTCGCAAGATGAATTACATTGTCAAGAATGGGCTGGTACTTGGGTTTCCCTTGAAGAATTTTAACTTTGAAGATCAATGCTTGTCGTGCAAGAAAGGAAAGCAACACAAAAAGCCTCATCACCCCAAGAAGGTTAACTCAATTGTCAGCACCCTAGACCTACTTCACATGGATCTCTTTGGTCCTGTGAATGTAAAGAGTCTAGGAGGAACTTCATACTGCTTGGTTGTAACCGATGATTACTCTCGATACTCTTGGGTATATTTTCTGAAGACAAAGGATGAGACAGTTCAGTTGGTAATTAACTTGATTACCAAGGTGGAAAATATTATTGGGAGGAAGGTTAAGTACATCAGGAGTGATAATGGGACATAATTCAAGAACTATCAGATGGAGATGTTCTGTCTACTGAAAGGGACAGAGCATTAGTACAGTGCCCCATATACTCCACAACAAAATGGAGTAGCTGAAAGGAAGAATAGAACTCTAATCGAAGGCGCTAGGACCATGCTGGCAGATGCTAAACTTCCCGTGGTGTTCTGGGCTGAGGCTGTGGCTACAGCTTGTTACATCCTTAATCGTGTTTTAAATGTTAAAAGATTAAATAAAACCTGTTATGAACTTATGCATGGTAGAAAGCCAAACTAGAAAGGTCTTGAACCTTTTGAGTCCCCATGTTCGATATTAAATACTAACTCTAAATTTGGCGAGAAAGCTGACGAAGGTATTTTAGTTGGCTATGTTGTTGGTACACCCAACAGAAGAGTCTTTAATCTATCGAACAACAAGGTTGAGGTGATATGTAACACAGACATTACTAGTTACAAATCACCAAGGCCTAGCATGGGACCGGCAGAGGCTTTCGACTATGATAAGCTATTCAAATCTTTTAATGTGCCTTACTTGAATTTTGCAGACACTGATGAGAAAATGGCCTCACAAATACTGTATGACGAGGAGGAGACCATTATGCAACGCCCAAAATATGATGAAAATCAACCAACTTCGTCAAATGCAGTCGAAACTCCTGCTGTCTCGAAGGAAGATGAATTCTATAATCCATTTCACACTCAACCTCAGTATCACACTGATGAACTTGCTACAAATCTTGAGAATAATCTGGAAGTCAGTCCGGTCCAGTCCACCAAAATTCACAAGAATCATCCTTTGGAATATGTGATCGGTAATCCTTCTGATGGTGTACGTACTAGAAGAAGTTTGGATGAACACACATGTGTTTATGCAAGCATTAAAGATACGGGTATTATAAATGAATGCTTGTACACCTGCTTCATCAGCCAGATTGAACCAAAGAATTATCAAATGGCACTGAAGGATAGCTCGTGGGTTGAAGCCATGCAGAAAGAACTGGCACAGTTTGAGAAGATGGAAGTATGGCAATTAGTTGAAAAACCGCAAGAAGTGAACGCTATCGGTACAAAATGGGTTTTTAAATGTAAGAGAGATGAGAAGGGAATAATCATACGCAACAAGGCAAGATTGGTAGTAAAAGGGTTTAATCAGCAAGAATGAATCGATTACAACGAAGTGTTTGCTCCTGTGGCAAGATTGGAGGCAATTCGATTATTTCTGGCATTTGCTGCACACAAAGAGATGAAAGTGTTCCAGTTAGATGTGAAAAGTGTCTTTCTTAATGGTAAAGTCGATGAGGTGGTGTATGTTGAACAACCTCCGGGTTTCCCTGACCCAAATTTTCCTGATCATGTGTACAAACTGAGCAAAGCACTATATGGGTTACATCAGGCACCTCGTGCCTGGTACACAACACTGTCAGATTACTTGCTAGAGAATGGGTTCTAGAGAGGAAAGATTGATAGTACATTGTTTGTCAAGAGAAAAGGGGGAGATTTTCTACTCGTTCAGGTTTATGTGGACGACATCATTTTTGCTGCTTCCAGAGTTTCTATGTGTCAGGAATTTGAAACAGTCATGAAAAAGAGATTTGAGATGAGCGCAATGGGAGAATTAACTTTCTTTTTGGGCTTGCAGGTAGATCAGAAGAAAGATGGTATGTTTATTCATCAAACAAAGTATGTCCATGATGTGCTCAAACGCTTCAAGATGGATGATAGCACTCCATTTGACACTCCAATCCGCGTCAATCACAAACTGGGTGCTGATTCCGATGGTGATGATGATGTGGATCCCACTCAATATCGGGCAATCATAGGTTCCTTAATGTATCTAACCGCTTCGAGACCTGACATTATGTTTGCAGTTTGTTTTTGTGCTCATTTTCAGGCTAACCCGAAGGAATCCCACATGAAGGGAGTGAAGAGAATCTTACGGTATCTCAAAGGAAAACCTAAGTTGGGACTATGGTACACGAAAGGGGGAGAACTGGATTTGGTAGCTTACACCGATTTTGACTATGGAGGTTGCAATCAGAATAGGAAGTCAACAACAGGTGGATGTCAGTTTCTTGGAGGAAGATTGGTGTCGTGGCAGTGCAAGAAGCAGACCTCTTAAGCCATTTCCACCTGCGAAGCAGAGTACATGGCAGCATGAAACCGCTGCTCCCAGGTTCCATGGATACAACAACAAATGCGCGATTATGGTCTGAATTTCACTCAAACTCCTATTTGCATTGATAACACTGCTGCTATCTCAGTACTAACAATCCCGTTAAACACAGTAAAACTAAACATATTGACATTCGTCATCATTTTATACGGGATTGTGCTGAGAAGAAATTAATTGTGCTTGAAAAGGTTGATTCACTGGATAATTTTGCCGATCTTTTTACTAAAGCGTTTGACCGATCCTGTTTTCAATATCTTGTTGAGCTTAATGGGATGATCAATCCCGAGTAACCGTGTTTTCTCTATTTTTATTATTATTAAAAAAAATCATTATCGCTTAAAATTATGTCGGTTGCTCAAGTTTGAAGGACATATCCAAGGATATGTTTGGTCCTTACTTCTACGTGTAGATTAAGGATAGCCATTAACCAGATGACTGAAAGTGACCGGGGCGGTTTATGATGGGTTTTATTCTTTCGCTTAAAATTAGTCGTTCATACTTAGTTAGAAGGACACATACTTGTATGTGGTCGGTCCGGCTGATCCTTTGGATCTTCAGGATAGCCGTTTACCTAAAGACTTTGACTTGATCGGGGCGCTAGAATTTAAAATTCTGTTTTTTAGGAGATGATATAATTTTTCAAGTCTATAACTTCGTAAGAAGTTTTAATACGGTGTTCAAATGAAAACTGATCCAACCTTGGAAAGTGATAGATAAACTGATTTTGTGTGCTTAACTGGTGAAGTAATTAGGCCAAAAAGACTCTAGAATAGCCATTGTATGAAATGGTAGCTTTCTATGGTGCGTAGTAGTAGAAGTGATACAAACTAAATCTTCTCGATTTAAAGTGGAGAATCATTCTGAGTTGTGCATGTCTCCATATACATCTTTCTGAATGATAGGCAGAAAAGTGATTACCCAGTCATACACGAGCCCGTGAGTGTTCTGATTCCCGCGAAGATAGTGTTAAGTACCTGCAGTGATCCAGATTCGGGACTTGCAGTTGTCTTCAATTTGAAGTTGTATTAATGTCTCTATTAAAAAAAAGAAAAGAAATAAAAATCTCTATAATTATTATAGTTGAGCCTTTGAAGCTAGTCTCGTTAAAAATATCAAGAAAGAGGCAAGAAATAATATTTTCTAAAGTATAAGATAGAAATGGAAGAAGACTACGATGATAGACGTGTGCTCATTGATTATTCAGACACCACGGGTCGAAGTCAACTCAGGGTGACGTGGGGAAAGCCAAATACGCTTTGAGAATAGATAGGAGGCATCACAATCTCCCATGTGATGTCTATCTAAATTTGAGCTTAATTTAACCTAATCCGTAACACAAAAGCGATGAAAACCATACTAAGTTCTATACCTGCCTACAACATGTTTCTTTATGTCATAATACCGCTGAACATGGATCTGTGTGACAGCTGCCTAATCAGTATGATTCCTGTTCGGATCTTTTCTAAAACATGCAGGTTCTCGTCAAGACTGAAATTTGATCCCGTTTATTCTATTATTCAAATTTCCATTATATTCTTGGTTTTATGTTTAGACTTTTATTCTTCTGGTTACTTGGTTCTTTGATCGTTAAGTTTAACTCTTTTTCAAGGTGGACGTTAAAGCGTAGTTGACATTGGTCAACTTTATATGTTTACTTTATATGTTTATGTGCATAAGTCCTTAACAGGCGCACTTATTCTAAATGGCGAAGTTAATTGGAAAGCAAAATAGGCGAAGTTGACCAGGCGTTGACTGAGCGAAGTTTGTCTTTGGGCGAAGTTAACCCAACTTCGCCCCTGGGGTTTCTCTAAACTATATAAAGGGTTTCGTTGGTCAAAATTAGTCAAATTATTTTCAAACTCTAACCCTAGGCGAACTTATACACTTGAATCAAACCTCATACTAATCTGTTTTTCGTCCGAAAACAAGGTTTGTAGGACCTTTGTGACTCGTAATTCGTATAATTTGGTGCTAATCAATGCCTCGACGATCCGTTTTTGGGGTCACTTTTGCACAAACCCTTAACCCTCCTTTATCAATCTGTTTTAAAACTTTTTTGGTGAAAAATATGAGTCTCTGGATCTTAATCGGACTACCTTATTCTTGTTTTTACTCTCTGATCAGCCATTCCTATCCCTAGCTGTGTGTGAAGTGTGCACCGTTCAAATGGCGAAGTTAGGGTTTTGGCGAACTTAACAAGTTCGCCACTCCCTTAACTTCGCTAACGATACAACTTCGCCCATTCCATGCAGGGTGAAGTTGTAAACTGCTGTAATAGTTAACTGATCTGGCTCGTTTGTCTTGCAGATATGGCCGCTGTGGCAGGTGCTGGTGGCGCTGGTGGTGATGAAGGTGGAGATAATAACAGACAGTTTTTCCCGGGTCACAACATGTATATTACCTTAGATCCGGATGCTCGAGGAAGTGACGATTACCGTGAGATCATTTCGTTCCTCTTACGCTCACGCATCTTTCATGCAATCACTACTACTCTTCCGATATCACTACCGAACGTTGAAGATTTTTGGAACACAAATGAGTATGATTGTCGTGTCGACCCGTCGGTGATGCGAGCTACGGTTAATGAACAGGAGGTACAGTTCTCGGCAGATCAAATAAGGGTAGCCTTACAGTTTGGGAATGAGACGACTGAGGATCCCATAGACTTTCCGGCTAGTTTCAGAAATGGTGCGTTTCTGCGTATGGGGTATTCTGGTCCGTTGGGAGACTCTCAGATGCGAAAAGGATTTTTGTTAGATCAGTGGCGGTTTCTTATGCACGTGATGATAGTATGCATGTCCGGTCGCAAAGCTGGTACAGATGGTATGGGTGCAACAATGCAATTAGCTATGACTGCGTTGACTTATAACAAGCCTTATAGCTTTAGTCAGATGATTTTTTATGAGATTGATCGTCAGAGACGCGCGGTTGCTAGGGAAAGATTTTTGATGTATCCGAGATTCCTACAGATGATTCTGAATCACGTAGCTCCTACTCTGCCTCAACGACGTCCTATCCGTTATGTTGAAAGTGTGAGTAAGAGGATTTTTACGCAATGCAGGTCATCGAGTGCTCGTAGCAAACCAGAAGAACAGGTTGACCTTGAAGTTTCATTTGGAGGGAAAGGGTTCTTTGACATGGAACGAATTAATCCAGCTGCTGAGGTTCAAGCTTCAGTAGCTGAGGCGTCTGGTGTGAATGTGTCAATGGTCGTTAGATCTGTGGCGGACTCTGAGAGAACTGACTCTGATTCATCCACTAACGATATCATTGAAGCACAACAAATCCTTGCCAGACAAGAAAGGATTCATGGCAAAAGAAAGAAAGACTCAGATGACAGTGAATCATATTTTGAGGACGATTTGTATCGTTTGGTACGAAGATCAAAGAAGGCACGGGTTGGTGAAAGTTCAAGAGTTGGTGAGAGTTCGAGGGTTGTTCATTTTTCTCCACCCTCGTTATTAGGTATGACTATGGTTCCTGCTTCTTCAACCGTCACAGCGCCGATAACCTCAAGTGTTCCCTTGGTGACCACGTCGTCATCTTCTGGTACTCCTCCAACCACGTTTCAGTTTACCGCTCCAGAGATTGTCTCATTACCGCCTCCGTCTCTTACTCCATCGGAAGTTGTGGCTAGATTTGTTGAGTCGACGTTGGTCGCTACTGCGGGGTTATCTGTTTCGATACCACCCGCGGTCACTATTCAGTCTACATAAAAAATACCAACTAGTTTGGGAATTCCTCCACCGTATGCTCAGGATATTTCTCACATGCGATTTGAGTTTGATGCTACTTTGTCTGATTCTGAAAGGATAGCGGCTCTTGAACGGGTGGTTGCTGAACAGTAGAGAATCAATCTCATCCAGACTCAAGCTATCCAGTGACTTGTGGCAGAGAATCAGATACAGTCTTCACTCCTTGTTGAACACGGTAAACTGTTTGATGCTCTTAAACAGTTCTTAGCATCTCAGGGGGAGAAGAGCTACAAGGGTGATGAGTTGAGAACCAAAAAGAGGCAAGACAGAGACGATGATCCTAATGCATCAAGAGGTGCATGTGGTGAGTTGCCAAGAACTGAACAACCTCTTGGGACTTCCACATCTCAGGGGGAGTCAGCTGGTACATCAGGTGGTTCAGGTGGTGAGAATGTGGTAGTTGTAGATGATGAGGAAGTGTTGGGAAATGATGATGATGAGTCAGCTGATGATGTGTTAACGGCTGATGAGATTGGAAAGATTGGGGAACAGATAGAGATTGATAGTGATTTAGAAGAAGGGGAGATCGTTGATGATGGTGTAGAGCACGATATTCCGAATGTTGATAAAGTGAACTTGAGTCAGGATGCAAATATGTCAGATGAGTCCGAGTGGGAAGAACAGCCGAGATGGAAAGAAGGCTGTGCTCAGTGGTTCTTCAAGAAAAAGAAGCCTGCAGTTCCAACAATGTTTAAGAAGAGTTACAACATCAAGGGGTACGCTGAGTCCAAGAAAGGTATCATCTGCTGGTTGTATGACGAACAGTTGAAGTTGTTTGTGATTAAGCGTTATGATGGAATTTAGTATTTTAAGAAGGCATTGAGATCGCTCAACACCTTTCCTGAGTGTGAGGTGAAAGATTTGGCTCGTTTGAGATTGATTAATAGGAGTGATGATGATATTGCAAGAATAATTGGAAAGATAGTATGGAAGGAAGCTATTAAAGAGAAAAAGTTCGAGCTGCTGAAGCCTCAGAAAGGAAAGTTGGTTGAGGATAAGATAAGGGGAATGAGGACTGATGATAAGCCTTGGTTGGTGATGAAGTATAAGCCGATTCGGTGTTTAAAAGAGGTGCCGATGAAGATGATGCCCAAGGATGTGTTAAAAGATCTCAAGTGGTGGTACGTTGATTGTCAGACAGCTGAAGCTGTTATGGAAGATGAGGACAAACAAGAGATTCTCAGAGTGTATGATCCCATGCACCTGGTTAATTTGTCTCAAGCTGATTTGCAGGTACTAAACAATAAGAAGATATTCTACATTCCTACGTGGAAGGATGAATCCAAGAAGTACCAGAGGGTGGTCTCTGTCTGTGTAAGGCAGGGCGTTCATGCTTGAAGACGAATGGTATGAAAGTTTTGGGATTACAAGACACGAGAAAGAAGATAAAGATTTGAAGCTACTGCCAAGGGGGAGCCTGTTGGTGTATGATGTCAGTAGTTCAGTATCTTGTGTTTTGTCTGTGTCTGTAATTGTTTAGTTTGTTTGTTACGTGTCGAATACTGTTGATTATGTAAGTTCGCTGGTATGTATGAGAACTTGGGGACCTAGCGAAGTTATGAAAACTTCGCCTAGCATGTTAGGCGAAGTTTTCGAGGTATATATAAACCTCAACTTCGGGTTTTAGGTTAAGTTTTGATGGAACGTGTTTTTTGGTGATCTTGTGCATCACGTGTTGGCAATAGTAATACATCAAGTTTTCAAGTATTATCCTGGGTGTTTACTTACTTATTTAACGTATTGCTTATCTTACACTCGTATCGTATTACGTGGGGATTCTGCACCCTCGTGTTACGAGATACTCCTGTGTAGATCCGGCTGGGAACCTACAGGTACCACCATATTCATATGGCAGCTGGCGACGAGGACAAGACAGCGTTCCGAACCGACCAAGGAACATTCTGTTACAGAATGATGCCTTTTGGATTAAAGAACGCGGGGGCCACATATCAACTACTGATGGATCAGGCTTTCAAAAGTCAAATAAGTCGGAATCTCGAAGTTTATATGGATGATTTGGTAATTAAAAGCATTGAAGAAGATCAGATGTTAAGAGATATCAAAGAAACCTTTGAAACACTACGAAGCATCAACATGAAGTTGAATCCGGCTAAGTGTTCATTTGGCATGGAAGAGGGTAAATTCCTTGGGGTCATAGTAACAGGCGCGGGCTTTAAAGCCAACCCAGATAAGATCCAGGCTATAGCCCACATGCCTTCACCCTCTTCCCTCAAGGAAGTTCAAACACTTAATGGAAGACTTGTGGCGTTGAACCGATTCTTAGCAAATCACGCGGCCAAGTCTCATCCATTCGTGTCAACACGCAGAAATTGCCTTAAAAAGACACATTTCAAGTGGACCGCGGAGGCTGAAAAAGCATTCTTAGAAGTTAAGAAATGCTTAATGGAGCTTCCTACTCTAACAGCACCATACGCGGGTAAACCTCTGACACTGTATTTATCTGCCTCGGACATTGCCATAGGGTCCGTTCTGCTAACCGTTAGTAAAAATGTTCAGACACCAATCTACTACGTCAGTAGAACGTTATCGGACCCGGAAACAAGATATTCGATGTTGGAAAAGCTGGTTTTGGCATTGGTTTATGCCGCCAGAAGGCTCCGCAGATATTTCCAGGGCCACCCTATCAATGTATTAACCGGATACAAACTCAAGAACGTGTTGAGTAAACCTGAGTTGTCCGGACGACTGACAAAGTGGGCTATTGAATTGGGTGAACACTCGATCGAATATAAGCCCAGACCAGCAATCAAGGGGTAGGTACTCGCGGACTTCGTCATAGAGGTTCCGCAGTACAAAGAACAAGAATGCTTAATCGAACAACAACCCCAAGCACCTCCGGAACAAGGGCGAGTTTGGTCATTGTTCATGGATGGAGCTTCCAGCAGCGAAGGGTCAGGTGCAGGTTTAAGGTTAGTCAACCCCGAGGGGCATGAATTTACGTACTCCATTAAGTTGGACTTCAAAAGTACCAACAATGAGGCGGAATACGAAGCCTTCCTGGCAGGACTGCGGATAGCGAAAAAACTGGGGGTGAAACATTTAGAGGCTCGGGTGGATTCTATGCTAATTGCGGGACAAATAAACGGAACATATGAAGCCAAAAGCGATGTCATGGTTTCTTATTTGTCACAAGCAAGAGTCTTGATTCGCCAGTTTTCCTCCTTCAGTATTGTTCACATTAAGAGGAGCGAGAACAAATCGGCAGACGCTCTTAGCAAACTAGCTTCAACGAATTTTGAGCATCTCGCCAAAGATATTCGTGTAGAAGTTCTAGACCATCCATCCGTTCCAGAAAATCAAGTACTAGTAATTCAAACTGGTGTTGAGTCTTGGATGTCACCCATTATAGCTTACTTATCTTCCGGAGCACTTCCAGCAGGAAAGGCTGAGGCTCGGAAGATTAAGCATAAAGCTCTAAATTACCAGATGATTGATGGCATCTTATACCGGAGGTCATTCCTTGGTCCACTGTTACGTTGCGTGGACGCGGAAGATGCAAATTACCTAATTCGAGAAATTCACGAAGGTATTTGTGGGTTACACGCGGGACCAAGAATGACGGTTGCAAAGATCATGAACGCAGGGTACTATTGGCCTGGCATGCATTTAGACGCTGTGCAGGAAATCAGAAAGTGATTCATGCCAGCGTCATGCCCCCAACACCCTGCGTCCAAAAAACGAATTGATTCCAGTAACATCTGCATGGCCGTTCCAAACATGGGCTATTGATGTTATGAGACCTTTCCCAGAAGCCCCAGGACGAGTCAAGTTTTTGATAGTGGCCATTGATTACTTCACCAAGTGGATAGAAGCCAAACCGGTTGCATCAATCACGGCTTCAAGCATGAAGAAATTCCTTTGGGAATTCATCATCTGCCGGTTCGGCCTCCCACAGGAATTGGTAAGTGACAATGGGACCCAATTTGCTGACAGCGGACTACAGGAATGGTTGAAAGAACTTCATGGCATTAAGACCTTTACATCCGTAGCTCATCCGCAGGCAAACGGTCAGGCCGAAAGGACCAACCGAACTATCAAAGAAGGGATCAAGGAAAGGCTAGGAATGAAAAGAACGGGTTGGGTAGACGAACTGCCCCATGTACTCTGGGCCTTTCTCACTCAAAAGAACTCCAGCAATTTGGAGACACCCTTTAGCCTAACCTATGGTATTGAAGCCATGATCCCCGCAGAATCGGGATTCCATCCACATGGGTCCTATTGATTGATGATAATGATCGCGAACTTAGGATGAATATTGATTTACTGGAAGAAAGAAGAGAATTAGCATTGATCCGCGAGCACAATTACAAGCGACAGCTACAGAAATACTATAACTCGTGGGTCCAAACATGCAAATTCGATGCGGGAGACTTTATCTTCCGCAACAACGAGTCCTCCGGACAAGAGCCTCCGGGCAAACTAGCCCCAACTTGGGAAGGACCTTATAGAATCAAACAAGTACTATCCAAAGGTGCCTATAAGTTGGAAAAGTTGGATGGGGCGGAAATACCTCGAACGTGGAACGCAACACAATTAAAGAAATGCTATATGTAGCAGTTTGACTTACTCTTTACTTTGGCCTGCGTGCCCACATAGACTAGCAAGTTTTGCAATTTCTTTTATTGTAAGAAGGCTTATGCCCAATGTATGAAACTATCAAGTCAGTTCTATGTTATCTTGGTAACTTGTAATCTTTTATTGACAAAAACGAAGTTCCGGACAGACACTTATATTATAGTACATAAGACAAAGTGCACCGGAAGAAAAACAAGACTTCTTATTATTAATCAAAAGAGATTACAAAAACGAAGAAAAATTCACAAGTAAAAATATATATACATCTACGGAGCGACATTTTCATGGCCGGCAATGTTGTCAGCTTCCTCTTCTTCTTCTTCAACATCGAGATCTAATAGCTCTTTAGTTGATCTATGGCGTCCTCCTTATCCGCAAGCTCGGATATTTGCACCGTCAAACAAAATTTAAAAGAATCAAAATCCTTTGACTTTTGTTTAAGGACGGTAGTAGTATCCTGTCCAGCCAAAATGTATTCCTCAGGGAGTTTGGAAGTCGAACCAAATTGGTAACCTTCCTCAAAACCCAGTTTGCGGCCAGCTTGCTTGGAGGCTTTAAGAAGAATGGCAACGCAGTTCCCAAGCTCATCACTCGCCCGAACATCGGCGATGACCTGTGGAACAATAGCGTATAAATAACCCTAAACAACCCTTAGATTATTTATTTATATAAAAAAAAGAGGGGTACATACCTTGGGGATAGCTTCCAATAACAGCCATTTTTTGTCCGCCTTGGCCTGGACGAGATCCATCTTATGGCCAGCACATTCTAAGGCATGTTCTCCGTTCTTGGCATTAAGGTCAGTAAAACGCCAATCCTTAGCTGCCGATTCAGCTTGAAGTGCCTCCACTAATTTGGCTTGCTCCGCCATCAATTTGGCTTGATCATCCAGTTGTTTTTGGAGAGCAGCATTGGCATCCTCGGCAGCGGACCGAACAGCCTTCTCCTCCTCTAGAGCTTGGCGGGCCTCTCATGCCTCGTTTATAGCTTTCAGGCCCTCCTCCTTGGCCTCAGTTGCAGAGGCCGCCAACTCATCCCATTGCTCATTCATCGCCAACCAATCCCTGGTTATTTCCTGATTGGTGGAAATAGTATTCGCCAAGTAATAAGAATTGGAGTACAGCAATTCTTGGTGAATACTACGGCGACGTCGCTCCCTTTCACCAGGAGGAAGACTCTCCTGTAAATATTCAAAACACAGGTCCACGTCACGGAATGTGGAATCCTGACGTAATGACCAGCGTGGTTGGTGCGGAGTCGGATCTTCCTTCTGAGGAGCTGGAGAGCTTTGAGCAGCATGAGGGAACATGCTCACGCCTCCTTGATCCCTGAAGTGATGAACATTATAAGAAGGAGACATACTAATATGTTCAGTATTGTCAACCTCCTTATTCTTCAAAGGAGAGTCATCCGCCACCTCAATCGGATCCTTAGCACTATTATGCGGTGGTGGCGGAAGAGGAGTAGAACTTTTCAGTCCGGAAACACCTTCAGAAAGGTTATCCAGGTTCACTGAAAAACATCAAAAAAAAAGGGTTAGAAACATTCTAATTAAAAACGTTTAGCAAAATAAAAAGCTTGCTTACCTAACGAAGGATAGTTTGCATCAAGTTCGTCCAAACGAGTCCCCAAAGCGGAAGGCTTCGCCTTCTTGGACTTCTTCTTAGGGGCGGCCTTGGAAGGATTACCCTTACGCTTGCCAGCCACCATAGAGGTGTCCGCATCAGCAGCGGGACGTTCACCTTCAGCGGTAACGTCATCAGGCTGAGGACGACCTTCCACCGTAGCAGCGTCAACATTATCTGGACCAGCTGCCTGGCTAGTGGTAGCTCTCTGCCGGGTAAGACCTGCAGTTGAATCCACAACTTTATTAACATCAGCTGGAAAACTTCATTCACAAAGTGATGACTCTTCGCTGGAATAAAAGAGTACGATCACCCCGCTAGAAGTAACAGCAGTCGCAGGTTGGGCTTTTAGAATGTCCTCACCTTTTTTGATGCAATCTTTAACGTATACCTCACCTTTGGCATACATCGCCTCGGAGATTATGGGTTCCGGGCGGAAAGCGGTGGGAAACACAAAATTCGGGCGGGTGCGCTCAAGGAAAGGAGCATCTCTTTCGTCGATAGGGCGGCGAACCATCATTCCCCCTCGTAATCCAACAAGGTGCTGAAGGCGGAACCCTCACCTACACGAATAATGATTACAGTCAGAAATCAGAAAAATATTAAAATAACATACGGGATGCTCCCTAAACTTACCCTTATCAGTTTTCTCGTAGTAAGGTTCCAAGGTCGGAAATGGCCATAGCCGACTCATACTCGCACTCACCATCGCCCCCTCATATATAGGGCGCATAGGATTCGGTGTAGAGGTTAGAGTAGTAAACCATGCTTGACCCTCATGAGCAGCGGCCACAATCACAGGCATGGCCTTCACCGCCTTACGCTTGGTCATCGCGAAAGGAATAACATCCTCTCGAATTCAGAAAAATTTTGGTTGTTAACCATGGAGGCTACGGATCCATTCCGTACCTATAACCCTCTTTTCTATGGATGCAAAACTGTACCACCCATCGCGGAAGGTCATTTTATAGAAAACGACAAACATGCCAACGGAGGGTTCAAGATCACGATCTTGGCAACAGAATTCGAAATGTCGAATCCTCAGCATCCCGAAGGGATGGATTTGTGAGAGATGAATTCCATAGGTTGTCAAGATCGACTGGACAAACTTCGTTACCGGAATACGGAACTTCCCGGTCGTAAAGTGGTCTATATATACAGCCATCTTCTTCGGAGGAGGACTAGTGGTAACGGAACCGTCAGCCGGACGTTCCGGCTCCCACCCCGGTGCCAAACCATAAACGTTTACAACGTCGTCGTAGTCTTTTCTTTTAAGAGCCACAACGACATCGGTAATAGTAGGAGTCCTTTTCTTTTCTCCAGCCATTGAATACGAAGAAGAAAGAAATTTCAGAAAACTCTTTTGCTTTGAAGGATTGAAAGAAAAAGAGTTGGAAAACAATAAGAACCATATGGAATCTGAGGCGATATATTTATACTCATCGCAATTAATGGGACTGATGGCGTGCCAGAAGTGAGAGAAAATACAGACCACCAGATGGTTGACACGTTAGGCGGGAAACTCAAGAAACTATAGACAGACTGTCAAAGACGTCTTGCACGTCTTGTCAGTTGCCCCTAAAAAAAAAGTTTCTCTCCCCGCCACGTCATCCAAGTTGTTCGACTTTCAAAATTCAAAAATATCTTCTAAGGATATTTCCTTCAAAACAGTTGGACACTTACAAAATATGAAAAGTTCTTTTTCATTAAATATTCAAAAGAAAATATTACAAATATAGAAAGAAAAGTTACAAGTCACAACATCTAAACATATTCTAAGGGTTCGAGGTGGCTTTGTCTTCCGGATCCTTCAATGACGTGTCTCCCGAAGAGTCATCCTCGGACTCCTCGTCCAAGTAGACTTTCAATTGTTGTGCACGGTCATGAGCGGAAGCGAATTCCGGAAGCATGTCCTGAAGCGGGAAGCGCAGATCATCGTGTTCCTCGACCCGTATTTTCCGCTCTTGTTTGACATCAAGGTCATGAAGAGGATGATATTTGAATGAGCGATTACTTTGAGTGTAGTTCATCCCTTCATGAAATCCTATCACACATCCAAGGGAAGAAGAAGCAGTCATTACATTAGCAAAACTGTCAGTAAGCTCCTTGCTTCCCTTGATATGGCGGACGACATGCAAGAATAAAAATACAAAAGTTTCAGTATCAAGAATAAGAAGTAAGCAACGAACATCCAAAGGGGAAATAACTTATAGCATCAATCCCCCGGGTGAGAAACCACTGACAATCTCGTTCCGCACATTCGGCTCGTTCTTGAAGCACCCGAAATTCCGCGGATATTTTCTCATGAGCTTGCAGAAGGGAGTCGTAAGCGGTTTGAACCTCAAGGGCACTTTTTTCTTTAAGATCGTTCTGCTCCCTCTGCAACTTTAACTCGGCCTCAAGTTCCTGAATTCTAGTACCTTGTAGAGACACTTGATTTTCTAGGTCCGAGTTTGCTTCTTGCGCCCGGGCCAAATCATCTTTCTCCTTTTGAGTTTTTGCCTGAGCGGCCTCAAGAAGGGAGTTTAGCTTCTCACAAGCTTCCTTCCATCGGCGAGCAGCTGCAGCATTAGGATCTTGTTCTCTCTTGAGGGCATTCTTCGCGTCGACCTGCTTCCATTTAGCAGTTTGAGCCGCGACACGGTGCTCCTCAGCCTCCTTCTTTGCAGCTTCAGCAACTCGGCGAGCCTCCCCCACTTTCCCGCCTAGAGTGCGCCATTCGCATAAAACCTCTTGGCTACCAGCTAAGGCATTTGCCAAATGATAGGACATGTTTGTATGAAGGTCGTGGCGGGAAATATCACGTTGATATGACATTTCAGCAGGGGGGCGCACAGTGCTCCATAAAACTCATACAGACCCTGGGGTCTGTGAACCGGGATCCGTTGGTAATGTCCCAAGGGGGGACAAACAAGTCGTGCCTGTCACCCAAGTTCACATCCCCATAATAGCGGGAACCTAAAGGCTCTAGGTGAGTTGGGAAAGGTGATGACTGTTGAGGAGGAGGGCGCAGAGGAGTCTCATTACTCCTAAAACCTCCTACATCAACAGGCGGGTCATCCCCTTGAAAACCTGTACCACCCCCAGCCTGGAAAAGATTGTCAAAACGATTATCATTCCCAGATTGGTTGTTGGGATCTTCTGTTGCAGTGTCAACGGGAGGAGTCGACACTCTCCCTTCTATAATAGTATCTGTTGGAGGAGAGGTCGGTTAATCTTCCGCGTTGGTAATACTCGGCGGAGTAGAAGGTCGATCTTCTACCTCCTTTTCCGGAAGAGGAGAAGGTTGCTTTTCCAATTGAGGGGTTGGAGTAGGCAACCTCTCAGACACATTTTCCGGCAAGATCGACGGATCTACACAAAAGTCACGTTCAGCTAAACAGTCTAAAACGGCAAAATATTTTAAAAGCAATACGTACCTTATACCGTGTCAATACGATCAGCAAGACAGTGTTGTGGCTTCTTAGGACGATGGGTCTTTATTTTTTTCTTCGAAGGTCCTGCCTCAGCACCTGCAGTCTTGGCACCCGCTTGACCTGCTTGAAAAGCCATAAAAGCCCTCTTCTTCTCTAATTCTTCCAATAATTGGGAGATAGAAGAAGACTCAGGTATATCGTCATCGGACTCTTTCTCCTCTGGAGAGGAGGAAAATCGGAACCATCGCCATCATCATCACTCTATAATAAAGTGGTGATCGTCCCATCAGAAGTAATAGCAATAAGCGGTTGAGGGTTTAGAACATACGCACCTGTCTCAAAGGTGGCGTTAGAGACAATAGGTTCAGCTCGCACCTTTTTTGGAAAAAGGAAACGAGACTTGGTCTTCTCAAGAATAGGTAGGTCCCAGGCATCTCGAATTCCATGTCGGACACAACCTCTATCCTCAAAAAGGACATTGAACATAGAACCTCGACCTGAAAGAATAAAAGTTTAATCATGAAATACTTTAAAAGAAGAGGAGAACAGCAGGGGTAACTTACGTTCATACAAGTCAACAAAAATGGGCTCCATAAACTCTGAGGCCCATAAACGGCTCATGCCTGCCCACACCAGGGCTTCCTCCGGTAACGCCCGCATCGTTGTCGGTTCCGCCATTAGAATACGGAAACAATCACGCCCTTCATGGGCAGCTGTGACAACGTCCGGAAGACGAGAGTTAACCGGACGGCGGACCATGGCAACAGGTACCACGTCCTCAGAAATCCAAAAGAACTTGCTACGCCAATTGGCGGACACCTTCTCGACCTCGTATCCAATACTTCGGTTGGAGAATCCCTGGCAGGAATACCAACCATCACGAATGGCAAGACGGTAGAAAACCGGAAATCGATCGACATGCGGCACCAGGTCACGTGCTATACATACGAATTCATAATGTCGAATTCGCATCACAGCACGTGATGCAATTGAGACAAATGAATTCCATAGGCGGTCAACAAATTCATAAAGACTTTCGTCAAAGGAAGACAGAAATTCCCACAGGAAAAGTAATCGGCATAAACAGCCATTTTACCGGGTGGAGATAAACTGGCTATAGAGCCCGGTGAAGGAAACTCCGGCTCCCACTCCGGTGGAATGCCATACGTCTCCAGTAATCTTTCATACTCAGAGTAGTCCCATGAGATCTCTATCTCATCAACTTCGGTTTGAACATTCGACATTGCAGGCGATTTTGGCATAAGGGTTATGGAGAAATTCCAAAGCTCTAAATCAGAAGGAGAACAAAGAAAGAAAAACAAAGGCGATAAAGCCTCAATAGGAAGTTTTCTCTTCCTTTTATACCCATCGCAATTAATGCGATGGGATATGAACAGTGGAGAGAGAAATTCATCGCCCAATCACAAATCGCCACGTCACGCGGGAAATTCGAAAAAGGGGAAACAGTTGTACAGTTGGGTACAGTAACAGCCGTCAAAAATGTCTTGTCACCTGCACACGCGCCTGCGAGTGATCAACTTGTCCTTTTTCATGATTATCCACAGCAACAAAAGATATTTCTCACCAACTCGCAAAATTAAAAACCCCAAATCCACGATTGAGTCTAGAATTTCACCTGCGTAAAATACTCCACACGGAAGAAACACTGGACTGGGGGGACTTATAGAGGTAGGGTACCAAAGGGACCCAAATACCCGTAAGAAATACCCGCAGGTCAATCGAAAGTCCCTCATAAGGCACCCGCGGGACATATAAACCATCCGCATAAACATCAGAGGAAGAAACACCCTCATAACATATGCGGAAGCCTCACAGCAACCTCAAAAGTCACCCGCATGAAGGAATACCCTTCCGCATAAATAACTAAAAGGTAATGCTTCGGGACAGATGTCAATAACCAATTACCTTCTAGAAGACTTGCCAAGAAGCTTTCTTGGGCAATACGTGACCCTTTAGCCAATTAGCTAGTGACACGTGACAATGCCGTTATAACCGTGCACATGGCCAATGTTACCTCATCAACCAATAATAAAGCGACAGGTATCCAGGTTGTTATACATACACATGCAGCGTGTAAGCTAAACCTATCATGTGAGGACACGCGTCCAGACGGTTATAAGGTATCTTCTAAAGGGACAACTGGCCCAATCACTTCGTTACATCCTCCGGCTATAAATACCCTCTCAATCATCATGAGGTATTCATGGACCATCACTGTACTCTCTCAATTTACTTAAGTACTTTATCTCTTCGTAAGAACGGTACTTATTCTCATGCCGGAGGCTGGTTACGGGAAGACCCCCCCCCCCCCCTTTGTTCTTCCCGTAACGAGCTCACGGTGTTCTTTTTGCAGGATTCACGTCACTGGACTTTAGGAATTGTATTCATATCGTGTTGGCAGTAACCGTATCCTACCTTGTGGACTCATTGGATCTAGGACCCATTAGTGGGGAGTAGATCCGTGTTTCTTCACCTATTATCGTGAATGGTTTAATCAACATACATGCAAGAATGGGGTTTCTTATCCGAGTTAGATCAATAACTCTTACTATTTTTTTGGTAGACTACAATAATCGGACGACCTATATTGTCTTTAAAGGACATAAAAGACTTGATTTCCAAAAAAAAAAAATAACACGTTTTCTCGTACATGTTGCGACCCTAGGGTGCACGCTTGCATCAGCATATGCACTAACAAAGTGTATTTCTAGATTGTATATGTACGCTCAGTCTCTAGAGGTGCTTAAGTATTAGCATATTGGTTAAAAAGCTACATAGGTTCTTAAGTTTACGTATTTCAAGGATGTATGGTGATGCCTAAAGGGATTACAATCTAACACTCAAGAAACGCTCATGTTTAATTATAAGCATCTTCATAATTTAAATCTATCTGCTATATAAAAACGATTGAAAAGCTTTATGAATAGTTACATAAGTTTTTAAGTTATCATAACATTATAAGTTAATTAACCTATTATAAGAAGGGTTTGATAGCAGAGGCTCTTCAATTAGGTGACAGACATATAAATGATCCTATTTAAACTTATAATTTCCATCTTAAATAAATATCTGAATCATGAAGGAATACAATAATCGATAGCAACTTATTTTATGTATGTATAGACGCACAAAATCTAGTATGTTACACCACATACAAAGAATCCTATATAACACTAGCTTTAGTTGGGGTAACTTTTATTTGCAAAAGCATTGAGGCAACAATATTCTATTTCTCTTTTCAAAAGTTGTTTAAAAAAGTCAATTTCTTTATCTTTCTTGTGTCTTTTAGCTTTTAAAGGCAATTCAAGTAGGTATTATATGTATAAATCTTATTTAAAACAAGGTAGAAGTTACAAAAAAATATCTATTTAATGAGAAAGTATTTATACACTTCTCATCATCATTCTTTGTATGCAAGAAAAGGAATCTATGCACAATGATTGATATTATCTCTTATGCATGTTGCATAGATCAACTTGTACTCACTTAGTAGTTAAGTAGACCATATTGCCCGCATGAGTTGTCTAATTGGGATTTTAACTTTTACTTAATATAGAAACTTCCTTCTTCTGGTAGTCTCAAATCCATTTTACACTGTATGTACTGGTTCAACATTGGATCAGACCAAACTAATATAGATACAAGCATCTAGTGGCCAGTTAGCAGGTTACTTTCGGTCAATCGGTATTATTTTCGCAAAATTCTCATTCGTTGAGATGCTTGCCTAGATATGGTCGATGAGCTAATTATCTGATCGTTATACCTTAGGTAGCACGGCTGGCTACAAGGAGGGGCGGGGTGGGGCCCAAAAATTATATATATGCATGTAATTTTAAAATAATAATCTTTGAACAATTTACAA
Organism: Bidens hawaiensis; assembly: GCF_021521415.1. Taxonomy (NCBI): domain Eukaryota; kingdom Viridiplantae; phylum Streptophyta; class Magnoliopsida; order Asterales; family Asteraceae; genus Bidens; species Bidens hawaiensis. Next base: position 2,628,355 of record NW_027491177.1, on the reverse strand, counting down.
TCAAAGCCACAAACCATTCAAAAACTCACGTGTGATGAAAATGGCTTGTAGCTTTAAAACATTTAATTTGTGAATACCCTCATTCCAGACTTGATAACAAAAGCATACATCTCATTACAAAACAATAAGAAAGTTAAATCACTTAAAACCTCATATTAGCTAGCTATGCTTGACAACTTTCACTTGTGGCAACTCTTTCTGCAATTGCTTGCCGTTCAATACTAAACATGAGTATCCTACTCAATATATTTTATTGTTTTGTTTATCATAAAGCATACTTCAGATTCTTGGGTCATAATACCTTACCCTTATTATAGGTACTCGGGTACCCAAACTCAATTGCTCTTCGTTCGCTAGTGCTAACAAACCTATGTCTACCTTTGAGTTTTCTTACAGAGTCTTAAAAGTTGCAATTACACTTGCAATTTTAAATTAGAACAAATATGTTGTTTCTTAAATACATTTAGTTCTGGCTTTCATCCATCCACTAATCCACCTACCTTAAAAAGTTAAGGCCACTTCATGAGTCATGACAACCATTAAACTCATCATTTGTTCATTTAATAACACAATTATTATTATTATTATTATTATTATTATTATTATTATTATATAATTTGAAACTTTGGTGCCCCCTATGTGCCACTTTGCGGCACCTTATTGATAATATTTGTTTGTTTTTTTAGTTCAAGTCCGTAACGTACGTAACAAAATCGATCGAAAATCAATTTTGATTATGTTTTGTTTTGGTTATGGTACCGTAACAAAATGACGGAAACCGACCGGATTCGCGTAAACTTACCGGGTTTTGTTTTAGTTCTAGTATCATAGCGAACGTAACGAAAACCAACCGAATGCTTAATTTGAAACTTTGGTGCTGCAAAGTCCCTATGGGCCACTTTGCGGCACCTTATTGGTAGTATTTTTTTTTTTGTTTTTTTTAGTTCAAGTCCTTAACATACGTAACAAAAATCGATCGATAATCATTTTTGTTTATGCTTTTTTTGTTATGGTATCGTAACAAAATGACGGAAACCGACCGGATTCGCATAAACTCACCGGGTTTTGTTTTAGTTCTAGTATCATAGCGAATGTAACGAAAACCAACCGAATGCTAATTTTTATTAGTTCCGGTACAACAACGAATGTCACAGAAACCGGCCGAAATCGCGTAGACTTGCCGCTTCAACGCCCTGGATTAATAATGGTTTGATTTTACCAACGATCAATTTTGACCGACCGACTCCACCTCATTGTTCTATTTTATTTTTTTTGTTTTAGTTCCAATACAATAACACATGTAACCGAAACCGATCGAATCCGTGTCGACTTACAGTCTCAACGTTTGTGTTTTACTATCGCTCGAGTTTTACCAACCTGCCCCGACGCAACGTGCAGGGTAAAATACTAATTTTTTTATAAAAGAAATCTTTATGACTTGAAAGTTGAAACACATGTATAACCCAAAGTCCCAGACTAAAGCAATATAAACCTAACAACATTGAGCCCATCTATTTCCTTGATTTTTTATTTATTTTATTTTCTTCTTGTCGAAACTTTAACAGGTGAGGTACCTTTATATTGGACCAAAGCCCAGCATGTTGAGCCTCAACGTTTTATTTAATAAGAAATACTTTCTATCATCTTGATTTAATTCGTTTTATTTAATAAAATTATAGTCATATTGACCGCATTAGTTACATAATTTACCCAAAGAGTTAAAGTCATCGAATCCATTAATACAAAATTTACCCAAAAGAGTTAATGGGCTAACCCCGCCTAACGTATTTTAACACATTTTCACCCTCGATATATTTACATATATCGGGCTTAACACTCGAGTGGGCTTAACATTAAGCTTGATTCCATCAAACCCAACAACTAAGCAAAGCATTATTGGATTAGAACTTGGACGTAAACGCCGCAGGGCCGGACTCAAAATGTAAACAAAAATTATAAATGAAGGTGGCAGACTTAAGTTTTTGGTCGAAAACGACTAAATTTACACCACGTATAAAAAATTTCGAACGAAAAAATAGGGGGGTCGGGGCCACCCCTGGCCCTCAATATCCTTCGCCTATGATTAGACCTAAATACTGTTGATTTGTAAGGAACTTTTGTTTGATATTATCTAATGTTGTAGAAATCGTTAGTTGGGTGGTGTGGTGGGGACTAACGATTAATTGGAATTAATCGGATCGGACTTTAATGTTTAATTTTCAATTTTATATATTATATATATGCACACACATTTTTATATGTAAATTTTAGTTTTATATATACACATATACATTTTAGCCGAAAATTGGCTGAAAGATCACTGGAAACTACTGGATTTGGCCAGAATCTCGTCAGAAACCATCGATTTTGGTCGGAACCTCGGCAGAAAGCGCTTACTAAATCCGATTAATCACGATTTCGACCATATTTGATCATTGACCTATTAATTGGCCAACTAACCCAAAATTAATCAGTGGGGTGTGGACTAACAATTAATCGTGGATTAATCGGCGCCTAGCCGAGATTTTAAGGATAATATCTTAAATACTCTTTCTTGTGGTATTGGAATAGAAAAGGGAAATAAAAAATAGTTGGATCGAGTAGGTTTAAAATATTCTCTTCTTTACTTGTAATTTGAGTTTTTAGGCTAAAATCTTTTGCTTTTCCAAAAAAGATAAATAAAAAAATTACTGTATACTTGTAGCAACTGGCAACTTACCCAAATTCAAAGAAAACGTTACTAAAACATTCCCGAACTTAACAGGTTAAACTTTAAAGATTCAAAATTTCTAATCCACACATAACCAATACCAATATTAATATACATAGCAATCTTTTTCAAAACAAGTACATCATTAAAATCAACTTTTCTAACCCAATATGACCAATGCTGTCACAAACTATGTTAGTACGAACTTTTACCGTTACTAACCACCAACCATAAATTTCCCGAAAACAAAACACACATGAAACCTTGCAACCAACTCATAAAAAGATTGTCTATACAAATACATGACAAAGTTATCAACATGTTTATCAACATGTTTACGAGGTTCACCGTGTTCTTCTCTCTCTTATACGTATCGGATCTTTTAAAACCACCGTGTGAACCACATAGAAAACTAATGATTGAGATCACGGATATGACCGCGACTAGAACCGCAATAAATGTTAGGCCTGAGAAGGGTAATATTGGGTTTTGAATAAATATTAGTGGTCTAGCCATGGTAAGAGCTTACAAGAATGTAAACAAGTGTATATGAAGTGGAAATGAATAAATGAAGACTATATAGTATATATGTTATGTGTTGCTCGGGTTGTTGAAAGTAATGGACCATGGTGGTTGGTTTATATAGAGTAACTATTAAGATAAATGGACCAAAGACCCCATGTTTGGTCAAGTTTAAATTACAAAAACAACCCATGACCCATGTTTTTTAGTATGTGTTTTATAGTTTGGTCTTACATACTTAAAATATGTACTTAAAAGAACTTATAATGATAATCGTGTTTTCTAATCTATAACCCTTTGCATCTAAATGTGTTAAATCATTTCAAAATTATGAGTTGGAGGTTTTAAGAAATCAATGTCAAACAAAGAAAATAGTTGTAACAATTTGTCAACTATAAGATTCGAATTTACAAATCCTAGTAACTAGGAGAAAAAAATCCGTCAACTACAAGATTCGAACTTATAGATACTAGTAGCAAGGGTTGAGAAAACATCGATTAGCTCAAGCGAACCCGAGATACCAAACTAGTCTAGTAACTGACAATTCTATTTTACTTATTTTCTTTCTTAAATTGAAAACTATGGTTCATTTTTTGTTATAATTCATTCTAGAATTGAAAAACATTGAACCGATTCAAAGCACACCAAACTTGTTTCCGTGCTTGCTATTGAATTTATGGCCTAACTTATTCTTTCGAGTAAAAGATTTATGCTTAAGTTCGTTAATAAGTTGTTGACACCAAAAGATTCAAGCCCATATTCATTATTTTGAATCAGCTTTTTCAAGCCTAAATGTAAAAACAAAAATTAAACCGAACCCATACTTAAAATCAAAAACCCAAAGTTAAACACTTTTTAATACGAAAATTACGTTTTGATTCGGTTAAGCCAAAAAAAGGACTTATGCATACTAGTTCCTAGGTTTAAGCTATCTTTTAATTAGTCGGCTCAATTCTTGTTAACCGTAAGTAAAACTTGTAATTTGAATTACTATTTTAAAAATATAAATGAATAAATAAAAAAGTTAAAACAATACACTAGTTACTTACTATGAAGGATAGTAAATAATTAAATATTGTTACACCAAAAACTTGCTCCTTTTCCAAGTGAAATGACTAGATGGCCCTTGTCGTGTATTACGGGCCGAGTAGACTTGACCAAGACTGACGCTTGACTCCAGCCTTTTAACAACACATAACTCACGCCACCTTCTTTGTCCCTTCGCTCCTTGTGTTACTTTCATGTCTTTGTCCACCTTTTGTTTACTTTAATAAAATGTCAAAATTAGATATTATATGTTTCGTACGAACTATATTTTTTTTAGCAATATCACATAAATCTAACGACAAGATTTACAAGTGTTCCTATGTGGTTTTCATTGTTAGCGTGACTCTAAATAATAAATCCGTATAAATTCGTAACATGTTTTGTAAAAAGATTTTTAATTGTTCGCCATAGCTAAAAGGTTTGTATACTACTCCCTCCGTCCCAATTTAAATGTCCTATTTTGACTTTTCAAGTTTTTCTTTTATAACTTTGACCGTAAATATTTTTGTTCGTGTCATATAATTCTTGATGAAAATTATATGAATGGATTGAGTTTTAAATGTATTTTACATTGATATAATTTCATCAAGTATTATATGACACGAACAAAAATATTTACGGTCAAAGTTGCAAAAGAAAGACTTGAAAAGTCAAAATAGGACATTTAAATTGGGACGGAGGGAGTATTACATTGGTGGTTCAGGTTTGTCTCTTTGCTTTGGTCTTTAGTTTTTTCCTTACTTGTATTATGACTGGTTTCTTGCTAGTCGGCGTTTTGTTTGAGTAAAAATTTTGCCGTTAATTAAAAGGGCGGATCTCTCACTTGACATCGGGCTAGTATTTGTTTCATTAACTAACGATCCAAGTTAGTTGAGACAACCTAATAAAAATGATAGTTATACCAACATAAACAATATTTCATATAAATAATATCTATTATATATTGTGTTATGTTTTCCAATAACTAAAAGAGTGTTTTTTGTCACTTTTGTGTAGGTTCTTGAGACCCCGTTTGGCGTGTGGCATTTTTTTTTTCATAGGTAATCTTGGAAGGAAAGGAACAATATTTTAACATCCAAAATATTTAATAAAATAATTATAACACATATACGAGTGAAAGAACATATATATATAACATTAAAATGGTGGTTTGCATTGAACTTGAAGGAAGCTAGCCTGTTGGTGAAATCTTCAAAGCAAAAGATCGAAATTTATAGAGGTAGGGTATCAAAAAGACCCAGATACTCTTAAGGAATACTTGCGGGTCAATCAGAAGTCCCCCATAAGGCACCCGCGGGACATATAAACCATCCGCATAATCATTTGAGGAAGAAACACCCTCATAACACGTGAGGAAGCATCACAGCACCCTCAAAAGTCATCCGCAAGAAGAAATACCCTTCCGCGTAAATGACCACGAGGTAATGCTCCGGGACAGCTGTCAATAACCAATTACCTTCTAGAATATTTGCCAAGATGCTTTCTTGGGCAACACGTGATCCATCGGCCAATTAGCTAGTGACACGTGACGAGGTCGTTATAACCGTGCACATGGCCAATATTACCCCGTTAACCAATAATAGAGCGACACGTGTCCAGGTTGTTATACATGCACTGATGCACATGCAACGTATAAGCTAAACCTATCATATAAGGACACGCGTCCAGACTGTTATGCAGGCATCTTTAAAAGGGACAGCTGGTCCAATCACTTCCCCACACCCTTCGGCTATAAATACCCTCTCAATCATCATGAGGTATTTATTCACTCCCACTGTACTCTCGCAATTTATTTAAGTACTTTACTCTCGTCAGAATTGTACTTATTCTCACGCCGGAGGGTGGTTACGGGAAAACCCGGCCTCTTGTCCTTCCCGTAACGAGCTCACGGTGTTCGTTTTGCAGGTTCACGTCACTAGACTTTGGGGAATTGTGTTCATATCGTATAGACAGTTAACCGTATCCTACCCTGTGGACTCATCGGATCTAGGACCCATTAGTGGGGAGTAGATCCGTGTTTCTTCATTGGCGCCATCCGTGTCTTTGTTAGAACAGCAAAAAAAATTTTTCCTCGTTTTCTTTGCGATATGAATCAATTACCTAAAGGGCCGACGGAGAATCAGTCGCAACCTCCACAAGATCTAAATATTGAATCACGTGAAGGAACAACATCCATTTTTGCTAGAATCACAAACTCTGCTCCACGAACTGATTCCGTGAACCCTGGAGGTTTTACCTTAGGTGGTTCAGCGGCTCGGGGACATTTCACTCCATTAGCAGATACTACTCCGGTAGATGCTGAGAATGTTGTTACACCAACTACTGACCTGGGGCATGTCACAGCCCCAGGAGGTTCTAACTTAAGGAATCTAGAACGAATTACAAGAGAAGTCCACCGAACTCAGTCGGAGTTAGGTTTGGAAGAAGATTCCGGTGATTCTAACCAAAGAAGAGCTCACCGTCATAGCTTCAGAACCGAAGGACTTTTGTCTCCGGATGAATGGCTTCGTGTTCAACAAGACAGTTTGAAAGCAGAATACGAACGTCGGGTCCGGAATGAACGTTTCCATGGCCACACCCTGACGTATGATGAGCCTCCCAGGAGATCTATCTCTCCTCCCATAAGGGGAAGCCACATCCAATATAGTTTGCCACCGGAACAGAACGTAGGAGAGATCCGGAGGTTACGTCCTCGTCCTCGCATAGATATGCGGGTACCATCTTATGAGGATGAATTGGACGGATATGAGTCAACTTATCACCCGGAAGGTAGTTACTACAGCGGAGATAGTCGCCTCCCTTCGTACGGAGGGACTAGCTATCCGCGCCCAGCTGTCCGCCATGCGGAGTATCATAGTAATGCTGAGTATGATTTTTCCAAACCATATCGCCCGGAGTCCTTTGCAGAAAAGTCAAAATTTATTCCAAGCATCTCGCAAGCTCCATTCCCAATGAATGCGAAGGTTCCGACATCTGTTGGAACGTATAATGGAATGACAGATCCCAGCGATCATTTGCTGAGAATCCTGGCAGTCGGAGGAGTCAGTGGTTGGACTCTTCCGTATTGGTGCCACATGTTTGCACTCACATTCACGGGAGCTGCTCGAGAATGGTTCGAGAAATTACCGGTCGGACAAATTAAAAGTTGGAATGACTTCGTAGCAAAATTTTTCCAGCACTTCAGTCAACAAAAGAAACAGTTGGGTGTGGATTTTTATCCTCGGAATTGAGCTTAACTTAAGGATATTGACTCAAGCAGTTATTCTGAGGAAGGTACGTTGACTAATTCAATTGTCCTATATTATCTAACTGTTTTGCAAATAAGAGCACGTGTTAAATATGTTTATAAGAACGTGGATTACAACGGAATATAGCTTGAACTTCGTCAGCTAACAACGTGGATACTAACGGCTCGTTGAAGAAGTAGTCTAGGGTTTCCGGAATTATCGGGATATCAGTTGTAATCTCTTATTATATATTGAGCTGATAATATCGATAGGATACACACTTTTTCACGACTTAGCTACTAGCAATCACTGTAACACTTAGCTTTCGATATTTAATCAGCTCCAACCCTTGTAACCACTTGTTTTCGATATTAATAAACTTGACGGTGATAGTTTTCACCATCCGGGGGTTTTTTGTGCCGACGATCATAATAATCAAGCGTTAATTCGACCAAAAGTTACGTTCATAATCCTTAACCGAAGCAAATTCAACTAAGGATTAAGTTGTAAACTCTTGACCGAAACGAAGACTATTATAATCAAGGGTTTTTCTCTCGTGATCATATCTTTGTGTCCGCTCTATTTACCATTTAGCACCTAGCCTCACGCACTAATTTGATCAAAAGTTAGTTGATAATTTTTGACCGAAACAATTTGGCGCCCACCGTGGGGCAAATGGTGCTTTGATCATTATCCATTCTCAAACGAAACCCTACTCTCAATATCCACAACATGTCTTCACAGCCCAAGATTGTTTCATCTTCTGCCACAGCCTCAGAATCCTCAGCGAAACCTTCCATGCCTTCTCCTCCTTCTGTTGCTGTTATCCCAAAGAAACCTGACAACGTCTAGAAGAAAGCTTCTACTCCAGTATTTTCGGGATCAAGACCATCCCCTTAGGATCCCGTTATGGTATCTAATAATGAACTTTTGTCTACTTATAAGTGATTACAGGAACAGATGGATCGCCAGAACAAGACCAACCAGATGCTGGTGAAGGAACTAGAAGATATCAGGAAAGCCAAGAAGCCGGCAGAAGAATTCACGCCATTAATCCCGAGATCTCTGGATTTCACTCCTCCAGTATCCTCAGGATTGGTGCGTCCGGAGTCAACCACGGCGTACAACCCTGGATCCTCGCTTTTCCAGCACTCAGGGTCCACGGGATTGTACTCATCTGGATCCCAAGGATACTTGCATGCATCCATTGCTGGGCCGTTTCAACATGCAGGATCCTCAGGATTGTCACAGCAGGGAGGATCCTCAGGTCCTTATCAACAGGCGTTATCCTCAGGATTGGCACAGCAGGGAGAATCCTCAGGTCCTTATCAACAGGTGTTATTCTCAGGATTAGCGCAGCAGGGAGGATCTTCAGGTTCTTACCAGCAGGTGGTATCCTCAGGATTTCCACAGCAGACAGGATTCTCAGGAGTACCTCCATCAGGATTCTTCAATCCTCAGCAACCATACGCTCAGACTCAGCGGTTTGTAGGGGTCCTCCGAGGTCCACCATGGAGACTTCATCCCGATGCAGGCTAACACCTCGACCACTCCATTTGTCACTCCAGGAAATACTATGTTCGGGAATACCAGCTACAACACCCAAACCGTTCCTCAGAATATCAATCAGGGTAACACTTTCAATACAATTCCTTTTAATGCTAATCAGGGATTTTTGCAGGATGCAGGCATAAGTTCAAGTTTAGCCCGAGAGTTACAAAAGCTCAAGGACATGATATCAAATGTCCCTGGTGTAATCCGTCCCATAGCTGAAGTTCCTACTGATAGCCACAAGATATCCAGGTTCGTGCCATCGATTAGCGACGTGCAGATCCCAAAACGGTTTCAAACCCCAAATATGAAACTGTATGATGGCTCGACGGATCCTGAGGAACACGTCGCACAATACAGAGAACGTATGGATATCAATCCAATCCCTATGGAAATCAAGGAAGCATGTCTTTTCAAAGGGTTTGGGTCTACCTTAACCGGAGCAGCCATGAAATGGCTACTGAGTATTCCCCCTAACACTATCAATTCTTTTTCTCATTTAGTTAACATGTTTAATAACCAGTTTTCTTGCAGTAGAACTTTTGAGAAAATGATAGGTGATCTTTATAGGGTTACCCAGAATCCTAGCGAGTCCTCGAGAGATTTTATTACCAGGTTTAGTAAGGAGTCGCTGGAAATTTCGAATCTAAACCCAGCTTCAGCAGTGGAAGCTCTCAAGTTGGGGTTAGAGAAGGGCTCCTCTTTCTATGATGATCTCGTTATGACCCCATGCAGGTCATTAGATGAAGCAAGAAGCAGAGCTCTGAGGTTTATCAGGCTAGAAGACGACAAGAAAAATTCTAAGGTCGATATCCCGAAGTATGATCAGACGAACAGGAAATTCAAATCCCGGGAAAGTCTTTTCGAGCAAAGCCTTACCACAAGCCTGATAACCCCAGGATTAATGCAGTAGATGAATAAGATGACGAAGAATATCCTAAAATCTCTGAATATTGTTTTTCTGTTGATATTGGTGGATTAATGTGTGCCATGCAGGATTTAGGTGAGAAAGCCAGGTGGCCAAGGAAGATGGAGAAACCAGGAACATGGAAAGACAAATCAAAATGGTGTGCCTTCCACGAAGACTTTGGGCACTTGACTGATGATTGCATTGCACTCAGAAGGGAGATCAGCTATCTTCTCAGCAAGGGCTACTTGAAAGAGCTACTTGGAAAGAAGAAGGGAAGAGAACAGGATCCCGAGAAAATTCCTGAAAAGCCGACTCCTCCACCAACAGATGCAAGAACAATCATGTTCATATCCGGAGGATCCGACATCTGTGGAACCTCTTATTCTGCTGCAAAAAGAAATGCTGACCAAAGAAAGTTAGAAGTAGTTGACAAGCCAACAAAGACATCTATTCTCACTCAAGAGAGGATTATATCCTTCGATGAAAGTGATAGACTCGATGTTCAGGATCCTCATCATGATAGTTTGGTAATAACTTTATATGTGGCTAACCATTATGTTCGCAGGATCCTCATAGATGGCGGAAGCTCTGTCAACATTATTCAATTAGACGTACTGAAAAAGATGAATATTCCTGAGGATGAGATCGTCTCCAGTTCCTCAGTATTGGTTGGATTCAGTGGAGAAACTAAAAATACTATTGGGGAGATTAAGCTCCCAATATATGTCGAAGGGGTAAATAAAATGCAAAAATTTTGTGTTATTGACTGTTTATCTTCTTGCAATATTATATTAGGCAGGCCCTGGATACACGAGATGAAAGCAGTTCCATCTACTTATCACCAATGCGTAAAACTCCCGAGTCCGTGGGGAGTTATCAAAATCATCAGTGACCAACAAGACGCCAAGAATTGCTACACATCCTCTATGAAATGTACTGCCAAACCCCAGCAGGTGTAGCAATTACAGAAGCCAGCACGAGGCGTAATGGAGGCCATGGAAAAAGAAATTAAAGAAGTACCTCTTTATCTCGAGGATCCTGAAGTCAAAGTGCTGATAGGAACTGGCATTCCCAAGGATATTGAGTCAAAATTGCTCGATTTCCTCAAGTCAAGGCATCAACATTTGCATGGAAACATGAAGATATGACAGGTATTTCCAAAGATATTATAACACATAAACTTGGAATTGATAAATTCTTTCAGGCCAATCCATCAAAAGAGAAGAAAGTTTGCACCTGAAAGAAACATAATCATTCAAGAGGAAGTAGAAAAACTCTTGAAGGCGAAAATGATTAGGGAAGTTCAATATCCCCGATGATTAGCAAATGTGGTGGTTGTACAGAAAAAGAATGGCAAATGGAGAGTTTGTGTAGACTTCACAGACTTGAATAAAGCTTGTCCCAATGATCCATTCCCTCTACCACACATAGATTCAATGGTGGATGCTACATCTGGTCATGAGATGCTAACATTTATGGACGCATCCTCAGGATTTCAGCAAATCCAGATGGGGCCCTCAGATCAAGAAGATACGGCCTTCATGACTCCCACATGTATTTATTGTTATATTGCTATGCCCTTTGGACTTAGAAATGCAGGTGCAACCTATCAGAGGTTAGTTAACATGATGTTCAAAGAGCAACTGGGGGACACAATGGAGGTCTATATTGATGATATGGTGGTGAAGTCCAAGAAAGCTGAAGATCACCTTCAAGATCTAAAGACAACATTTGATATCCTTGACAAATACAACATGAAGCTGAATCCTTTGAAATGCCATTTCGGAGTGAAAGCTGGCAAATTATTGGGATACATGGTCACCAAAAGGGGGATAGAGGCGAGTCCGAAACAGATACAAGCTATCCTCAATCTAAAATCCCCAGAATTAGTTAAGGATGTTCAAAGGCTGACCGACATGATAGCGGCACTCAACAGGTTCATATCCAAATCCTCAGAAAAGTGCAAAGAATTTTATGATATCCTGAAGAAAAACAAGAAGTTCGAGTGGACTAGTAAGCATGAGGAAGCATTATCATCCTTAAAAGCGTATCTTTCTTCTGCCCCTTTACTGGTAAAACCCGAGGAAGGTGAATCTCTTTCTCTATATCTTGCTGTATCAAATAATGCTATAAGTGCTGTTTTGGCTAAGGATCTCGAAGGTCAACAACATCCCATATATTATGTAAGTAAAAGTCTTTTGGATGCTGAAACTAGGTATTCTTATCTTGAGAAATTAATTTTAGCCCTTATTATGGCATCTACTAAACTTAGACATTATTTTGAAACTCGCCCTATATGTGTTAAAACTAATTATCCTATTAAGTATGTTTTGAGAAAACCAGAAATGTCAGGTAGAATGGAAAAATGGCCAGAAAAACTAAGTGCATATGATATAACATATGAACCTAGAACTGCTATCAAATCCCAGGCATTAGCAGATTTTGTGGCTGATTTCACCAGTGAGCTTAAAGAAAAGGCAGACTTGGAAGTCCAACAACTTGAAGAAACAAAAGATAAGTGGACTCTATACACTGATGGTGCTTCAAATGTTAGAGGAACAGGTCTCGGGATTCTGCTGAAATCGCCACAGGGGGACATTATACCTCAATCCATATCCTGCGGATTTCAAGCCACAAATAATGAGGCAGAATATGAAGCTTTGATAGCAGGATTACAACTAGCAATCGACATGAAAATCAGGTTTATTCAAGTACATGTTGATTCATTATTATTAACTAATCATTTTAATGGTTCATATACTGTTAGAGGAGAAAGACTAATGAAATATCTAGAGCTAGTAAAAAAACTAGCAAAGTGTTTCGAAATATTTGATATTTCACAGGTACCTAGGGAAGAGAATGTTGAAGCAGACACCCTGGCATATTTAGCTTCATCCTTCAGGATACCAGAAGGTGTCAAGATCCCTATTGTACACATCCTGAGCCCAACAATAGAAGAGCAAGGTGTCAATGAAATATCAAAAGATGACGAAGATGTGGAAGTCAAGAATCCTGAGGATAATGAAGATTCTTGGATTATCCCAATCAGGAAATATATTCAGGATGGAGTTATCCCTAAGGATGAAAACTCAAGAGCTTTTCGCACAAAGGTAATCCCATATACTATAATGAATGATATATTATACAGAAAATCTCTTGCAGGACCATATCTTAGGTGCTTGGAGAAGGCAGAAGCTCAAGAAGTTCTTCAAGATATCCATGATGGAGATTGTGGAAACCACACTGGGGGCAGAGCACTATTCTCCAAAATCCTGAGGACGGGGTATTTTTGGCCAACGATGAAGAGGGATGCTATGAATTATTCTTAGAAATGTGATGCATGCCAGAGACATAGCAACATTTTGCACCAGCCAGCAGAACCATTATATCCTATTATATCCCCTTGGCCTTTCATGAAGTGGGGGATGGATATCGTGGGGAAATTACCAAGAGCTCCAGGAGGAAAAGTCTTTATGTTGGCTATGACAAATTATTTCTCGAAGTGGATCGAAGCGAAAGCCTTTGTTCAAGTAAGAGAGAAAGAAGTTATCTCATTCATCAAGCGTAATATCCTGACAAGATTTGGGATCCCTGCAGAGATAGTATGTGACAATGGTTCGCAATTCATCGGCAAGAGAACAACTAACTTCTGTGCCAGTGGGGAATCAAGATGATCACATCAACACCTGTCCACCCTCAAGCTAATGGACAGGCCGAATCAAGCAACAAAATCATCATCAATAACTTGAAGAAAAAGTTGGGGTCTAAAAAAGGAAAGTGGGCCGAGGAACTACCTTTCGTTCTTTGGGCAGATAGAACCATTTCAAAGAATGCTACTGGTCAGGCTCCTTTCTTATTAGTATTTGGAGCTGAATCAGTTATCCCCACAGAAATGGTTATCCCAACGGCCAGAGTCACTCATCAAAATCCAGAAGATAACACTCGTAGCCTACTTGAAGATTTAGAGGCGGTAGAAGAACTCAGGGATTTGGCAAAGATCAGAATGGCTTCTTATCAACAGAAGATAGCAAAGTCCTACACTAAGAATATTAGAGTTCGAAGGTTTCAAGAAGGGGATTTGGTTCTCCGAAAAGATTTTAAAAATACTACCAATCCTACGGATGGGAAGCTCGCACCAAAGTGGGAAGGTCCTTACCTAATCGATTTGGAAGCAGGAAAAGGGGCATACAAATTATCTACTTTGGATGGTGACTTACTACCAAGGGCTTGGAATGCTATACATCTCAAAAAATATTTCATGTAAGATTTCTATCCCAAGGATAACTGTTATACTAAACAGTCAAGGTATGTACTCAAACTTAAACTTTTATTCATTTTTAATATTATTATTCTTCAAACATGGTACTGACTTAAGCATCGGAGGGGTGTTAGCAAGGCAAACACCCACCCCTCACTTAGAGTTGACTGTTTTGTAGATATGAGGGATTCTCATATGGAATAAAGTTAACAAGGCCTTTGTCGCCAGTATCTAATGGCCTCGTCGCCAACTTATCCTTAAGGTATGAGAGGTTTTCACCTCTTCTAAGGTTAAAGGGATCTTCATCTCTTCTTAAGATCGCCTGTAGCGCATGATTTATTCAGCCTTCGTCTGAGAGGCGGGGCCAGCACATGAAATATAGTGACTTGTTACCTCGTTATCCTCGGCTATTGGTTTGGATCTTGAGGTTTAAGGGATCTTCATCTCTTCTTAAGACGCCTGTAGCGCATGATTTATTCGGCCTTAGTTTGAGAGGCGGGGCCAGCACATGAAATATAGTGACTTGTTACCTCGTTATCCTCGGCTATTGGTTTGAATCACAAGTTTATGGTAGACGTACCATAATCTTAGGTTAAAGAGATTTACATCTCTTCTAAAGGGCCTCGTCGCTAGTTCTCACATAAGGTTTAAGAGATTTACATCTCTTCTGAAGGGCCTTGTCGCCAGTTTATTTAGGCCTTGTCGCCAAATTATTTAGGCCTTGTCGCCAGAATTTCTAAAAATATTTTTCAGGATAATGCTCATGTCGCAATTCTATTACTAAATCCTCAGGATTAGAAGAATATTCTGAACAGTGATCTTATTGCAAGGATAAGACGGTCTGGACAATCTCTAGATTAATTGATAAACGGTTCTGGTATGATTTACTATTTACAAAAATTTTATCTTTCATATTATTTAAAGTTTTTGACTTAATACTGGTTTGCTTGTAAAACTTAAACTATTACTAAGAGATTTCTCATGAAACTTAGATTTTTCTAAAAACAGAAAAAGTGAAAAGCATACTGATATAAGTCATAAAAAGTTATAATAATATTATAATGCAGAAAAAGATAGTCCGGTTTTCACTCAAAACGGAGCTCGTCCACCCGAACTATCATAATTGTTCTAAATGCAAAAAGTAAAAGGCGGTTTGGGTTTCGTCCTGAACCAGGATCCCTCCACCCAAACCATTATCCTGAACATACAACATTATCCTTACACAACTATAAGAGAAATTGTTCAAAACAAACATTTAAAATACATGAAAACAACCTGGCAACCAGGTTCAAGCCTTTCCACCCTCAGCATCATCACATTCTTTCTTCTCCAGATCCGTAGTCTCCCCAGCCTCAGTCTCCTTCACATTCTCACTAGCTTCAGCATCCTTGATAACCTCAGAGGTCGCAGCCATCTCATCCTTTTCAATTTTCACTCTCTTTAGCACCTTAAGCTTTTTCTTCCAAGCTCCAGAATTCCAAGACTCCATCGCATGACCCTTCGCTTGTACTTCTTCGGACATCTTGATCATCGACTCCAGAATGCTGGCCGCTGCACACTTCTTAGCATCCTCAAGAAACTCAGCTTTCTCTGACTCAAATGAGGCTCTGAGATCCGAAATCTCTTTCTCCTTCTTTTTGAGCAGCTTGTCCTTTGTATCAACAGCTTGTAGAAGATCGGCGAGCTTGGCTTCAGCCTCTCTCTTAGAAAATTCAGCGTCTTGGGATATCCGATGGTAACTTTCGGCTTTCTGTTATCCCCAAATTAATATTAGTTTTTCTGCAGGTTGTTATTTTCAGTATAAGCAAAAAGTACTTACTGTCTCGAGAAAGTTAGCAAGAGCTTGAAGCTTCTCTGCAGCATCCGAGATGGTCATGTCAGCGAAGGGCTCGGTTTCAGCCGAAGTGGTGTCTTTCCTCTTCTTTTGTGCAACACTTTTTTGGCGAGTAGTTGGAATTCTCACCGACGGAGAAAGTGTCTTGGAATGCTCTTGCTTCACTACAGGCTTGTCCTCAATAAGATCGTCCAAATCAACTAGGCAAAAAGACTTTGGCTTCGGCATCCCTACACAAAGATTTATCTAATTATTTTAAAGATACCAAAATCTTTAGAAAACCTAAAATCCCTAAAATACTTGTCAGAAGTAATACTCTCAGCAGGTTTCTCAGCAATCACACTCGTTTCTCCTGTTTCTTCCTCTAACCAAATGTAAGGCCCCGAACCCGGTAGCCCTACTTTAACGTCGGATTTACTCATAAACACAGTCCTTCAAATCAGAGTTTATTAAAACTTTTCGCGGAATATAAAACATCAATCATTTGTTACAAAGCATTAAATCTTTTCTTTGATACCATAACACAAAACTTTATATTCAAAACATTTTTACTTCTTTCTTCAGATGCCAGCCCTTCAATCCATGCCATGCGTCATCCTCTTACTAGCTCTGTAATCGGCTCACCTGCGTGCATACTAAAAGTCAGCTACGCTGAGTGAGTTCTAGTTAATCAGGTATCATACAATTTATTCCCATATATTACTTCACGTATCCGAAGACACATATTACTAACTTAACCTTGTATAATTATCCATAGGAGGATCGTCACGTAATATTTATTAAAAGAACCATTACCATTACCCTACCATATATAATTTCCATAGGAGGAACACTATACTATCCATAGAAGGAACACTTTACTATCCATAAAAGGAACACTATACCTTCCATAAAAGGAACACTATACCTTCCATAAAAGGAACAATATACTTTCCATAAAAGGAACACTATACTTTCCATATAAGGAACACTATACTTTATTATTTAATATCCATGTAAGGAGCTAGTCACTTCCTTTGACGATACGTGCAATATCCGAAGATCGTTCACGTACCGTCAAGCAATCATTCATATCGATCACATATACCATACACGGCATACACATAAAATTATATCCCTTCGTTCATACTTTCTTACTTTCTTTTGTATTATCTTACTTTCATATCTTACGTTATAAAGAGCATTACGCCCTACATTCCTCGAGTATTACTAGGGCTCGGAACCCTCTTCGTAACCATACAACCATACGTTATCATTTCTTTCTTCTATTATCTCTATCATGTTCATACACATAAACATACATAACATACTTACCTTATTCTTAGCGCTGCAACCTGACAGTACGTGCAATATCCGAAGATCGTTCACGTACCATCAAGCAATCATTCATATATTTCACATTATCCATATAAGGCATACACTTATCTCTTAGGGTAAGTGTATTAACAAACATATTGAGTATGCACACAGCCCCGAAAACGTAACACATAAATGGGGCTAGAACTCACTTGAACTCTGCTTCTTTTTCTGATAGCTGTAAATCCCTTCTCTATCTGAGCTCGGCTGACTGTACAAGTTACACGTATCAATACTCGTCTGATCTAATCTGGTGGCCTAGTATTAGCTTACTTTAACTTATCGCTTTTAATTCATTTTCTAATCAAACTTAGCTCTAGGCGAAGTTAACCTTAGGCGAACTTAGCTTTAGGCGAAGTTACCAGCTAGGCGGACTTAGCTTTACAGCGAAGTTGCCATCAGGCGAACTTGGCTTCAGGCGAAGTTGTCATCAGGCGAACTTGGCTTCAGGCGAAGTTGTCATCAGGCGAACTTGGCCTCAGGCGAAGTTACCAGTTAGGCGAACTTAACTTTACAGCGAAGTTGCCATCAGGCGAACTTAGCTTGCAGGCGAAGTTCATCAGGCGAACTTAGCTTGCAGGCGAAGTTCGTCGCTTTGAAGGCGAAATTGCCCAGACAGCCGTTGTTTTAGTTTCTGATCGACATTTCGAGCGATTTTAACACCCTTGCTATTGTTCAATATCACCCACTACGCTTCCCGACCATTTTTGGTCGCTTATACACTAAAAAGCTTGGATCTTTAAACCTCAAAGATCAAGAATCATACCTTTTTGGGCTTGTTTGGATCTCGTTTACTTGCTTATCACCACTAATCGCTCTCTCTCTCACTCGGGTCTGCCGGATCTGCCCGGATCTGCCTTCGGTCCGGCGGCGGTATGTGTGTGGTGTGTGTGTGTGTTAGGGAAAATGAAGATATTTTGGGATTTTGGGGGTATTTATATCCCTGAAATCCCATTCTCATTTAACCCATCTCAGTTAATCCAAATCCATAACCAACGTCCATTACCCGACACTAGCCCGACCCATACCAACTCCTATTCTTTTATTTATTTCCAGATAACCCGAGTAAACTTTCCCTCTATTATTAAGTAATATAATTAACATTATCTTGAAATTTCGGGATGTTACAAGTCTTCCCTCCTTAAAGAGGTTTCGTCCCCGAAACCTAACTTATTCCCCTATAAAAGGAAAACTTCTTATATTTACACGCTTTATTGACTCGCCTTCGTTTTCTGTGTTACCCTTCTTACTTCCGACTTTGCAGTCATCGAATGGTGGTCATGTGTATTAGCTATTTAAGGTAGCTTGTCCATGAGGCCCTCAATGTACCAAGTCTCGTTTCGATCTTCAAGAGGCTTTGTCCTAAATCATATTAATGCTAAAGCCTAAGTCGACACTCTATCACAACACGTCAATTTATCATGACTAACATGCTTTCAGACAATTTGTACCATAATTAATAAACACCAGTCTAAATTTCAACATAAAACAACACGCATCGAGTCATCAATAAGTTACACATAGATTTAATACTTATGGCTAGCATCTAGCCTTCTTGAATGGCTTCTTTAAGCATACGGAGGAATCTGTTAAACCTCAAGCACTCTTCTCTCCTTCATGTCCCCCCTTTGGCTTCTTGCAATCCCTTGCTAGGTGCCCACGTCCTCCACAGTTGTGACACCTATGGTAATCATTACATTCCCAAGTGGAATGTCCTACTCTTCCACACCTGTAGCAAACACCTAATCCCTTTCTGCACTCTCCGGGGTGTCTCTTCCCACATTTTTCACAAGCAGTGAACCCCTCTTGCCTTGCCTTCTTTTTGCGTGGATCCACCTCATTGGCTTCCTCTGGTTCTGGGGTTGGGTTCTTTTTCTTCGGTTCCATCTTCTCCCCTTCATAGTTGGCAAGGTCCTCATAAATCATCTCGGCCAATTCCACGGCCGAGTCAAATGTTGCGGGCTTACTAGACTTAACCAAAGTGCGAACATTCCGTGGAAGTCCCCTTACGTAACACTTGATCCTTTTAGCTTCGGTGTTCACCATGTCAGGTACCAACCTAGACATGCGGTTGAATTCAGTAGTATACTCCCGTTGTGTCATCCCTCCCGCTTTCAAATTCAGAAACTTCATCTCCACTCTTTCAACTTCTGTATCAGCGCAGAACCTCTTCATCACCATGTCCTTTAGGTCATTCCAACTCATCGCCTTGATCTCTTCACGGGTCTTCCTCTGCTCCACACTCTCCCACCAATACATAGCCTCATCTTCAAAAGATTGAGTGGCATAACCGACAGCTTGGTCAGGACTGCACTCGCTAATGCGGATAACCTTATCCATGGCGGTTATCCACTGAAGAGTAGCGATTGCGTCTCCTAAACCAGTCAGCTTAGGCGGGTCACAACCTTTGAAGGACTTATAGTTGCAACCGCCTCGGCCCCTCTTCCTATCATCATCTTTCACAGAATTTACCTCACTCGAGTCACCCCTTTCCCTCTCGTCATCATTTCTATTATTACCACCTGCCCCTTCAACGGTTCGTTCACGGCTTCCAGCAGATCTTTCGGGATTCAGGTTCTTCACAGCAGCAACTACAGCTTGAACAATGGCTGCTTGAACTGCAGGGCTAAGTTGAACTTCTTCGTTGTTGTTCTGGTCTCCTCCTGCGGCACTCCCTTCATCTTCGGTGGGGGAGGCTTCTTCTACCGAGGGTTGCCGGACAAGACGTGGCCTGCCACGACGTCCAGTGCGACCCCCAGTTCCCACAAATTCTCCAGCTCCAGCCATCAGTATTCTTAAAGGGACAACACAAACATCATCACTCAAGGAACTATTTAGTACAAGGATAGCAAGGCTAACAGGTAATAACAGTGGCCAGCTGTGACTAGCTGATCACGTTGCTTTCCGTGTCCTATTCGCTTCCCGTTATGAGTCTATTTGTGCTGGTTCTACTTAAGCAGTTAGTCAAATCAACAATCAATTACCTCTATCCTTAACGTTCACATATCTTTCCTTTCTCATTAACATATATCATTTAATCGTACACCTTACCTTTACTGATTTTTGCTTGAGCGACACATGGCATTCTTGAACTGGCATCTTCTTTCTTTTCTTACTTAAATCCCATTCTCTGTTCGAGTCTAAGCATGTAGGCTGCTTAAATCTCTCGAACTTATGCTCTGATACCAACTTGTAAGGCCCCGAACCCGGTAGCCCTACTTTAACGTCGGATTTACTCATAAACACACTCCTTCAAATCAGAGTTTATTAAAACTTTTCGCGGAATATAAAACATCAATCATTTGTTACAAAGCTTTAAATCTTTTCTTTGATACCATAACACAAAACTTTATATTCAAAACATTTTTAATTCTTTCTTCAGATGCCAGCCGTTCAATCCATGCCATGCGTCATCCTCTTACTAGCTCTGTAATCGGCTCACCTGCGTGCATACTAAAAGTCAGCTACGCTGAGTGAGTTCTAGTTAATCAGGTATCATACAATTTATTCCCATATATTACTTCCCGTATCCGAAGACACATATTACTACCTTAACCTTGTATAATTATCCATAGGAGGATCGTCACGTAATATTTATTAAAAGAACCATTACCATTACCCTACCATATATAATTTCCATATGAGGAACACTATACTATCCTTAGAAGGAACACTTTACTATCCATAAAAGGAACACTATACCTTCCATAAAAGGAACACTATACCTTCCATAAAAGGAACACTATACCTTCCATAAAAGGAACACTATACCTTCCATAAAAGGAACACTTTACTTTCCATAAAAGGAACACTATACTTTCCATAAAAGGAACACTATACTTTATTATTTAATATCCATGTAATGAGCTAGTCACTTCCCTTGACGATACGTGCAATATCCGAAGATCGTTCACGTACCGTCAAGCAATCATTCATATCGATCACATATACCATACACGGCATACACATAAAATTATATCCCTTCGTTCATACTTTCTTACTTTCTTTTGTATTATCTTACTTTCATATCTTACGTTATAAAGAACATTACGCCCTACATTCCTCGAGTATTACTAGGGCTCGGAACCCTCTTCGTAACCATACAACCATACGTTATCATTTCTTTCTTCTATTATCTCTATCATGTTCATACACATAAACATACATAACATACTTACCTTATTCTTAGCGCTGCAACCTGACAGTACGTGCAATATCCGAAGATCGTTCACGTACCATCAAGCAATCATTCATATATTTCACATTATCCATATAAGGCATACACTTATCTCTTAGGGTAAGTGTATTAACAAACATATTGAGTATGCACACAGCCCCGAAAACGTAACACATAAATGGGGCTAGAACTCACTTGAACTCTGCTTCTTTTTCTGATAGCTGTAAATCCCTTCTCTATCTGAGCTCGGCTGACTGTACAAGTTACACGTATCAATACTCGTCTGATCTAATCTGGTGGCCTAGTATTAGCTTACTTTAACTTATCGCTTTTAATTCATTTTCTAATCAAACTTAGCTCTAGGCGAAGTTAACCTTAGGCGAACTTAGCTTTAGGCGAAGTTACCAGCTAGGCGGACTTAGCTTTACAGCGAAGTTGCCATCAGGCGAACTTGGCTTCAGGCGAAGTTGTCATCAGGCGAACTTGGCTTCAGGCGAAGTTGTCATCAGGCGAACTTGGCCTCAGGCGAAGTTACCAGTTAGGCGAACTTAACTTTACAGCGAAGTTGCCATCAGGCGAACTTAGCTTGCAGGCGAAGTTCATCAGGCGAACTTAGCTTTGCAGGCGAAGTTCGTCGCTTTGAAGGCGAAGTTGCCCAGATGAAGGCGAAGTTGCCCAGACAGCCGCTGTTTTAGTTTCTGATCGGCATTTCGAGCGATTTTAACACCCTTGCTATGGTTCAATATCACCCACTACGCTTCCCGACCATTTTTGGTCGCTTATACACTAAAAAGCTTGGATCTTTAAACCTCAAAGATCAAGAATCATACCTTTTTGGGCTTGTTTGGATCTCGTTTACTTGCTTATCACCACTAATCGCTCTCTCTCTCACTCGAGTCTGCCGGATCTGCCCGGATCTGCCTTCGGTCCGGCGGCGGTATGTGTGTGGTGTGTGTGTGTGTTAGGGAAAATGAAGATATTTTGGGATTTTGGGGGTATTTATATCCCTGAAATCCCATTCTCATTTAACCCATCTCAATTAATCCAAATCCATAACCAACGTCCATTACCCGACACTAGCCCGACCCATACCAACTCCTATTCTTTTATTTATTTCCAGATAACCCGAGTAAACTTTCCCTCTATTATTAAGTAATATAATTAACATTATCTTGAAATTTCGGGATGTTACACCAAAACTCCCTTTCCTCTGCTGGAATATTGAACAACGCCTTAAGCCTCTTCTTCGTGTCATTCCTAAGCTTTATCAAATCCTCAAATACCACTGTCAAAAAACAAACCATGTTAGAATAAATCGTTTACAAAAAGAAATTTTATCCTACAGATTTCCTACCCTTATGAACCCATTTGGTAGGCAGGTTCATCCCATTAGGAATAGAATCCTGGCGAACGAAAAAGAAGTATTTTTTCCAATCAGGGTCGCTACTGGACACGTTAGGAATCATATAAACACGGCTGGACTTGGATTGAAGACAATAGCGAAAGGATCCATGGGTTCGAATATTATAAGTCACGGCAATCTCAGGCACACCTATGGATAACCCATGGGTTTTGTTTAAACAATCTATTATTGCCAAAACCCTCCACACCATTGGCATGACTTGTGAGTAAGAGAATTCGATTACGTCAAAGAACTCTTGGATGAGTGGGGGAAACGGATATGAAAGGCCGATCGAAAAGGGATAATAGAAGAAGCAGATCCAGGTTTTAGAAGAAAAGTCGGCCTTGACTTTGGGATCAAACGGCCTAATGACGGCTTCGGCAGGTAGTAAACCCGATTCTTTCAGAAACCTAATATCTAAATCTTTGAACAGGCATTGATCTTCATCGGTCGCCGGAATGAGACTTTGGTCAACGAAATCGTCTGAGGTCGCGAAACAGAAAGGCTTAGGTGCACGAGGGGTTCTTTTCCTCATCTTCAGTATGGATCAAAAGGAGAACTTCAAGAAATTAAGAAGATGAAAGATGAGAACTAACCTGGTTATGAATCGCCGGAAGAGGATTGTGGTGTAGAAGAAGGAAAATGCTTTAATTATAACCTAGAGGTGCGGTTGTAGAGTCTTCTCGATTCCCGCGCACGTCATTTCATATATCAGAGATATCATTATTTTTGAAATTTAAAATTTTTACAGCTGTCACGCGGTAAAAATTGGGGGCAATTGTTGGGTGTGGATTTTTATCCTCGGAATTGAGCTTAACTTAAGGATATTGACTCAAGCAGTTATTCTGAGGAAGGTACGTTGACTAATTCAATTGTCCTATATTATCTAACTGTTTTGCAGATAAGAGCACGTGTTAAATATGTTTATAAGAACGTGGATTGCAACGGAGTATAGCTTGAACTTCGTCAGCTAACAACGTGGATACTAACGGCTCGTTGAAGAAGTAGTCTAGGGTTTCTGGAATTATCGGGATATCAGTTGTAATCTCTTATTATATATTGAGCTGATAATATCGATAGGATACGCACACTTTTTCACGACTTAGCTACTAGCAATCACTGTAACACTTAGCTTTCGATATTCAATCAGCTCCAACCCTTGTAACCACCTGTTTCCGATATTAATAAACTTGACGATGATAGTTTTCACCGTCCGGGGATTTTTTGTGCCGGCGATCATTATAATCAAGCGTTAATTCGACCAAAAGTTACGTTCATAATCCTTAACCGAAGCAAATTCGACTGAGGATTAAGTTGTAAACTCTTGACCGAAACGAAGACTATTATAATCAAGGGTTTTTTTCCTCGTGATCATATCTTTGTGTCCGATCTATTTACCATTTAGCACCTAGCCTCACGCACTAATTTGATCAAAAGTTAGTTGATAATTTTTGACTGAAACAGAAACATACCCGGGACCCTTCAAAAATACGAGATGTTATGAGGCGAAACAATGAGTCTGTTGAAGACTTCATTATTCGTTTTACCAATGAGAGCCTTAACATCGGAGGGGTAAGCGAAGATATGCTGCGAGGAGCATTCTGTAAGAACGTCCATAGTGATTCCTTGATCCGTACCCTTACAGGAAGAGATGGAATGCCCGAGTCATGGGACGAAATCATGAAGGCATCAAAGTTGTTTGCAAGAACTGAGAAAACTCTAAGTTCCAGTAGTCAAAAGCAATCACCGAGGATTGAGTTTCAAACTCTGAGACCGAACAGGCAGGCTAAGGGACTAATATGGTCAAGACTTCAGCCAAGTGCGGAAACATCTAAGCCTTTTGATGCTAGATCTTTGATCGGTAACAAGGGTAAACGTAATTTTTCAGCTTGTTCCTCTAACAGTTGGACCCAGTTATCAAAGACTCCCTCAGATATTCTCACCACGGAGAATCTGACTTTCCGGAAGCCTCAACCAATACCACGGAAGTCATTCCTTGATAACAAAAAACACTGATCATATCATAATGATATTGGGCACAACACGAATGAGTGTGTGGCCCTAAAAAATGAAATTGAAGCAGCTGTTAAAAATGGTAAACTCGAACATTTGGTTAAGGGCGTACGAGCAGGGACTGACAAATCCCGCAAAGGACAGCGAGGGCCCAGCTAAAAGGCAAAACAAAGATCTAAATGTCCACATGATTCAGGGGAGACAATCGGGTAAAGGAAAAAGGAGAGACTATTCAGACGAGGAATGGAATAACGAGCCCGTGATCTTTCCTCGGATCAGAGGGGGGCCGTGTAGTAAAAACCCGTTGATAATTACTGCCGAATTTGGTCATTACCGGTCACAATATGTGTTTTTTGACACAGGCAGTACGTCTGACATTATGTACGAACAGTGTTTCGAACAGTTGGACGAAGAAGACAAAGAAAGATTAAAACCAATTCA
Organism: Bidens hawaiensis; assembly: GCF_021521415.1. Lineage (NCBI taxonomy): Eukaryota > Viridiplantae > Streptophyta > Magnoliopsida > Asterales > Asteraceae > Bidens > Bidens hawaiensis. Next base: position 2,602,907 of record NW_027491177.1, on the reverse strand, counting down.
TGCTCCTGTTTCTGGTTTTGGGGGACCTCAACAAGAAATTCCGGATCAAACTATAGTAATTGGTCCGGCTATTTCTGAAATCGTCCGAACCTTTTTGAAGCAGTTATTAACAAAGAACATTGACCTTTTTGCTTGGCAGCCCGCGGACATGACCGGTTTCCCGCGGAGCATTTCGGAACACAAGTTAAAGGTGAATCCATTAATCACCCCAGTTGTACAAAAGAAACGAAAGATGGGTCCGGAGCAAACAAAAAGCTATGAATGAGCAAGTGCAAGATCTCCTTCGTGCTGGGATTATACGGGAAATCAAGTACCAAACATGGTTCGCCAACCCAGTGATTGTCCCAAAAAGCAACGGAACGTGGAGGATGTGTATAGATTATAAAGATCTAAACAAAGCATGTCTGAAAGATTGTTACCCACTTCCGGAGATCGATTTGAAGGTAGATGCTGTGGCCCCATTCAAATTCAAGTGCTTCCTCGATGCCTACAAAGGGTATCACCAGATTCATATGGCAGCTGGTGACGAGGACAAGACAGCGTTCCGCACCGACCAAGGAACATTCTGCTACAGATGATGCCTTTCGGACTAAAAAACGCGGGGGCCACATATCAACGACTGATGGATCAGATTTTCAATGGTCAAATAAGTCGGAATCTCAAAGTCTATATGGACGATTTGGTAATCAAAAGCACGGAAGAAGATCAAATGTTGAGGGATATAAAGGAAACTTTTGAAACCTTGAGAAGCATCAATTTGAAGCTGAATCTAGCAAAGTGTTCATTCGGGATGGAAGAAGGAAAGTTCCTCGGGGTAATTGTTACGGGCACCGGTTTCAAAGCTAACCAGGACAAAGTTCAAGCAATGGCTCGTATGCCGTCTCCCGCTTCCCTCAAGCAAATTCAAACACTTAACGGGAGATTGGTAGCATTAAACAGGTTTCTGGCAAACCACGCTGCTAAATCTTATCTATTCATTTCAACATTGAGGAACTGCCTCAAAAAGACACAATTCAGATGGATCCCGGAAGCTGAACAAGAATTTCAGGAAGTCAAGAAGTGTTTAATGGAATTGCCCACGTTAACGGCTCCTCACGCGGGTGAACCATTAACACTATATTTTTCGGCATCCGACATTGCTGTGGGGGCTGTCCTATTGACAGATAGGAAAAATATTCAAACTCCAATCTATTAGAACACTATCGGGCCCTGAAACAAGATATTCGATGTTGGAGAAGTTGGTGTTGGCACTAGTTTATGCCGCCAGACGGCTCCGCAGATATTTTCAGGGTCACCCCATCAATGTGTTAACCAGATACAAACTCAAGAACGTGTTGAGTAAGCCTGAATTGTCCGGTCGACTGGCAAAATGGGCCATCGAATTGGGTGAACACTCGATCGAGTATAAGCCAAGACCGGCAATCAAAGGGCAAGTGCTGGCGGACTTCGTCACAGAAGTCCCGCAGCACAAAGAACAATAATGTTTGATTGAACAACAACCCCAAGCACCTCCGGAACAAAGGACAAGTCTAGTCAATCCTGAGGGGCATGAATTTACATACGCCATCAAATTGGACTTTAAAAGTACCAACAATGAGGCAGAATATGAAGCCTTCCTGGCAAGCCTGCGGATAGTGAAAAAGCTTGGGGTAAAACATTTGGAAGCACGGGTTGATTCCATGCTAATTGTGGGACAAATAAACGGAACATATGAAGCCAAAAATGATGTCATGGCTTCTTATTTGTCACAAGCAAGGGTCTTGATCCACCAATTTTCCTCTTTCAATGTTGTTCATATTAAGAGGAGTGAGAACAAATCGGCGGACGCTCTTAGCAAGTTAGCTTCAACGAACTTTGAGCATTTTGTCAAAGATATTCGTGTGGAAGTTCTAGACCATCCATCCGTCTCACAAAATCAAGTCCTAGTAATTCAAACTAGCGTTGAGTTATGGATGACGCCCATCAAAGCGTACTTATCTTCCGGAGCACTTCCAGCAGGAAAGGCCGAAGCTCGGAAGATTAAGCAAAAAGCTCTGAATTACCAGTTGACTGATGGTATTTTATACCGAAGGTCATTTATTGGTCCGCTATTGCGTTGTGTAGACGCAGAAGACGCAAATTACTTAATTCGGGAAATTCACGAAGGCATTTGTGGGTTACACGCGGGACAAAGAATGACAGTTGCAAAGATCATGAACGCAGGGTATTATTGGCCTGGCATGCACTTAGACGCTGTGCAAGAAATCAGAAAGTGTGATTCATGCCAGCGTCATGCCCCCAACACCCTGCGTCCAAAGAACGAACTGATCCCAGTTACATCTGGTTGGCCGTTCCAAAAATGGACTATTGATATTATGGGACCTTTCCCAGAAGCCCCGGGACGAGTCAAGTTCCTGATAGTGGCCATTGATTACTTCACCAAATGGATAGAAGCTAAACCGGTTGCATCAATCACGGCTTCAAGCGTGAAAATATTCCTTTGGGAATTCATCATTTGCCAGTTTTGTCTCCCGCAGGAATTGGTAAGTGACAATGGGACCCAATTTGCTGATAGCGGATTGCAAGCATGGTTGAAAGAACTTCAAATCATTCAATCCTTTACATCTGTAGCTCATCCGCAAGCAAATGGTCAGGTCGAAAGGACTAACCGAACTATCAAGGAAGGGATCAAGGCAAGGCTAGGGACGAAACGAACGGGTTAGGTGGATGAACTGCCCCATGTACTCTGGGCCTTCTGCACTCAAAAGAACTCCAGTAATTTGGAGACACTCTTTAGCCTAACCAATGGCACTGAAGCCATGATCCCCACAGAGATCGGGATTCCATCTGCGAGGAATCTGTCGATTGATGACAACGATCACGAACTCTGGATGAATCTAGACCTTTTGGAAGAAAGAAGATAACTAGCATTGATTCGCGAGCACAATTATATGCGACAGCTTGAGAAATATTACAACTCGCGAGTCCAAAAATGCAAGTTCGATAAGGGAGACTTTGTCTTCCGCAATAACGAGGCTTCCGGCCAGGAGCCTCCGGGCAAGTTAGCCCCAACTTGGGAAGGACCTTATAAAGTCAAACAAGTGTTACCCAAAGGTGACTACAAGTTGGAGAATTTGGATGGGACCGAAATCCCTCGAACATGGAACACAGCACAGTTAAAGAAATGCTATATGTAGCAGTTTTATTTGCTTTTTTGTTTTTCGGCCTACGTGCCCACCTAGACTGGCAAGTTATGTAATTTCTTTTATTATAAGAAGGAGAATGTCCAGTTAATTCCATGTTATTTTGATAAATTGTAATCTTTTGTTGACAAAAACGAAGTTCCGGACAGACACTTATATTATAGTACATAAGACAAAGTGCACCGGAAAGAAACAAGACTTCTTATTAAACAGTCAAAAGAGATTACAAGCAAAAGAAATATGTACAACAAAGACATACACACATATGGAGTGACATCCTCATCCTCCGCGGTATTATTGGCCGCTTCTTCTTCTTCCTCATCAAGATCCAATAGCTCTTTTAATTGATCTATGGCATCCTCTTTGTCCGCGAGTTCCGATATATGATCGGAAAGGGAGAACTTCAGTGTATCAAAATCCTTGGTTTTCTCGATAAGGATAGAAGCAGTGTCTTTGCCAGCCAATACATACTCCTCCGGAACCCGGCCCGCGGATCCAAATTCATATCCTTCTTCAAAGCCCATCTGCAGGCCGGCTTGCTCAGAAGCACGGAGGAGTATCGCAACACAGTTACCAAGATCGTCACTATTTCGAACGTGAGTGATAACCTGTTAAGTCGAATAACCATGTGTGAGTACATACACACCCGGGTTAATTATGTTAATAAAAGACTTGGTACCTTGGGAATCACTGTTGACAGAAGCCATTTATTATCCGCCTGAACCCGGATAAGATCCATCTTATGTCTAGCACACTCCAAAGCTTGGTCTCGACTCTTAGCATTAAGGTCGGACAAGTGCTTGTCCTTGGCCACTGAGTCAGCTTGAAGGGTCTTTATCAGCTCAGTTTGGTCATCCAGCTGTTTATGGAGGGCAGCCTTAGCTTCCTCAGCAGCAAGTAGTTCAGCTTTCGCCACCTCCATAGCCTGATGGCTATCCCGTGCATCTGTTAACGCTTTAAGAGCTTCTTTCTTAGCGTCTAACAGCTTGTGCTCAGTTTCTTCTAGCTTATCATTCATGGCCAACCAATCACGACGTATCTCCTGATTGGTGGAAACAGTGTTCGCCATGTGATAAGAGTTGGAGTCTAGAAGCTCCTGGCGGATGCGACGGCGTTTTCGCTCCCTCTATGCGGGAGGGAGGCTTTCGTGAAGATATTCTTGACAGACGTGCGCATCATTCAACACTGAGTTTCGACGCAATGACCAGTGAGGGTTATGCGGAGCAGTATCTTCCTCCACTCGGGATGAGGAAGCTTGCCCCCCATATTTGAACACACTAACTCCGCCCTGATCCAGGAAGTGATACTCGTGATGGGGTGGAGATGTGGGGATTTTCTCGAACTCACCAACCTCTTTCTCCTTGGTAGGAGAGGAATCCGATAAATCGATCGGATCTTGAGCAGTGTGTAACGGTGAGGTTGGGGGAGTTGGAAGGCGTGAGTCCTTCAAACCTGAGATATTCCCAAAATAAAACTTCTTAAGTCATCAAGGAGTGGTAAATTCAAATATAATTGTAAAGGTCCAAATCTTACCTTTAGAAACGTCTTGGGTAGAAAGCTCTTGAAGACGAGCTCCCAAGTCCGGAATTTCAACCTTCGCTTTCTTCTTCTTTTTCTTCTTGGGCACGGCATCGGAAGGCTGTGCTTTCCGCTTACCAGCAGCCTTTGAAGTGTTCGCATCCATTACCTGAGGTTTGCCCTCAACGGATTGAGGACCACCTTCCTCGCCTGTCGTCGGGTCGATGGTGGTTTTTAGATCTTGCTTGCGAGTCAAACCTACAGTCGAAGGCGAAGGGTTAGCAGCACCAATCGATAACCCCCCCCCCCCCTCGCAGAGTGATGACTCTTCGCTAGACGAGAGGAGTACTATCACCCCGCTCAAAGTAGCGGCGGTTATAGGTCGAGGTTGGGAAATACCTTCACACTTTGTGACAAACTCCTCACCTTGTGCGAACAGCGCCTCGGAGACAAGAGGCTCCGTAGTGAGAGTAGTGGAAAAAATGAAGTTACTCCGCGTGCGTTCCAAAAATGGTACGTCATGCTGAGTAATAGGACGGCGAACCATCATCCCTCCCATTTTGTCCACAAGAGTGGAAAGGATCGTACCTTCACCTGCAGTCGAAGAACATTAAAGAAAGTAAACCGGAAACCCAGAATATTACAAATAAACACTTACTCCCATCAGAATTCTCATAATAAGGCTCCAAGGTAGGAAACAACCATAAACGACTCATCCTGGCATGCACCATCGCCCCTTCGTGAATGGGACGCATGGGTGTCGGTGTCCTGGTCAAGGTACTAAACCACTTATGGCCCTCATATTCAATGGCAGAAATTTCGGGAGCCACGTCTTTCTGTTTCTGGCGGGACATAGCAAACGGGATGACATCTTCCTGAATCCAAAAGAACTTGGATTTCCATCCGTGAATACTCCGGATCCATTCGAAACCAATCGGACCTTTTCCGGTGGTAGCAAAACCGTACCACCCGTCACGATATGTCATCTTGTAGAAAATGGCAAACATGCTAATAGATGGTTCATAATCATGAGACTGGCAACAGAATTCGAAGTGCCGAATTCTCAGCATCCCGAAGGGGTGAATTTGGGATAAGTGGAGCCCATACTTTTTAGTACAGACTGAACAAACTTCGTCACTGGTAACCGGAAGTTACCCGTAGTGAAGTGATCTAGGTATACGGCCATCTTCTTTGACGGCGGCACCGTTGCAATGGCCCCTTTCGCAGGACGTTCGGCTTCCCATTCCAGAGGGAAGCCGTACATGTTTTTGACGTCCTCGATGTCTTTTTCTTTAATGTCACACCCGACTTCATTAATAGCGGGGGGATTTTTCTTCTGGGCAGCCATCAGAATCAAATACAAATGATGGATGTAAGAAAGCAAAAGTTCTTTGATGTAGAAAATATGTAAGTGATAAGAATGGATTGAAGACGTTAAGGCCTATTTATACTCATCGCAATTAATGCGACCGTCTGACTGACAGAAGAAAGAGAAAATGCGGGCCACAGGATGACGGACACGTCAGGCGGGAGATTCAAAAAAGTGCCTACAGGCTGTCAAACAGGCGTTTAACACGTCTTGTCAGCCATTGCCTAAAACTCTCTCTCCGCCACGTCACTAGTACTATCCATTCAACTTGCACAAGTTTAAAATTCAAAAGAAAAGATATCTCGCAAAGATATTATCAACACATAAAGTCCTTTTCATTAATATTCAAAATGGTGATTACAAAAATATGAAAAGAAATTAAAGAGTTAACTCCTACATCTACCCTACGGATTAGGAGCCGAAGTACCCTCCGGAGCATTGTGAGAATCTTCCTCAGACTTGTCATCATCATACTCGTCATCATTAGACTCATCATCAATAAAGACCCGCAATTGCTTCACGCCATCTTCGGACAAAGCAAATTCCGGAAGCATATTCTGCAGCGGAAAGACAAGGTCGTCATACTCTTGGACCCGCATGTCTAACTCCTGCTTCGCGTCAAGACCATGAAGCGGGTGGCTCTCAACAGGTTGTCCGGATTGGGCAAACGCCAATCCTTCATTGAAGCCCTTCACCCGGCCAACGCCTTCCGAAGCAGTTGTTAAGTTCACGAAGCAATCGGTAAGCTCCGTGCTCCTCTTGATATGACGGATAACCTGCGAACAAGATTTCGTTAATACCATGGAATTAAACACTCAAAAAATAAAGAGTATACGAGAAGAACTTACAGAGTCAAGGCCACGATTAAGGAAGTATTTTCTTTCCTGCTCAGCACGCTCCGCCCTACCACGAAGTTCTTGCAATTCGGCGGAGGCGCGGTTGCCTGCTTCAGTCTGAGATTGCAATAGGGAGTCGTATGCAGACTGCATTTCAACAATAGTCATATCTTTCATTTCAGATTGCTCCCCTTGCAACTTTAAAGCTTCCTCGAACTCTTGGATTCGGGCGTTCTGACGAGACACCTCGTCCTGTGCCTTCGCCAACTCGTCCTTTTTTCTTTGAGTATCAGCTCGGGAAGCTTCAAGGGTGGCATTAGACCTTTCAGAGGCCTCTTTCCACCGTTTAGCAGCATCAGCGTTTCGCTCCTTTTCTTTTTGGAGTGCAACTTCGGCGTCAGTTTGTTTCCACCTAGCTGCACTCGCCGCTTTGCGGTGCTCCTCAGCTTCCTTCTCCACGACCTTTACGGCCTCGGAAGCCGCGCCCAGCTTCCCGCCCATTGTTCGCCACTCTCGCAAGATTTCCTGACTACAGGCTAACCTGCACACGGGCCTGCAAGTGGTTAACTTGTCCTTTTTCATGATTATCCACAACAAAATATATTTCCCACCAACTTGCAAAGTCAAAAATCCCCAAATCCATATTAAGTCCAGAATTTCACCCGCATAAAATACTTCACACGAAAGAAACACTGGACTGGGGGGGACTTATAGAGGTAGGGTACCAAAAAGACCCAAATACCCTTAAGGAATACCCGCGGGTCAATCAGAAGTCCCCCATAAGGCACCCACGAGACATATAAACCATCCGCACAATCATTTGAGGAAGAAACACCCTCATAGCACGTGCGGAAGCATCACAGCACCCTCAAAAGTCATCCGCAAGAAGAAATACCCTTCCGCGTAAATGACCACGAGGTAATGCTCCGGGACAGCTGTCAATAACCAATTACCTTCTAGAATATTCGCCAAGATGCTTTCTTGGGCAACACGTGATCCATCGGCCAATTAGCTAGTGACACGTGACGAGGTCGTTATAACCGTGCACATGGCCAATATTACCTCGTTAACCAATAATAGAGCGACACGTGTCCAGGTTGTTATACATGCACATGCAACGTATAAGCTAAACCTATCATATAAGGACACGCATCCAGATGGTTATGCAGGAATCTTCTAAAGGGACAGCTGGTCCAATCACTTCCCCCACACCATTCGGCTATAAATACCCTCTCAATCATCATGAGGTATTCATTCACTCCCACTGTACCCTCTCAATTTATTTAAGTACTTTACTCTCGTCAGAATTGTATTATTCTCACGCCAGAGGGGTGGTTATGGGAAGACCCCCCCTCTTGTCCTTCCCGTAACGAGCTCACGGTGTTCGTTTTGCAGGTTCACGTCACTGGACTTTGGGAAATTGTGTTCATATCGTATAGACAGTTAACCGTATCCTACCATGTGGACTCATCGGATCTAGGACCCATTAGTGGGGAGTAGATTCGTGTTTCTTCAAAATTGAAGGCACTTTTTCCTTCCATTTGCACAAAAAATATATTTGTTCAAAGTGTAACTGGACTAATTTTTTTTTTTAAACTAAGTTTGTAATTGGTGATTAGTTATTGAAACAAAAGGAAGTTCTTAAATTGTGAGTTAAGAGGTGACGGGTCTCTTTTAAGAAACATTAGTATTAAAACCGAATGCCAAGAAGTTTGTGTTAGAAATTTTTTCGTGTACAAGTTTTTAATTAAGCATATGTCGTCCTTACTAGTTGCTCTCGGATCCATAATGTACTTGGGTAGGGGATTTATCTTCATGAAACCTTAAAACCTCTTGTATTAACTATTGTATGGTTTATCTAATGAGAGCTAACGTTTTTTCTATTACTCGGATGAAGACATTCCAAAAGGTCACATATCCTAACACTAGTCACATCTAAGCACGTTTAATAGCAAATCCCAACATATCTTTTTTCTTATTTTTGATGAATTTGTAGAAAATCCCAACAAATCTTCATGCATCTTCTCTACAATCTCCATGTGTTTCCCCAACCAGTTAACACCATAACCAACGAAGATCTCATGATTGTACTTGGGATTTTATTTTAAACATTTATTCTTATTTTGTTGAATATTTACAAAAGTTCAACAATCTTGTGTCATTTCCACAATCTCTGAAGTGTTTTCCCATTTAATTAACATTATAACCCGATAGATCTTTAGGCAATATGATTGTACTTGGGCTTTTAATTTGAAGTTATTTCGGATATATGAGCTTAGCTTGCCAAATAATTCCAATATTTAGTTATTCCTAAGACTATAAACCTAATATTATTTGTTAATGGATTTATCTAACAATTGAATCATTCTCACTGTTTCATATCCCTACCCATCTTTGAAATTTTTAGAAAGTACAAAAAATATATATATATATATATATATATATATATATAGTTGAAAAAACACTTTTTAAAGAATCGTAAACTTGAGAAATTATGCTTTTAAATAAATTATAGGGAATTATGGTTTTCAGCAAACTTTTACAAGCTCCCAACAAATCTTCATTTATCTTCTCTATAACCGATGAAGTTCACATGATTGTATCCGAAAAAACTAAATGTAATTTAATTTGTATTTTATTGTTAAGCAATAATAGTTAAAGTAACTTAAGACTATTGTGGATAAAGCTCCTATAAAAACGTATTGTGTCATGTCATCATAAGATTTTTTGACAAAAAAAGAGGTGCAGTGGATCAAAAACATCCCCCCCCAACTCCCTCTTCCAAAGCGCCCCACTATGAAAATATAATATTACTTGAACCTTGTATAGTGTTAGGTTCCAACGTTGGTCAGTCAATGGTTTAACGATTAAACCCCGATTTTAAGATTTGTTTCAAAGTTATTAATCATATTAATAAGTAAACAAAACGCGGCGGAAAACAAAACGAGTAACCATCAAAACGGAACCGAGCAGGATACGGCCACAACAATACAAGCACGAGTCAAACATCCAAACAAAGATAAACATTAAATGACGGGATATAAGTTTACCTCGGTTAATAAATAACCGGTTGAGACACTGAGGTATAACGAATGAAGCTAGGAGACGACACAAGAATTCCGACAGCAGTGGCGGTCCGGCGGTGGAGGCGGCGGCCGGCGGTGGTGGATATACCGGTGACGGCTAGGGTTTAGTGGAGGGGGACTTGTGTGTTAGGATTGGATAGTATATAAAAATATTGTAAGGCCCCGTTACCGGTAGCCCTACTTTCGTGTTGGATTTACTCATAAACGCAGTTCTAAATATCAGAGTTAATTAAAACATTCGCGGAACATTAAAAGCATTCAAACCATTACATTCCATAACCATAATTCTTGTCTTATCGAGCATTCATAGTCATTTAAAAAGAAAACATAGTCTTTTAAAATAAAACATCATAGCAAAATCTTCAGATGCCAGCTTCGTCCAACTCTGCCATGTGTCCTCCTCAAGCTACCTGCCTCATTCTACTCACCTGCATGCATACTAAAAGTCAGCTACGCTGAGTGAGTTATAGTTAATCACATAATCATACAATACCTTCTTACATTTCATACTTAACCTCTTAACTTTCTTTCGTACACACATAAGTGCATATACTTTCATTCTTACCTTCATACTTTATTTACATACATAATCATACGTTTTAAAGAGCCTTTCGCCCTATAACCTCACAGATATTATAAGGGTCTGGTCCCTAACATCACAGATATTATAAGGGTCTGGTCCCTAACATCACAGATATTATTAGGGTCTGGTCCCTAACATCACAGATATTATTAGGGTCTGGTCCCTCTTCGTTACCATACAACCATGCCTTTCCTTCATTTGTTAACTTTATCGCATTCATACATATAAGCAAATACATTATACTTACCTTATACGTAACACTACAACCTGACAGTACGTGCAATATCCGAAGATCGTTCACGTACTAACAAGCAATCATTCATACATTTCACATCATTCATATACGGCATACACTTATCACTTAGGATAAGTGTATTAACAAACATATCGAGTATGCACACAGCCCCGAAAACATAACATAGAAGTGGGGCTAGAAACTCACCTCAATGCGGTTGCGTTCACCGTTTACGGTTATTCCCTTCTTGAGCTGTGCACGACTAACTGTATAATAATTACAGTATTAAGTACTGCTCTAGTCATCTCATTGCTACTTAATTAGTCTTACACGTCTAAGCTGTTTTACTTCATTAAATCATTACCTGGTTAGTTAATCGTTACTCATTTACCTTTAAAGGTAACTTTCATAAATTGCCAAACTCCAAGGGCTGTTATGTAATTATATAATTCTTTTCTAAGTCCAGGGACCATTCTGTCTTTATATTAAACTCCTAGTTCGTTATTTTTCCCTTAACTAATTGGGTAGAGAATCACCCTCTGATTCGCTAAGCTCCCATAACGAACTAGCTAACGAATCACCCTCTGATTCGCTAAGCTCCCATAACGAACTAGCTAACGAATCACCCTCTGATTCGCTAAGCTCCCATAACGAACTAGCTAACGAATCACCCTCTGATTCGCTAAGCTCCCATAACGAACTAGCTAACGAATCACCCTCTGATTCGCTAAGCTCCCATAACGAATTAGCTAATGAATCACCCTCTGATTCGCTAAGCTCCCATAACGAACTAGCTAAAGAATCACCCCCTAGTTCTCTAAGTTTCCTTAGCGAACTAGCTAACGAATCACCCTCTAGTTCTCTAAGTTTCCTTAGCGAACTAGCTAACGAATTACCCTCTTGTTCTCTAAGTTTCCTTAGCGAACTAGCTAAAGAATCACCCTTTAGTTCTCTAAGTTTCCTTAGCGAACTAGGGTTAGGTCAGGGAACATTCCCTGACACCTTTATCTTTTCCGGCGCCGCCTTTCCGGCGCTGTCATCGCCGGAAAACCGCGTTTTCGCCGGAAAAACGAGATCTCACTCGTTCTTTCACCGTTTTCATCGTTTTTCGTCCCGTTTGATCCAGATTTGAGCTAGGGTGATCCCTAAACTCATCTTAGGTCCGGTTTATACCCGATTCCACCCGAATCTTGTGATTTAAACGGTTTAACAGTGTCGGCTCGTCGTTACGCGACTATAACTAACGGTTAGGCTCGTATAATATTAAACCATCATTACCTCGGGTCGGTGCTCGGTTTCCTTCTTGATTTCGGCTAGAGATAAGGAAGAACTAGAGAGAAATCTTAAGTGTGTGTTTTGGGTGGTGTATGGAATATGTGTGAATGAGGATTAAATGGATATTTAGGGTTTATATATTTATGGATCATGGGCTTAAGCCCATGGTCTTTCCTTTTTTCTTTCCTAACCTAAGTCCATAACCCATATTCATTTACCCAACACTAGCCCAACTCGTATTCTATTCAACTAAACCGATACCGACCCGCTATAAAATAAACGAACTTTATTTTATTAATATAACCGAAAGTAGGATGTTACAAATATTCAAGGTATATATAGACATAAACTAGGTTTAGTCACTAATAAACCCAATGGGCCTTAAGCCCAATCACTCCACTAAAAGCCTTATCCACCAAATTAATATTGTTCAATTATGTTTGGCCCGGTTAACTATATTAAGCGAGTTCAATGTTCGTTGTCCCCGGTGTAACTCTCATGGGTCATAATCGGGTAACCCCGCGTTGACTTGACCCGGTGATGTGAGAAAATATATATATATATATAAATAAAACACAAGTCGCAACTAAGCTTTAAAAACCAAACAATCTATCCTAGTTCACACAAACGGCAAGTGTACCGGTCGCGTATAGCAAAGATGAGGAAAGTCCGGATATCGAACTCGAAGACACGTGAAAACGTTTATAATCACTAAACTCTAACCAAGACTCACCAAAATATTTAATTGATTTATTTTAGATTTTAATTTAACTACTTAACTTAATTAAATGAAAACTTTTGACAAAACACTTTTAGAAAACTTTGGTTTAAATTCAATATATAAAGACGTCTACCTAAGAATGAATCATGTTGATAGAAATGACAAGACAACGGATTGAAAATATTCATGACACCGGTTATAAAAGATGACACAACTAAAACTTGTTTAAGAAAGTCAAATTACCTCTCAGTCTCCCTAACAATCTCTAACTTATCTTCGAATTCACACATGACAATGGCTCAAAATTTGCCGTAGAATTCACACCGTGGTGACCTCCAGTCGGTCCCACATGACAATGGCTCAAAATTTGCCATCCTTCCTTGACATCCACACACCTTCTAATAAGCTGATCAGCACCAATGCGGAAAAGATATGGATCGTCCCAAAGGTAAAATTTGATGTCAGCAAAGAATTTCTTCTTTTGCTGGTAAGGCATCTTTGGGAGGTATCCGTCAGCGAGATAGTTCGCGAAATCAGCAAACCATGGAAAATCTTCCTCTTGTGCAGTAACGAACATCAGACTCTTCGTCGGAAAGCGATCGTCGATCCTAACTCCCGAATCTCCTAAATCAACTCCCTCTAGACGTGAAAGATGATCAGCCGCCACATTCTCAGCCCCCTTTTTATCACGGATCTCTATATCGAACTCTTGAAGCAACAGGATCCATCGGATAAGACGAGGCTTAGCATCCTGCTTGCTGAAAAGATATCTAATAGCGGCATGATCCGTATAAACAATCGTTTTGGACAAAACCAGATAGGACCTAAATTTGTCGAAAGCGAACACCACAGCTAAAAGCTCTTTTTCGGTGGTGGTATAGCTTTCCTGTGCGCCATTTAAGGTCCGGCTCGCATACTAGATCAGATGGAAATGTTTATCCTTACGTAGTCCAAGAACCGCTCCGACTGCGAAGTCGCTCGCGTCACACATCAACTCGAATGGTAACGACCAGTCGGGAGCAACCATGATCGGGGCGTTAACTAGTTTGTCTTTTAGAAGATCAAACACGTCGATACACTGCTCAGAAAAAATAAATGGAGCATCCTTCTCCAAAAGTTTGGTCATGGGTCTCGCGATTTTAGAAAAATCTTTGATGAACCGGCGGTAGAACCCAGCATGACCTAGAAAGCTATGAATTGATCTCACAGAAGTCGGTGGGGGAAGATTAGAAATGGTCTCGACCTTTGCCCGGTCAACCTCTATCCCCGCACTTGAGATTCGATGACCTAGAACAATGCCCTCGCGAACCATGAAATGACATTTTTCCCAGTTAAGGACTAGGTTGGTGTCAACGCAGCGGGACATCATCCTCTCGAGATTTGATAAACAATGATCGAAGGAACTCCGAAATACGGAAAAATCGTCCATGAACACCTCCATGGAGTCCTCGATCATATCATGGAAAATGGCCACCATACACCTCGGGAATGTGGCCGGAGCGTTACAAAGTCCGAACGGCATACGTTTGTAAGCAAACGTTCCGTAAGGGCAGGTGAAAGTGGTTTTCTCCTGGTCGTCGGGAGCTATTGGAACCTGGAAGTACCCGGAGAAACCATCTATGAAGCAGTAGTACTGTTGACCTGCTAAACGCTCTAACATCTGATCAATGAATGGGAGAGGAAAGTGTTCTTTCCTGGTGGCATCATTCAGTCGGCGTTAGTCGATGCAGACTCGCCATCCTGTCACAGTCCTCGTGGGAATAAGCTCGTTCCTCTCGTTGGTGACGACAGTCATGCCACCCTTTTTAGGAACCACTTGGACTGGACTCACCCAAGCACTATCAGAAATGGGGAAAATGATCCCCGCATCAAGGAGTTTAATGATCTCCTTCTTTACGATCTCTTGCATTTTCGGATTAAGCCGCCGTTGCGGCTGGACGACAGTTTTGAAATTTTCCTCCATGAGGATTTTATGAGTGCAGAACGAAGGGTTGATACCCTTGATGTCGATAATCTTCCAAGCAATAGCCTCCTTGTGCTCTCGTAGCACCCTCAACAACTTTTCCTTCTCGACCTCGGTCAATGCAGATGCAATGATAACCGGAAGCTTCCTCTGTTCATCTAAAAAAGCATACTCAAGGTGGGAAGGTAAATCCTTAAGCTCTAAGGAAAGAGGAGGACTCTCGACTGAAGGTCGGTCCATTGGATCGTCTCGTACGATCTCAGCAGACACGCCAGATTCAGGGGTATGCGACTCGGTGTCGTCATTTAAGGACTAATTGGTTACGGCAACCATTTCAATCTCCGGAATCTCCCTATCGAGAATCTGGGTGTCAGAGGCAGATCCTCCACAAATTTCGCTGAGAAACTCCCCAACATGCTCCATGATGGTATCAATGAAGTATAAGGAGTCATCAGCAGACTTGGGGTGTTTCAGTGACTGTCGAACGTCAAAGGTGAAGTTCTCATCCCCAACTCTTAAGATTAATTTACCCTCGCAGACATCGATCAATGCCTGTGCAGTGGCAAGGAATGGCCGGCCCAAGATGAGTGGGACACTATCGTCATCATTCATGTCCAGGATGACAAAGTCCACCGGGAAGATGAACTTGTCGACACGAACAAGCATGTTCTCGACCACCCCTCGGGGGTATTTCACAGAACGATCAGCAAGCTGGATACTCATACGGGTAGGCCTCGGTTCGCCTAGTCCCAACTTGCGATACACAGAATACGGCATGAGATTAATACTGGCACCAAGATCTGCCAGCGCATGGACGACCGTATTATCACTCAAGATGCAGGGAATTGTGAAACTCCCAGGATCGGACATCTTTTCTGGTAACTTTCTCTGCAAGACTGCAGAGCAATCAGCACTTTGAGGAATGGAAGAGACTTCGGCTAACTTCTCTTTGTTCGAAAGAATATCCTTAAGAAACTTTGCGTATTTGGGCATTTGCGTAAGTGCCTCAAGGAAAGGAATATTAAGATGAAGTTGCTTCAGAAGATCAAGAAATTTGGAGTTTTGCTCCTCGTCTCTATCCCTACGGACTCTCCCGGGAAATGGGAGTCTAGGTTTGTAGACTCTCGGTGGCGTGCTGGGTAATGGTTGGTTCTCGGCCTGTGCTGAACTTCCGGGAATGTGCCTCTGATGCACCTTGGCCGGTGGAGACTCTAACTGAATCTCCTCGTCTACCTGCTCCTCTACATCTACCGCAGGCTTGTTAACGACTCCTCTCGTCGCCTCTTGAATCACGGGCTCGCTACGTGCCCCCGCACCGCTCCTTGTCGTCACAGCCTTCGCGAACGCCTTCGGATTTTGTTCAGTGTTACTTGGAAGTGTACCTGGCGACCTCTCATTTAGACGACTTGCTATCTCTCCCATCTGACGCTCAAGATTTTGAATTGAAGCTCCTTGATTTCTCATGAATGACTCGTGCTCCGGGAATTTCTCTTGAGTTTCTTTGTGACGGGAGTCCTCTCGAGTCATGAGTTGCGACAGCATCTGTGTCTGCTATGCCATCATCTCCTCAAACGTGGGCTTCTTCTCCCCACTACTCGGTCCCTCACCGGAATCCTGGAATAGGCTCTGACGTTGCTGGAAGCCGGACTGATTTCCGTTCCTCCAGTTGGAATTTTGGTTACCTCTCCACCCCGAATTATAAGAATTGAAAGAATGTTGATTTCGGTTTGGATTATTAACGAAGTCGACTGCCTCCTCCTGGAAACCTACGGGGCACTGAACAGTATCATGTCCCCCTCTACAGATCTCGCATAACTTACTTTTCACCTCAAGTCCTTCACGATCTTTGCTAACGCTTCAACTTGTGCCGCAAGTGCGGTGCTCGTATCAACCGAATGCATGCCGCGTGATAGGGAATCGACGGTTTTGGTACTCTTAACTGGTGGTCGCTGGTATCCACTCATGGCTAAACCGTTAAACAAGGCAATGCACTCATCTGTATCCTTCGTTGTCAGTAGGTTACCTCCTGCAGCTGTGTCGAGCATACTCTGAGTTGCGTACGTCACTCCGTTGTAGAACTTCTCAACAACCGCCCAGTCTTGTAGGCCGTGGTTTGGACATAATGCAAGTAGATTTTTGAACCTTTCCCACGCCTCGTAGAATCTCTCGGTGTCCTCCATCTGGAAAGAATGAATTTGGTTACGCAAACGAGCGGCCTTAGCCGGAGGATCGTATTTTTCAAGAAATTGGGTCTGCATGGCAGCCCAAGTAGCAATGGATCTCTGTGGGAGGGACTCAAGCCACAGACTCGCATGATCAACGAGTGAGAACGGAAAGATTCGGAGTTTTATGGCGTCTTCGGATACGCCGGCAAGATGAAACGTGTCGCAGATACGTGTAATACGAGTGAGATGAGAATGCGGGTTCTCGTGGAGCAACCCGTGAAATTGAGCAGAATGAGCAATCGTGTTCAGAACATTAGACGGAATCTGCCAAGTCGTTTGAACTCCTATAGCTGGTGGAGCAATGCTGGATCTCGCGCCAGCATCGACCGGACGGGCCCGGTCTGCAACTGTCCTCCTCGGTGGTGGATTCGCGTCACCCATAATCCAATCCCTAATTACGGGTTTAGAAAAAGGAGGAGAAGAGAACGTATTACCGACGGATGTAGATGAACTGGAAGACGGTTTTGTACGACGTCTCTCAAGAAGCTCTCTCTCTGGTTCGGGAAATCCTTCAACTTCTGGTGGTCCTAGAGATCGAGTACGTCGCATACAACTATTAAAATAAATAAAGGAAATTATAATTAGCAAAACTATTTTAAACTAACAAACAAAACAAATAAGAAAGACAAGTAGTAAACAAGGCAAGTCCAAACTCGAGCCGTTCTTAATACGCCTCAAACCGTGTCCCCGGCAACGGCGCCAAAAACTTGATGTGCAAAAAAATATATATATAAATAAAACACAAGTCGCAACTAAGCTTTAAAAACCAAACAATCTATCCTAGTTCACACAAACGGCAAGTGTACCGGTCGCGTATAGCAAAGATGAGGAAAGTCCGGATATCGAACTCGAAGACACGTGAAAACGTTTATAATCACTAAACTCTAACCAAGACTCACCAAAACATTTAATTGATTTATTTTAGATTTTAATTTAACTACTTAACTTAATTAAATGAAAACTTTTGACAAAACACTTTTAGAAAACTTTGGTTTAAATTCAATATATAAAGACGTCTACCTAGGAATGAATCATGTTGATAGAAATGACAAGACAACGGATTGAAAATATTCATGACACCGGTTATAAAAGATGACACAACTAAAACTTGTTTAAGAAAGTCAAATTACCTCTCAGTCTCCCTAACAATCTCTAACTTATCTTAGTTGATTTTAAAGAAAAAACCGGAAAAAACAATTATTAACGTGTTCAAATGTCGACTCTCCTCTCGGTCTCATCGACACACTATCCTAATGGAGACAAATACTATGTCAACAAGGATAGAGGAACAATTTAACTTAACCCAAATTAAACCAACTAATTGCACATAAACACTCAAACTCGACAAGACAAAAACCCGCTCTCGCGCGGTCTTAATTCTAACAAGTAAAAGCAACGAGACAATATTACTTCTTATCACCTCTCGGTCTCAAAGAAGGTGTATTTTAACTGATTTTAGATGATTTATATTACCCACTTATCCCTACGGTTGTACACCCCGCAAATAAACTCTAAACACCAAGTCAAGAGTCTAACAAGCAATCAATTAATCAAAACTAATTCAATTAACTAATGCAAGAGGATTATAAGTAATAAAACATAAAACACAGCCATCACACACAATCTAATTTATGGTTTAGTTAAACTTTACATCAATAATTCAAGTCTTGAACATTAACAATCCATTATACAAGTCTAAACTACTCAACAATCATCTATCCTAGGCAGAACAAGCAAGTTTAGCTACTCATAGATTTTGGACAGCCATGCATACTTAAGAAAAACATCACAAACATCAACTTAAACATGATCAAATTCATTCAAGATTCAAACACAATCAATCACAATTCAAACTATCAATCACTTGCAAAACAATCCAAAGCAAAAGACCGATTCAACAAAGTTAGGGTTCTTGAACAATAACCAAAGTTTAAGGACAATTACTTAGGGTTTATGGCTGAGATTTATGATGTATAAGATGCCTAGCAGCTGTGCCAAGATGCCCCTTGATGTTCTTCTTCCTCTCCAGCCGCCACAGCCTCCACAGCCGCCTCCTTTTCTTTTTTTTCTTTCTTCTTTTTCTGCTGCAGTTCCGATCGGAACTTGTAGAAGAGGCTAGGGTTTTTATTATTTTCGGGTTCTTGGCTGGATAATGGCTGATTTCTCAATTAATTATCTTCATATAATATTATACAAGGCTTCTAACTTGTGGGCTTGGGTTGGGCCTTGAGTTGTAGCTTTAAAACTTGACCAACAAGTCCTCTAGAATCTTCCAAATTGACTCTTTTTTCACCGTCTTTCATAAACCTACAATTAACATTTAAACTTTGTAAATTATTGCACTTAGCCCCCAATACTTTCATAAAATAAACAAATAAGCATAAAAACCATGATAAATTCATAAGGAAAGTAAGTGTGTTTTACTACACATCACCCGGACTGCCCATAATTCCAACAGTCTTCCACTTGGACGGTTTTGGGCCAAGTAACACAACGCTGACAGTTAGAGGCGCTCTAGCTACACATATATGTCCCCAACTGGTTATGACATTTTAAATTCATTAACCAAAATATATTGGAATACACTATTGCAAGATAATGAACTTATAGTAATATTTGTCATCTATCCTTTTCGTATGAGACATCAATTGAACAATGAGACATGGATCATATCAATCTCAAATGGCGTTCAATTATTGTTGTTCTCGATGTGGAGTCAAAGTGGTCCAATAAACACACAGTAAGTTTGGGTGAGGCCTCACACTTAACCAGTTTGAATCAACGAGGGCGCCAAGATGTCTAAATGTTACATTTTATGTAAGAGTACATAATCCCATCTTGATTACATACAACTCCCACTGAACTTCAGAATATTCCCAATCAATGCATTTGTGACTGGCAGTTACGCGAGAGCGGTTAACACGATCAAAGAATATTCTTCGTTAAACGAAAGTTCTAATATGTATCTCAGGTCTTAGGATACAAAATGAATATACCATTATCAAAACATCTTATGATCAAGATCTATGAAGATGATTTGATGTGAGTTACATCCAACATCATTTAAAATGAGGTCTGTGAGTTTGGAAGTCAACTCTGTTTTGGACAAAAATCCGCTAAGGATCAAGTATCCAAATCTGTTATGTGAGGATTAGTGCTATGATGATAAAAATGAATATGTAAGCGAAATAATGATGAACACAAGGATTTGTTACGAGGAAAATCCCTTGATCTTGGTCGGATCGCCGGCACAAAAACCCCGGGTGATGACAAATCGTCTATCACCACTTTATTAATGTAAAAATAGGGTTACAATGGGTGGAGTTTATGATCAATGAATACAATAATGCTAAGTGTGTGTGTTCTGCTCTAGAATTACAGAGAAGAGTATGTAAGTCGTGTATGATGTGTTGTGTCTGCCTAATTGATCATGAACTCATTTAAATAGGAAAAGAATAACAAATATCTCTAATTTTAGCATAGAATCAAGCATTTCCATATTTAGAGCTGTTTCGTTCATTATCCACGCGTTTTCTTAACTTGATAGAGAGATTGTCGGTTGGACCTGGTCATTAGTGGTTATACTTGCCATAAATATCAAGATAACAAAGGAAAATCGTTAATAAACAATAAGTACTGAGGATCATTGATCCTGACAGGATCTGCAACATATTCTAAGGATAATTGATCCGTAGTATATGCCAGGATAACATATCCACAGTGTCAAATTTCCGTTCCCTAACAAACTCATTGAGTCCAAAGTCAGAATAGTCTTAATTCAGAATCGTTCCCGCGAATCTGACCGACTACGGATAATTTAGAATATAATATTCACGGATTAAACGTATTAAAAGAACACGGTTGTATCATTCAACGTTTTCATTTAACCATTAAATCAAAAGTGAACTGAAAAGTACAACCGCTTAAATGTTCATACACCCAAATACTAAATCAAAATAAATCACTAGCTAATCTATGGCCGATAGCATCTCTATGCTGATCATGCTTGTCCGAGTCATCGGCTTAGTGAACGGGTCTGCTAGGTTTTGATCTGTGTCAACTTTGCTTATTACACTGTCACCTTGTTCAAATATTTCTAGAATAAGGTGGAACTTCCTTAGGATATGCTTGGTTCTGTGATGAGACCTTGGCTCTTTGGCCTGAGCAATAGCACTTGTGTTATCACAGAACACCTCGATTGGTTTGTTGATACTCGGAACCACATCGAGGTCGTTGATGAACTTCTTCATCCAAGCAGGCTCTTTAGCAGCATCTGATGCATCTATATATTCGGATTCGGTGGTTGAATCCGCCACTACACTCTGCTTGGAGCTCTTCCAATAAATAGCTCCTCCATTGAGAGTGAAAACGAACCCTGATTGTGAGCGACAATCATCACAGTCAGCCTGGAAGCTAGCATCAGTGTAACACCTTAAAGTGAGCTCTTCTTCCACATCTCCAAACACCAAGAACATATCATTGGTCCTATTCCAGTGTACCTCAGAATGTTCTTTACTGCAGTCCAATGAGCAATTCCATGACTTTGTTGAAAACGATTGGTCATGCTCAAGGCATAGGAGACGTCAGGTCTAGTACATAACATAGCATACATGATAGAACCAAACGCAGAAGCATATGGAGTTGCTTTCATATGCTTAGCTTCAATGTCCGTTGCCGGAGATTGCGATTTGTTCAACACGATTCCTTTAGTCATTGGAACAACTCTTTTCTTGCAGTTTTCCATTGAGAAGCGTGCCATTACTTTGTCTATGTAAGTACTTTGACTTAGCCCTAGAAGCCGTTTAGATCTATCTCGGTAGATCTTTATTCCAAGAATATATGCGGCTTCTCCAAGACCTTTCATTGCAAAACAAGAATCTGACCAGTGCTTAACTTCCTTAAGCATAGGAATGTTGTTTCCCATTATCAGTATATCATCCACATACAAGATAAGAAATGACATAGTGCTCCCACTAGCCTTTCTGTAAACACAAGGCTCATCTTTATTTTTGATAAAACCAAACTCTTTGATTTTCTTATCAAAATGAAGATTCCAGCTACGAGATGCTTGTTTAAGCCCATAAATGGACTTATTCAATTTGCACACCCTATTAGGATATTTGAGATCGACAAAACCTTCTAACTGAACCATATAGACATCTTCATTAATGTGAAAATTTCGAGTTCAAAGTATCAACTTTCCAAAGTCTAGGGACTAAAATTGCCAAAATTCCAAAGTTGAGGGTTAATTATGAAAAATTGGTTTTTCCTGACCCATCGCGCTACGCGATGAGTCAGAAGAGACACCCATCGCGTACCGCGATGGGGAGTCTGACAAATTGTGACACATGTGCCACGTGGCACATGGTGGTAGTGTCTTCCGCCACGTGTCACCACCTGGCAACACTGCTGGCACTTGTCGCCACGTGGAGCGGTGCCTGCCACGTGGCTCAACGTGGCAAGGCTAGGCAGTGACTCGAAAAACCTATATCGCCGTACGCGATAGGTCTATCCTGGGACCCATCACGTACCGCGATGGGGACCAATATTTTGCCTATAAATAGCGGCCAAGGGCTGCTCATTTCCACATCCCAAACTCAGTTGTTCACTCTCTCACTAGCTTCTCTTTAATACCCGACAATCATATAAACGATTTTCTCGATAAGCGTGCCTCGAATCTTGTTTGTGTACCGACGTTTCCTTGAAGTTTATACCACCCTCCACCATATCAAGAAGGTGTTGTTATAATGGCAATGAACCTCGATAAGCGTGTTGTCGAGAATTGAAGTTTGGCGTTATCGATTGACGACCAAAGAGTTCAAGCGGCGTTGGAGTGCTGCTCGAGTCCCTAGAGTTTCTATACGCCACTTAAGGTTAGTCGTAATATCGAATTCGATATAATTTAATATTATATTCAAGGCTTAAGCCTTAAGTCGAGGATATACTCGATACCTCGATAAAAGAAAAGAAAAGAAAAGAAAACATATCAAAGAAACGAATGAAAGTATGACTATGAATATTGATGAATACGTATATATGTGTGTAAGTATATATGTAAATATTCTTTGTTATGAAATATTATTTAATGAATAAAGAGTATTCTTAAATAATAAAAGAAAAAGATTACGTTTCTTGGAGAAGAAGAAACGTCGGGTTTTGAATATAAACTAAAGGTTTATAATTTACTTTTAAACTATAGGTTTTCAAATAAAAGATATTGAACTAAAAGTTCAATCGAGGATTGAGATATAAGACTAAAGGTCTTAAGCCGGATCGTGTATCCGACTAACAAATATTTATACTCGTACTATAGGTGCGAGATAAAGAAAGGGAAAGACCCTTGGACGGTGAGTGAAGTCGATCATAAAGAGACAAGGTGAATACGCCCCCAAACTTTTACTTATTTAAAATGAGTCAAACTTGTTTTTTGAAATTGTTTACAAGGAACTATGTCTTCCTAAAACCGTTATGAATAAGGGTATAAACCTAGCCCTCAGGCTGTGGTATACGTATGTCTGGATCCTTACATAGGTGGTACTATGCGATGAATGGGCATGATCGCACCACCCTTGGTCGTAGAACGCTCTCCTGCAGGGAGTACGACCTTATGTGTATATTTTCGGGTACTTAACTAAGTCGAACGCTGCGGTGTTTGCTGAGGTGACCTAGAGTAGAGGCTCATATTTATAATGTGTTATTCGACTTTGTTATTCCTAAGCCATGTTGAGCCGAGGCAGGCGTAGTCTCGAGGGGTAATAAAGTAAAAAAAATATTTTTGCGTCAGCGTGTTCACCAGCATTCGTTGCTGACGTATTTTCTTACATTTTGCAGGTGAACAAAGTTAGAGCTTGGAAATGACGAAGTACTAATATCCGATGGCTCGGATTTCTTTTGTATAAGTTTAATATGGTGGTTTGTAAACATAAAACAAGTAATCTTTTGTTAACAACTTTAAACGGGCATTTTATAATTCCCGTCTTTTGATTATATATATATAAATTACATTTTCGATCCTTAAAGTTTTATAAGTCTTCCGCAAAATTACGCAACTCTGAATTATTTACAAATAAGATACCAAGCTTTGATCCAATTATAGGAAACTATTTGATTATTGGTTTTAAGGATAAGATAGGCTGGTAACCTTTCTATCCCTCTCTACATTCTAAACTACCCAAATTAATAGATGTCATTCAAAGCTCTCATGGAGAATTTTACTTGCAAGACCAAGGAAGCCGGTATAGCCGAACCTTACCCCGAGGACAACATGAGCGATGGATATTACGAAGCGTTCTTTGATCAAGACGTGGAACGAGACTTTTCCAAACCCTTGTATTACCCCGGAAGTAAGCATTACCCGATAGAAGTACCCGATAGTCCACCAAAGCCAAGTGTTGAGCTACCGAGACACTCCAGCTATCACCCACCAACCATGTCGATGTATCAACCATCACAAGAACCACAAAACTATCCCACTGGATATTTCCCAAATGTACACCCATCCTATACATTCCTTTCAAACCGACCCATAAAGGAAGAACCACAAAGCCCATATGGATGAAGTGTCATTCCGACCCATGCCGATGGTTTACCAGAAGCTCTACTTTCAATGATGTTAGCTCCCAACCAAAGAATAACGAAGGGCCATCCCGCAAGCCCAAAATGAGGATAATGATGCCCTACGAAAGTTTCAAGATGCCCCCAATGGAGAACGAAACTGCACAACCAATGGAGGAAGATGAACCATAAGATGAAGAACCCGATGAAGAGGAGGATCCCGATGAAGAAGAGGATCCTGAAGAATATGAGGACCCTGTGGAGGAGTCCGAGGAAGAAATGGAAGAAGAGCATCCTGAGAACTCTAACGAGATGACAAGCTCAATGAATGGATCACTCACTTCCAAAAATCCAAGCTACGGTTCCATCGATCCGTATGTTCAATATCTGGAGCAACTAAGGAACCAAGCTTCGTCAAGCTTCCCGCCATTTCAAGGGAGAATTCCTTCAATTCAAGAACAAGCCGACGAAAATTCGCGAGCAAAATCAAGCCGCCAAGACATACCTCTACCTTGCATCTGATCAGACTCATGTTCCATATCCTGAACCGCGGAACCATTACGAGATGGTAACACTGGGTTATCGCGACCCACATCCGCAGTATGGATACCCCAATATAGTTCAGCAGTCATATGAGGAACATCTGGATCGTGCATTGCATGAGACTGACGACTGGAGGAAGAAAGTAGATGAGGAAGAGAAGAAAAAGAAGAAAGTTGGAGAAGCACTCCTTCGTAAATGCAACAAACTAACGAAAGTTGTGAAGAAATTCTTGAAGGACTGAAGATGGTGGAATACGATGTGAAGCTATATGCGTAAAATAGTTTTGTATGTGATGTGTGTACAAAAAAGAACGTTTGAAACGTTCTAATGTAGGACAAGTTATATATATCGTTGAAACGATATATATATGTGTATGTGTAATAGAAAATATATATTTATCTTTTATGATATATATATATGTGTGTAATAAAATGAGTTTTTTAAAAAGAAACGTTGTAAAATTTTCAGACTAAATTGAAAAAGATAAAAGAAAATGTCTGAACAAAGCAAGAATAACGGGAATGCTTGTAAGGAAAAAGAAATGAAAGACAAGGGAAAAGGCCCCGAGAATGAGCGAGAGGAAGAAATTCCCGAGAAATATATGAATAAAATTCAAAAGATGATTAAATATGCTGTTAGGGAAGAATCCGCGTTTAGATCTTAATCTAGACAATCTAAACATTCTCTAACTGCAATTCCTTCCGTTCATCCCTCTCGAAAATCCGAAAAATCTCATCCGAACCCGTCTCGTGTCGAGGAAAGTGTGCATGAGTCTAACGCCGACAGTGGAGTTAGACGTGAGTTCAAGAAACTCAAGATAAGTGGTTGTTCGTTTAAAGACTTCAAATACTATGGACCGAAAGAGTTCCATGGTGACAAAGGGGCCATCACAACTGTGAGATGGCTCGAGGAGATGGAAACTATTGTTATAACAAGCAAGTGCTCCGAGGAGGAGAAAATTCAATACTCTGCTTTGATGTTCAAGGGTGAAACGCATGAGTGGTGGAATGCGTTGTTGATGAGTAAAGGAAGAGATGTGATGTATGGCCTGACATGGGAAGAATTTAAGGCCATGGTGATGGGAAAGTTTTGTCCTATGCACGAAACTGACCAGATCCAAACGAAATTCCTTAATCATAAGGTCATAATGACAAACCTTCGGGAATACAACACTAAATTCCTTGAGTATTGTTGCCTTGTTCCCCAGCTGGTTAACCCTGAGTCCAGCAAAGTCACAAGATACATATGGGGATTGTCGCGGGAAATCCGCGACATGGTAAAGTCTCACTTGCCTCAAACCGCTGACTCTGCAATGGAGTTGGCTGGTTATTTGATGGGCGGCATGGTCCGCAATAAAGAAGAGGACAAGAAGGTACCAACAACAACGGCTACTCAAGGAAAGACTGGAGGAAGTTCCAACTTTAGAGGAAAGGGCGTAAATCGAAACAACTCTACGCCATGCAAGACATGTAGGAGATACCACAAGGGCCGATGCAATTTCGCCCCGTCTCCTAAAGTCTATGAATCCTGTAATCGTACGGGACATGATGCTGATAACTGCTGGAAGAAGAAAATGACTTACTTCAATTGCAAGGAAATGGGCCATTTAAGTTTCGAGTGCCCAAAGAACAAGCCCGCTGCTGGTGGTGAGGGTGGAAGTGGTCAAAACAAGAAAGGAAACGCTCGAGTCTTCGTACTCGACACAAAAAGGGCCGCTGACGTGCCAGAAACCATAACCGGTACGTTTCTAGTCAACGACACCTATGCTAGAGTTTTATTTGATTCGGGTGCCAATTTGAGTTTTATAGATTATAATTTCTGTAGTCTATTAAACGAACCATTAACTAAATTAGATAAAACTCTAAGTGTCGAGACTGCTAGCGGTGAAATCGTTAAGATCTCCGAAGCCCTTGAAAACGGAAAAATCCTTCTCGCTGGTTATTTGTTACCTATCTGTTTGTTACCCATGAGTCTGGCTGGTTTTGATATTGTACTTGGTATGGATTGGTTATCCAATGACCATGCCCGTATCATCTGCAATAGCAAAACTGTTGAACTTCAAGCCCCCGATAAACAAACGATTCGAATTGAAGGGGACAAAGACGCTGGCCAAGTTAGCATAATCTCCATGATTAGGGCTAACAAGTGTTTAAATCAAGGATGCCTCGCATTCATGGCCTACGTCACTGAAGAGTCTAAGCCAAAAGAAATCAAAGACGTTCCTATCGTTTCTGAAGTTTTTCCTGATAAACTCCATGGTATTCCTCCCGATCGTAAAGTAGAGTTTAGAATCAATCTTGTTCCCAGCACTGCTCCGATCGCGAAAGCTCCGTATCGCTTAGCGCCAACCTAAATGAAGGAGTTAAAGAAACAACTCGATGAGCTTTTGGAGAAGGGTTTCATCCGACCGAGTTCGTCGCCTTGGGGAGCACCAATTCTATTCGTCAAGAAGAAGGATGGTTCCATGAGGATGTGTATCGACTATCGTGCGTTGAACAAAGTTACAATCAAAAACCGATATCCACTCCCTCGTATTGATGACCTTTTCGATCAACTTCAAGGTGCTAGCTTCTTTTCGAAAATCGATCTACGTTCCGGCTATCACCAACTTAAAGTCCAATCCGAAGACATTCCAAAGACTGCTTTCCGAACAAGGTATGGACATTATGAGTTCACGGTTATGCCGTTTGGACTTACTAATTCTCCGGCCGCGTTCATGGATATGATGAACCGTATTTGCAAGCCTTACTTGGATAAATTCGTTATCGTATTCATCGACGACATACTTATTTATTCAAAGTCAAAGGCCGATCATGAAATTCATCTTCGAACGTTACTTGAAATTCTAAGAATCGAGAAATGGTACGCCAAGTTCTCGAAGTGCGAGTTCAGGTTGCACGAAGTGCAATTTCTTGGTCTTATCATCAACGTAAACGGTATTCAAGTGGACCCCGCTAAGATTGAAGCTATCTCTAAGTGGGAAGTCCCAAAGTCACCAACCGAAATCCGAAGTTTCTTGGGTTTGGCTGGCTATTACCGTAGGTTTATCGAGAATTTCTCCCGTATCGCCGTTACCTTAACTTCTTTAACTCGTAAAAACATCAAGTATGAATGGGGAACGAAGCAACAAGAGGCGTTCGATATACTCAAACAAAAACTCACCTAAGAACCTATCTTGGCTTTGCCAGAAGGTACTGAGGATTTCGTGGTATTTAGTGATGCATCCCACTCCGGTTTTGGATGTGTACTAATGCAACGAAAGAAAGTAATCGCCTACGCCTCTCGACAACTCAAAGTACACAAAAAGAATTACACGACTCACGATCTAGAGTTAGGTGCCATAATCTTTGCACTTAAGATTTGGAGGCACTATCTCTATGGAGTAGGATTTACTGTGTACACTGATCATAAAAGCTTGAAACATATTTTCGATCAAAAAGAGCTCAACATGCGCCAACGGCGATGGATGGAAACGCTCAATGACTATGATTTCGAGATTGTCAATCATGAAGGCAAGGCCAACGTCGTGGCCGATGCCTTAAGTCGTAAAGAGCATGAAAAACCCAAAAGAGTTCGATATTTGCGCCTAGAACTTCAAATTGATCTCTTTGAACAAATCAAATCCGCGCAAACGCAAGCAATCAATGAAAACCAAATCTCTGACGAAAAACAAAATGACACCATTGACTCGCTAGTCAAGGGTAATTATGGTATCCTTAGACTAGGCAATAGGATTTAGGTACCACTCGTTGGAGGTTTGCGTGAGAAAATCTTGAACGAAGCTCACAAGTCTAAATATATGATGCATTCTGGAAGTGATAAGATGTACCACAATCTAAAGGCGAATTATTGGTGGAATGGAATGAAAAGGGATGTTGCTTCGCATGTTGCGAAATGTTTGACTTGTTTGAAAGTCAAGGCTGAACATCAAAAGCCTTCGGGATTGCTTCAGCAACCCGAACTTCCCGTTTGGAAGTGGGGGCTAATTACCATGGACTTTATTACAAAACTCCCGAAGACGACTCGACAACATAATGCTATTTGGGTGATTGTGGATCGTTTAACAAAGTCCGCACATTTCATACCCATCAATGAGTCGTATTCTATGGATAGACTAGCGCGTATTTATGTGAACACCATCGTTGCTTTGCATGGTGTACCGCTGTCTATAATATCTGATCGAGATATTCGTTTTACGTCTCATTTTTGGAAAAGCTTCCAACAAGCTCTCGGTACAAAGTTGAACCTTAGCACTGCTTATCATCCACAAACCGATTGGCAAAGCGAAAGGACGATTCAAACGTTGGAAGATATGCTCCGCGCTTGTGTGATCGACTTAGGTGGAAGTTGGGATGACCACTTACCCCTAATGGAATTCTCGTATAATAATAGTTATCACGCAAGTATTCAAACCGCACCATTCGAGGCGTTATATGGTCGAAAGTGTAGAACGCCCGTGTGTTGATCTGAAACCGGAGACAATCAGTTATCTGGACCCGAGATAGTCCAACAAAACTACCGACAAAGTTATTCAAATCCGAGAATGACTTAAGACGGCACGTGATCGCCAAAAGAGTTATGCCAATGTCCATCGTAAGCCGTTAGAGTTCAATGTCGGTGACAAAGTGTTATTGAAAGTCTCGCCTTGGAAAGGTGTCGTTCGCTTCGGTAAGAAAGGAAAATTAAGTCCTCGATTCGTTGGACCTTTTGAGGTACTCGAACAAATCGGCATTGTTGCATACCGATTGCGATTGCCTGAGGAAATGCAAGGGATACACGATGTATTCCATGTTTCGAATCTGCGCAAGTGTTTGACGATGAATCGTTGGCTATGCCATTAAAAGACGTTGAAATAAATGAGAACTTAAAATTCGTAGAACGTAAAATTCAAATTGAAGATTCGAAAACAAAGAAGTTAAAGAAAAGAACATTGAAAATAGTGAAAGTAAAATGGGACTCGCGTAGAGGGCCCGATATACTTGGGAACTCAAATCGCAAATGAGAAAGAAATACCCCCAACTATTCTTGTAAAAGCAATCTCGAGGAAGAGATTTGTTTCAAGGTGGGGAGGATGTAACAATGTGAAAATTTCGAGTTCAAAGTATCAACCTTCCAAAGTCTAGGGACTAAAATTGCCAAAATTCCAAAGTTGAGGGTTAATTATGAAAAATTGGTTTTTCCTGACCCATCGCGCTACGCGATGAGTCAGAAGAGACACCCATCGCGTACCGCGATGGGGAGTCTGAAAAATTGTGGCATGTGTGCCACATGGCACACGGTGGCATTGTCTGCCGCCACGTGTCACCACGTGGCAACACTGCTGACATGTGTCGCCACGTGGAGCGGTGCCTGCCACGTGGAGACACGTGGCAAGGCTAGGCAGTGACTCGACAAACCTATATCGCGGTACGCGATAGGTCTGTCCAGGGACCCATCGTATACCGCGATGGGGACCAATATTTTGCCTATAAATAGCGGCCAAGGGCTGCTCATTTCCACATCCCAAAATCAGCTGTTCACTCTCTCACTTGCTTCTCTCTGAAACCCGACAATCATATAAACGATTTTCTCGATAAGCGTGCCTCGAATCTTGTTTGTGTACCGACGTTTCCTTGAAGTTTATACCACCCTCCACCATATCAAGAAGGTGTTGTTATAATGGCAATGAACCTCGATAAGCGTGTTGTCGAGAATTGAAGTTTGGCGTTATCGATTGACGACCAAAGAGTTCAAGCGGCGTTGGAGTGCTGCTCGAGTCCCTAGAGTTTCTATACGCCACTTAAGGTTAGGCGTAATATCGAATTCAATATAATTTAATATTATATTCAAGGCTTAAGCCTTAAGTCGAAGATATACTCGATACCTCGATAAAAGAAAAGAAAAGAAAACATAACAAAGAAACGAATGAAAGTATGATTATGAATATTGATGAATACGTATATATGTGTTATTCTTTGTTATGAAATATTATTTAATGAATAAAGAGTATTCTTAAATAATAAAAGAAAAGGATTACGTTTCTTGGAGAAGAAGAAACGTCGGGTTTTGAATATAAACTAAAGGTTTATAATTTACTTTTAAACTAAAGGTTTTCAAGTAAAAGAAATTGAACTAAAGGTTCAATCGAGGATTGGGATATAAGACTAAAGGTCTTAAGCCGGATCGTGTATCCGACTAACAAATATTTATACTCGTACTATAGGTGCGAGATAAAGAAAGGGACAGACCCTTGGACGGTGAGTGAAGCCGATCCTAAAGAGACAAGGTGAATACGCCCCCAACCTTTTACTTATTTAAAATGAGTCAAACTTGTTTTTTGAAATTGTTTACAAGGAACTATGTGTTCCTAAAACCGTTATGAATAAGGGTATAAACCTAGCCCTTGGGCTGTGGTATACGTATGTCTGGATCCTTACATAGGTGGTACTATGCGATGAATGGGCATGATCGCACCACCCTTGGTCGTAGGACGCTCTTCTGCAGGGAGTACGACCTTATGTGTATATTTACGGGTACTTAACTAAGTCGAACACTGCGGTGTTTGCTGAGGTAACCTTGAGTTTGAGTAAAACCTTTCGCGACTAGCCGTGCTTTATAGGTTTGTACATTTCCATGCATATCAGTTTTTCTTTTCTAAATCCATTTGCTCCCTACTGTCCGACCATTGGGGGGTGGGGTAGCTCAACCAAGTTCCAAACTTGATTATCATGCATAGGCTGCATCTCGGCGTTCATGGCCTCTCACCATTTCTCAGATTCCGGATCCAAGATAGCAGATTTGTAGTTAGTAGATTCGTCGTTAGGCTCGGCTACTAATAAGACTCCGCGACCATCTAAATGTCATAAGTATCTAGAATTTGGTACAGGAGTCCTACTACTTCTGCAAACGCTCGTGCTCATGTCTGATGTATCAGCAACAACAACTTGTTGATTAGACGCTCCAACTTCCTCAGCGGTTGTTTGTGGTTCTTGAATTTCTTCAAGATTGACAATGTTATCCCCAGTTCCTCAATCGAGATATTCCTTCTCGAGGAAGTGGTCTTTCCTCTTGATAGAAATCTAATTTGTATCAGGATAAAAGAAGTAATAACCGCTTTGGTTATAGTATCCGACGAAAACAACTTTTACGCCGCGGGGATCGAGTTTGTCGTCAAATTCACTTGTGACATCACATCCCCATACTCTAAGGAAAGACAAATTGGGCTTTCGCCCATGCCATATCTCATATGGGGTTTTGTTTACCTTCTTAGTTGGAGCCAGATTGACAATGCGGGCGGCGGCCATAAGGGCGAAACTCCAAAAGGAGTGAGGCAAGTTAGTTCTGCACATCATTGATCGAACCATGTTTAGCAAAGTTCGATTTCTCCTCTCGCTCACACCATTATGTTGGGGTGTGTCGGGTGGAGTGAGAAGTGAAACAATTCCACGCTCTTTTAGATGACTGATGAACTCTAAGATGAGATACTCTCCACCACGATCTGATCGAAGTATCTTAATGGTTTTCCCAAGTTGGTTTTTCCGCTTCGTTTTGAAACTCTTTAAACTTTTCAAAAGTTTCATGCTTATGTTTCATGAGATACACATAAGCGTATCGACTATAATCGTCGATAAAGAAACGAAGTATCTTTCATGGTTTCTAGATATGGTTCTGAAAGGTCCACACACATCAGTATGTATGAGTCCTAACAGATCTTTTGCTCGTTCACTTTTATGAGTGAAAAAGTCATTGGCGAGTTTGCCAGCTAAGCAAGATTCACAGTCGTCAAAAAGGTATGGGCTTGTGAATTCAGGAATCCCTTCAAATTGGAGTCTTTTAACTCGTGCTTTGCTTATGTGACCAAGTCGGCTATGCCATAGAAATGATCAGTGATGCCAGATCTGATACGTTTTGAAAGATTATTTGCGTTACTTTTGAACATCAATCTCATAAATACCATTTCGAGGTTTAGCCTCAAAATTAAAAATATCATTTAAGTAAGCAAATATAGCAATGCCATTAAAACCATACTAAAAACCTTGTTCAAATATCAAAGAAACTGAAATGATATTTTTGGTCAAACCAGGTGCATACAAACAATTATTCAAAGTAACGATAAGGCTAGATGGACAAGTAAAATGAAATACTCCAGTTTCTAGAACTGGTACTCTCTTCCCATCACCAACGATGAGTTCCATGCTCCCTTGCTTCAGTTTCTTCCAGTTTTCAGGCTCCTGCAAGACATTAACGATGTGATAACCACATCCGGTATCAAATACCCATGTGTTGCTAGAGACAGTGAAAAGTTCAATAACGTATATGGAAATACCTCTAGAGGAGCCTTCTCCATTGGCCCTCTTCATCCTGATCTCAGCGAGATAATCGGGACAGTTACGCTTCCAGTGTCCCATTTGGTTGCATCGGTAGCACTGGCGCTCCTCAAGGGGCGGCGGCGGTATCTTTAGAACCCATTTGTTAGCATTGGTGGTGCGACTGGCAGCAATGGTAACCTTCTTCTTGCCTTTGCAACCCCGACTCTTGGGTTTAGGCTTCTTGAGACCAGCAGATCGGATCATCAGAACTTGATTAGTTTTAGAGGGAATGTTCATCTCAGCCGTCTTGAGAGTGTTGTGAAGCTCCAACACTATCTTCACCCAGGCATTCTTGTTGAAATTCATTACGAACTGATCGTACGAGCTGGGCAGAGAGTTCAAGATGAAGTCCACTACCATCTCATCTGGTAGGGGATAATCAAGTTTCTTGAGTTAATCGATGTACCCTTTCATCTTAACGACATGCGCACTGATGGAAGACCCCTCTTCCATCCTGCAGCTAATGAGCTGTTTCATGGTGTCGAAACGTTCTTGACGGGCTTGTTTCTGAAACATGCCTTTAAGTTGCTCAAGCATCTCATAGGCACCAAAGTCTTCCAAGCCTTTAGCAAGCTCGGATGTCATGGTGGCTAGCATAATGCAGGAGACCTCAGCCGAGTCATCCCTATGCTTCTCAAGAACTTTTCGAGCAGCGACTGTATTGTATTAAGGCTTGGTTGGAACAGGTCCATCGAGAACATACAGTCTCTTTGCCATGGTGAGAATAAGTCTCAAATTGCGATGCCATTCGATAAAGTTGGTGCCATTCAGTTTATCCTTCTCAACGATAGACTTAAGGGCGTAGGACGAGTTTCCGTTATTAGTCGACATCTGATAAATAAAGCAAAAGTAAACCTTTTAGTATTTTCGACGTTGTAATCATATTATTAATGACCTAATTAACATTAATAAAATAGGAACTTGAGAATCTGGCTTCCAGTTATTAATGGCAGCTGTAGCACACAACATTAATAAGTGATTAGGCAGACTGACAACGATAGCCAATTGTGAATAGAGCATAACTCCCGGTTATGAAGCCTATTAAGACAACGATTTCCTAAATAGATACGTTTAGCCTCATCTATGCCCACTTTAAGTCTTCAGGCAGCTGTAGCACGTAACAGAAGAGTAAAGTAATAGTCGTCTTAGTACAGTCACATGTGAAAGGGTCGGATGTGTCAACGAAACGCTTTCACCTTGATGGGATAGGGTAGAAATCAAGTACGATGTTGTAGCTCCAAACACTTGAAATTTCGCAATATGCCTCAAGTGTGACTTATAGTAGGATGGCATAGACTATTGATTTCAAAGTGGGATTAATTTTAAAATGAACTAATAGAGTAAAAGACAAATTTTACTGTATATTTCCGGGACAACTTGATGAACCCTTTCATCTCTCAAGACACTTAGTTTTAAATAACATATTAAAACAAAGTTTGTCGCGATGTGACTAACCAATTTTAAGTTAATAGAAAAACTATTAAGTTATGAGTTTTTGGAAATTAAATAGTCTTTAATTTGCAAAAACATTAGTTAATTAAAATATTTATTTTAAAATCATTTGGTATTAAATTGGTGATATTATAACCTATTATAATCAAGCAAGCAGCCACAATAGCAAATAAGAATATGTAAATCCCAAATGGCCAATAAAGGTGATCGGTCTTCCTAGAGCCTATTAGCAAGGCCGGTCGGGTCAAGGGACTCTTGGTGCATCTCGTCAAGACTCCCACTGACTCCATCGATCCCGTGAGCTTGTCCTCGGTTATCTTCAGGTCTTCTTTATTACAAAATATAATGAAATACTAAAAATTTTCATATTACAATTTTGAACCATCCATATGGCCAAAAACTATAAAAATATAACTGAATATAAATACAACTTTGAACCAACCATATGACCAAAAACCAAGCTCAAACATCCAAACACACAATGGTCGCACCGGATTTACATATTCGCATAAACTTAGATCAGGCAATATTTTGGTCAGATAAAATAAACAAAACTTTGACCAAACCAAGATTGCTCTAAAAAAAATGTCTAGATCAAAAACTTTAACTATTTTAAAGTTTATGATGTAGATCAAGTGAAATGACCGGAATCGACTCGTACGTTGTAACCAAGGCTCTGATACCACTGTTGGGTTTCAACGGTGGTCAGTCAACGGTTTAATGATTTAAACTCAATTTTAAGATTTGTTTCAAAGTTATTGATCATATTAATAAGTAAACAAAACGCAGCGGAAAACAAAACGAGTAACCATCAACACAGAACCGAGCAGGATACGGTTACAACAATACGAGCACGAGTCAAACATCCAAACAAAGACAAACATAAAATGACGATATTTAAATTTACCTAGGTTAATAAATAACCTGTTGAGACACGGATGTATAACGAACGAAGCTACGAGACGACACAAGATTTTCGTCAGCGGCGCTCCAGCAGAATGGCGGCAGCGGCAGTGGAGGCGGTGGCTGCACCGGTGACAGCTAGGGTTTAGTGGAGTGGGACTTGTATGTTAGGATTGGATATTATGTAATAATAGCAAGATATATATATACATAAACTAGGTTTAGTCACTAATAAACCCAATGGGCCTTAAGCTCAATCACTCCACTAAAAGCCTTATCCACCAAATTAATCTTATTTAATTATGTCTAGCCCGGTTAACTATATTAAACGAGTTCGATGT
The DNA here is from genome assembly GCF_021521415.1 of Bidens hawaiensis. Classification (NCBI taxonomy): domain Eukaryota; kingdom Viridiplantae; phylum Streptophyta; class Magnoliopsida; order Asterales; family Asteraceae; genus Bidens; species Bidens hawaiensis. The sequence continues at coordinate 2,566,773 of NW_027491177.1, read as the reverse complement.
TCGTTATCCCGCTGTAACTCTTACGGGTCGTAACCGGGTCGGCCCGCGTTGACTTGACCCGAACCGCCCATAATTTCAACATATAGGTATATATAAAATAACAAAAAAAAATTGTTATCAAAAGACAAGTACGATAATTCAACACATTCTTCAACACATTCACAAACGCGGAGTTCTAACCTGATCAGTTATGCAATTTTCAGACAAGATAGCTATTCAGGAACAAATATGGTTTAATACATAATTTATATATATATCAGCTCAAAATCTGATACAAAATTATGATACAACCCCCAAATCCCAATACTCTTCACCATTTCTATGTGTATACTATACCCATCGCGCCTTCAACGAGCTTTCACAATCAAACAGACTTAATCATCCTACGCTGCCACACGGCAGTTTCTGGATCAAACCTCAGCTCCCATGTCGGCCAATAGTGCAAGTCTTGTTTCAATGTTAGCACGCGTGGCTTCCCACTGAGTTGCACTGTCTTTACACGAACAAATTCACCATTTTCTAATTCCTGTTTACAACATCAAGTGTGAATTAAAGTCACAATATATTATATACCATAAAATAAGCACTTGAATAGCAATAAAAGATGTACCTTTGTTACGTTAACAAAAGCATCCAAATTAGGAGTTGGTTTCCCGTTAACTTCTACAATCCATTGAAGAGCATATAAACCATATCTATGCACTGGACTCCCCTGAGACCACCTATAAAACGACCCATTTCTACATTAACTGCTACAAAAAATGATGCATACAAATTCCTACAAAAATGACCCGTGTGTTTGCTATAAAAACAGCCCATAGTTACCTAAACTGGTACATATTTGACCCATTTGAAATTATAATGCTACAGAATTAACCCTTTTGAATATCAGTTGCTACAAAAATGACTAATGCGTGCATAAATTACTACATGATTAACCAACGTGTATATACATTGCTACAAAACTAACACATTTGTATACTAAATGCTACAAAAGTCGACTCATTTGTATAAAAACTGCTATAAAAATTGACCCATCTGCATATACATGCTGCAACAATTACCCATTTGTATTAAAACTGCTACAAAAAGTTGTACATTCATTGCTACAAAAATTGACCTATTTGTATATAACATGTATACAACTGAGTAAAAAATTGACTTATTTGTAAAATTGCTACAAAGATAACCCATTTTTATATAAACTACTACAAACTGACCTGTTTGTCTATAAACTGCTACAAAAACCCATTTGCATAAAAACAAAGATACATACCTAGTCACATAAACACCATGGCCTTCTTCAGGCAAAAACCCAAAAGAACGCACCGCAGGGTGAGAATCCTGTAAAAAACACCCACACCAATTGATGACCCGCGTACTTCCACTTCCATCTCTCACATCTGTCCCCACAACAACATCAATCTCACACCCCTGAAAAACCACAACCAACCAAAGTCAAAAGTCAAAGTCTTTTCGTTTCTTAAATATGCAGAACCAACAATCACTTCCCACATCAACCAACCTCACGAAACACGGTAAACTCAAGTTTTCCATCCACGTCATCACAAAGATCCAATGCTTGACATGCATCTTCAATATCGCGAAAACATGTGATCGGTTTTTTATTAACAGCCAACACCATATCACCTTGCGTTAACAGATTTTCGGCTTTAGATCCTGCTAGACAACCTTTAACCCGTAAAACTTGACGCCTGACTGGATCTTTTTTCGCAAGAGCTCGAATCCAATGCTCATTCAGTCCAAAACTTCTGGCTTTTGAAAGCAATGTGGGATAAAGCTCAACCTCCAAAATCCTAACCATAGGCATTGGTCTTTTAATGCCATTTATGAGAAGCTGCGGTCCTTTTGCACCAGATAATATCTTTTCAAGTATATCGCTTATTGTATATATAGGTAAACCTCTAACAAACTGATGATCTTCGGTTGTATTTCCCCCATAATTCAACTGCAAATTAAAACCATCACATCATTTATTAAACATTAGATTTTAAAAATGTAAAAAGGTACAAATGTGAATAAGAAAGTAACAAACTTGAGTTAAAAAGCTCCCCCATATGGCTTTAACCTGTCCTTGCTCATCAGTAAGCACTCCTGTAAATTCGCTACCAAAATCTGCAAACAGGTTGATTAATTATAGTTGATTAACTACAAGATTAAGATTATATGTTTTAAAAGATGACAGTTTACCAGTGTCAAGCTCGATTACTTCCATGTTGGTAGCTCGGTAACGTGGGGAATCAGCCAGGCTGGTGTTTATGGCGGTACACGGGTTTGTAACCACTGATTTTCTAGACGTTACTTGTAAACTCCTATTTAGGCCCACCAAATAGACAGATTCGCCACGTCGTAATGCCGGTTCTAGCATCATATGACATATATAATCAATATTTATTAGATTATTAGAATAAACTATTACTATGAAAATATGTGATAAAAGTTGTACTATAATAAACTACCAGGAAGAAGTTGAGCGGCTTTCACTGAAGAAGCACCTGCAGACCCTAGCGCAGAAGGGTTATACGCAACAAGAGCATAGTTGTGAACAGGATGGAGAAATACAACCTAAATATTCAGTTAAAAGACAATAAAAGTCATATTCGGTCAATAACTCAATAACACAAAAAAAGGCCAACCTCGCCTGGAATTTCCATTAGGCAGGCTGCAAACGAAAGCATAATATCAGATGATGATATAGCAACAGTGTTCCGGTCAACCGCAACCAATCCCATGGTTTCAGAATGATGTATGATCACACCGGTTCCAAAGAAATTCTGCGTGTTGACCCCATCAAGCATGCATGATAACGGTACAAAAACCTCAACCATGACTAGTGTTGGCTCTATTTCATGCTCAGCAACCGAACCATGTGGGCCCCTTAAAACTGTGCCTTCCTCAGATATTGAGTCTACATGGTTGACCATATTTGATTCGTTTAGCTCTTCTCCTAATCTCCGCCTTTTGGTTTCACGATCAGATTCATCATGAGCATGTGCTTCAGTCTTACTACTTGTTTCCATACTTATAACATCATTAACAAATCGGTTATTGGCATCTGACAGGGCTTGCGTTGCTATCCAAAAACCAGAATTGTCATCACGTGTGTAAATCTCAGGGGCTGCATACCACTCATGGCGATCAATGGTAACTAGAACAGACTGCAGCCAAAAGAAATCAACAATATATCATTGCATTTTAAAGTTTACATCTATAAGCACTAAACCATTGCATACGTTACCTTCCTCCTGTGACGGTCTGTGTGGCTTATATATTCTAACGGAACCCTAGCCCCTCTAGAAAGAGTAGACAAAACCCTAATAAAGTTTTCAAGGCGTAAAATTTCTTCACCTGCAAACTTTTTAATAATAGCATGCCTTGGAACGCCAGCTCTAACAAGCATATAACTATAGACCCCACAAAAGATTTATTTAAATGAAACGTATTTTATTAATTTCAACTTAGTAGAAAGAATCTGTAAAACAGCATACCCGGGTTCCGAAACATAGACAAGACCGCATTGAAAGCGAAAATTCCTAGCCTGTTTATAAAGAACAATACAATTGTAAAAAAAACAAATTTAAACAATAATCAAAGTAAAAATAATCAGAGCAACCTGTTGATAGGAAAGAGGGTGTATGACAGCACCACTAACTTCTAAAAAGTAATTTGGGGTTATAGAGTGTAGATCTTGAACCTGAATATAACATATACAGAACCGGTCAAACTTTGAAAACAAAACTAACATCAATAAGAACATGCAATCAGAATAATAATGATCTCACCGTCAATTGAACAGTCAAACGTTTGCCAGCTCTTTCGAGTTCTAACTCGACAGTTTGACCAACACTATCATCAAGCAGACTGTCCACTTTCAGAAACTGAGTAGTTACCTGCATCAAAAATTGTACAATTGTAAGACCAAAAGAATAAATCAAATCATAAAGCATTATTTCAATGCAGCTATAAAGCGTGCTTCATAGGTTTACACACACCTCTTTGTTCATGCTAAGAAGCACGTCACCTGGCTCAAACTTTTTATGAGCCGGGCCACCTGGCACCTACATAATACACATAACTAATGAACTTATAGTACAATCTAGTAATTCATAAAAAGTTATGGAAAAATAAACTTACTACAGAGTCAACAACGAGCATTCCAGTTTCACTTAATGAAGATGCATGGCGCACCAACTAAGTCAATCAAAAACTTAAGATTAGGCTTCAAGAAAGAAAACCAAAAAAAAAACAGAACTAAAGAAATATGAACCTGCTCTGTTTCAGGTTGCAGACCAAGCCGACGAGTCTCCTCAAACCCTTTATGGAGAAACGTTGCCTAAGTAAAACATATAATGAAACATTAAACATAAAACAGTCATAGGTACAAAGTATGTTAACTGAAATGATGTTATACGAACAAATGACAAACACACAAACCTGAAGGGTACCACGAGGTATTGTAACAGCTTCCCATTTATCTTTATAAGAACTCCTTCCCTTTTGCAAAAAACTCAAAGCCCTAACCACCTGTAAGTTCACACAAAAATGTTTTTTTGTAAACTTAGGATATTGCTGGTTCAAAATATATAAAAATATATATACTATACTTACTCGTTCTAAAGGCAGGAAAAATGCTGAAGCACTTGAAGACTTGCTTCCAGCATTCAAAGCAACTGCTCGTCCTTGCCAATCGATGACTGGAGAACCGCTAGAACCACCTTTAGTACCTGAAGCCGCCTGTTGTAAAAGCACAGAAATTTAAAAAAAAAGGTACATATAATATACCAATTATATAGATATATAAAGAAGGCAGTAATTGTGTACAAGTATGAAGAAGCTTGCCTGCATGTAAAATGTATTGAAATCGTTGTAGCCATCCCTGTAGGAATATAAGACTCTTGGTTAATACTTCATTAAAAAGAATGAAAATTCAGATATTATCAGTTTTATCATGTCAATAAATGGTTTGAATCAATTAAAAAAATCAAAATATAAAATGTGGTTACAATTTACATACTACTAGACATGTAATCCGCACCACAAGAATAGAAAATTACTAAATAAGTTGAATAAAAAAGTAATAATAAACATAATATTGGAATCACAGCAAAGAGTGGTGAAATACATACTTTTTATACTGTGGGGCGTCTCTATCCAAACGAGCAAGTGTACCCGCCAAAATAGAAACCTGAAAATGCAAAATATTAAACAGATGAAACCTAATATTTATTCACGCAGATAATTGTATGTATACCTTCTCTCCACTATCGTTGCCAACAACTCGAATTTCCAAGCCCACACAAGCAGCATCTGGAGTAAGAGGAATCTCCTCATAGCTCAAAAATTGTATCGCGGACGGATCATAACGGAAAAATCCAAAATCATGCACCTAAAATTTTTTAAAAAAAAATGTCAGTATACTGCACAAGACGACTATCTGAATCCATACATTCAACAATACACAAATTATTCTACAAAAAAAAATGAACAGATGCATTTTTTGTAAATTTATATGTAAACGAACACAATTTTGCCAGACTAATAACAATAAGTGCAAAGATAACAAAAAGGAATCACTTTATAGTTTATAATAACAACAAAACTTAATTGTAAAAGCACGTTGAGTTTGTATGATTCCTGCAACAATAAAGCTTAAGGCTTTACATATTTTAAAGCATAATAAAAACAATCACAATATTCAAACTATCAAATTGCTTGATATAATCCAATAAGAATATGCAAATTCTATGAAACACCCCCAATTGGCAAAATCAATATCAAAATGCAAAACAATAATATTAATAATAATAATAATAATAATGTATCAATCTATGATCCAATTAACAACCTACCGGGTCACGATATATCGGATAAACCGGAATCTCTTCACGATTCACAAACGTAGCTTCAGCCACTACAGGACCTATTATTAATATAAAATCAATCACAAATGAATCCAAATAATAATAATAATATAATTAAATCCAATGACTAACTAACTAACTAACTAACCTGATTTAACGACGTGCCGATTTGTTAATATAATTCCTCTAGTCTTATCAACAACAAACCCAGTAGCGTAACCCGAGCCTGCTTTTTCAGTATCGAAGGCTCGGCAGGCGGTGGTTCGGATAACAACGACCGCCGGGACCACTTTTTGTAAGGCCTTACGCCAGTCGTCGGCGGTGGCTTGGATTTCTTTGAACGGAGGATCGAGTTCTGATGCTAAGCTTTCCGATAACTCTCCCATCGGTTGATTATTATTATTATTATTATTATTATTATTATTATTATTATTTTATTATTAGGGCTAATGTGCAGATGGTTGAAGGAGTTAAAGTAAAGGGCAGTTGCCGAAAGGTCTTTCGTCACTTGCTGTTTAATGTTTAATGTTAATGACGTGCAGCTTTTCAACAGTGACAGGTTTTACACGTGGCGATTGGGTATTGGGAGGACAGGAAATGGTGAAGTAAACACTTGTGTTTTGGATTTCCCCAGGCTTTCGGCAGCCCACGTTTGCTAGCCTCAACTCGAAGTGCATAAATCGGATTTTTCTAATATTCGAGATGGACCTGGGTTTGGGTATTATTGGGCATCATCTACACCCAAGTTAGGTTCGGGTCAACGTATTGTCTCTATAAATTAAACCCTATGTATCCGAGTTCGGTCGGGTATTGAAAAAACCCGGCATCGGGTATGAAACCAGATTTCTTTACGAATATTACCGGGTATAAATCTGGTACAATATCCGGTATTTGAAAAACCCGATTCCGGGTATGACACCGGTTCCGGTTTCGGGTATTACCGGGTATAGATCATGTCTAGTCCCGGGTACGAGTTTTGGTATTGAAATGTATAACTAATACGTACCCTACGAGTAGGGTCGGGTTAGAGTAGTAAAAACCCAGTTTCGAGTTTTTTTGTTCCATATCCAGGTTTGGGTTTTTTTTTACACATCTAGCCTCTACTATGGTGTAAAACCAACTTGCTACAATCAAGCTCGGTGAGCCTTTCGTGTGGAACAATTGGATTCAAAAGAAAGTTAACGTGCTCAGTTGGAAAAATCATTTGGGACGGATCGTTACCAGAGCCGCTCTTTTGAGAAGGGATGTAAACACGATTCGGATTTTGATGAAATAGTTGACCATTTGTTGTTATTTTGCTCGACCCCGGATTCGGTTTGGCAGAATGTAGCGAGTTGGGGGTAAACTCCCACCTTTCATTACTTTCTCAATAGGTGATGTGTTGAATTATCATTACACTTTTGGGCCAAAACCAATTGCAAAGGCTTGAAACGATAAGATTTTAAATGGTGTTAACACGTGTTCTACTCAAAATCGTATAGGATATAAAATCTAAGCTTCCTATGGTTGGTTTCTAGATTGAATATTAGATAGTGTAAATTCGATGATTTAAGCTTGTAAGTTGATACTTCTAGTTGTTTGCACGTGTTGTGAGCATAATGCCATCATTCAAAAACAGTATTTTGTAACTTATAATCTTAAATATAAATAAACGAAATCTTCCTATATTTTCTTAAGTCATCAGAATTTTTTATTTGTAAATGAATGTGTTTCCCATGCATTTGACCTGAATTCACGGGTATGAGTCTCAACAAACCCATATAGCCTTTAAGCGGGCTATAACATCTCATTAAATTAAAAATTAATGTCGCCAAATATTTGATAAGAAAATCCTATAAAATATGGATATAATAAAAATTAGTTTTTAAAAAAAAAATATTATTTGTAATTAAGAAACTACTTTATAGTAAAAAAAATAAGTGAGTTATGAGTTTCACCAAACCCAGATAGATTTTAAACGGATTAAAACATCTCATTTATATGTGAACCCCTTTTATTATCAAACCCCAAGTATGTTATTAACTCTCTTATAATAATGAAATTAAAATGAAAAAATATAAAAGTATTAGAAACGAAAAATGAAAACCACCCCCATAATATTTTTTTTTAAATAATTATTTATAATTAAGAAACAGTTTTGTAGTAAAAAAATAAGCAGGTCATGAGTCTCATCAAACTCATATAACTTTTAAACTGGGTTATAAAATATTATTTATTTGTGAAACTCTTTCATTATCAAATCTTAAGTATACTATTAACTTCCATACAATAAATAAATTAAAATCAAAAAAAAATATAAAAATCAAAACCAAATAATGTAAAACAACCCCGTAATACGAGAGATAAAAGCTAGTATAACATATATATTGCTTATTTCTTTTTTTTTTTCCTCTCCCATAGTTCAATAAAATGTTTGGTATATAAAAGTTAAGATACTTTTGGGTTTGTGGGTTTATTTTCTAATTATATAGTTTATGTTTTTTTAAGACTTATAAGATGATAAATAATTAACTTGAACCACCCATTTTATAGGGCTTAATAATCATTCTACTCCAATTATATATAACCTAAACCGTTTTTCTTTTGTTCTATTAGAACTATAGATTTTTATCTCTCTTAAAATGGCACCTCATGCTAACATTCACCTCATGCTACCATTCACATTAAAGTCGTTAGTTAGGCTTTTAAGTATCTTGAACTTTAAGTCCTTGAAAATTTAACCCCAAGCAAAATATATATATATATATATATGTATATATATATATGTATATATATATATATGTATGTATATATATATATATAAAAGGGTGGGATCTAGAGAGAACTCTTCTAAATGAGAGAACTAGAGAACTTCCTTATATCCATTGATTTCACTCAATCAAAAGTGAAAATAAAGGGAAAAGAAAAAACAAAGGAAAGAAAATATGTATTATATGAAAAAGGGCAAATCAGGTATTAAAAGTATATCACATTCTCTGCTCACAAATATCGCATTCTCTCCATCCAGATCTCACACCATCGTCCAGTCCAGAAACCTAGGGTTTCTTCATATCCGCTGCAAAAATTCGCCCGATTCAACGCGAAAATCAGCCGATTACACTGAAGAACACCATCAGGTACTCGTCTATGCAAGTTATCATCACACTCTCGTTCATATTAAAACGAATCAACTAAAATAAGTAGCCGGTTCTCTGTTTTTGTCCTTTATTTTTTGTAAATCGAGTAACATTCTGTTGATATTAACTCGTATATGTCTGATTGCACACATGTAGTACACGAATTATTGGTATATTACACGTAACCGAAGCAACATATGTTGTTATTGTGCGTTTCGGTTGTAAATTAAACGTTAATGTGTGTATACCAGTTCACATATGCAATATTACCTGAGTTTGTGTTTTATTTTGTAAATCGAGTAACACTCTGTTGATATTAACTCGTATATGTCTGATTGCACATATGTAGTACACGAATTATTGGTATATTACACATAATCGAAGCAACATATGTTGTTATTGTGCGTTTTGGTTGTAAATTAAACGTTAATGTGTGTATACCAGTTCACATATGCATTATTACCTGAGTTTTTTTATTCTTCCAATCGATCATCTGTTTCGTCAAATTGACTACGAATTCAAGCAGAAAAACGATGAATACTATCACGTAAGCAATAATACTAGTCAATTTCATACATTATCTACATAAATTAGGCACATTAAACTAAAATCGCGTTTAACCGTCTCTATTTTTGCTTTTTCTTGTTAATCGAAGAACAATAGTGTCGATTAGTTACATAATAAGTGTTGATTAGGCATATATTGCGTCTATTCTGAATGATTTGTGTATATACTGTAGATTAGGTGTGTTATAGGTGCCGATTAGGTGTACAATGCGTCAAATCTGAACAATTCGTATGTGCAGTGTCGATTAGACGTCCTTAACCAGTTATGAGAGCCCATTATTTACATTATGAATGGAATATTACATAGATATAATACATGAATGTTGTATTTCACTGTAGAATTGTTAATTATAGTGCACATATGTATTGTTGAAAATAGTAATGGTAATGTTATTTAGCATGTTTCTTTATACTGCACATGTAAAAATGTAATAAGAATATTAGATCGTTTGTGTAGTTCAGTTGTGATGATAATATCCATATGTAATGATAATGTTAAGGTAGTCATGTTAATACATATATGCAATACATATTAAGATACTAATTTTCAGCTTTGATGATAATGTTCGAGTGTTTGTTAGGTATAATACATATACGTAATAAAGATAATAATGTCCAGACTGATAGCAAAATAGGGAAAATTACTAACGACGAAAGTGAAGACGTTTCAGAAAACAATGACGAATATAGGAGTATTGGTAGTATGGTTAGACAAGTTGATACATTTCATACATATAGTATTCTGATTACATATATTTGAATCGATTATTTTACATAGGTATGTAATACATGTGATCAATGAATAACAATTACCTATTTCAGAAATGTTGTTTCAGTCGTCTAATTTGTCCAAATCTGTAGCGAAATCGAACATAAAATATAAGAAAAAAAGTAGGTAAACAACTGTTATGTTCAAATTTCATAAATTATGTCATCTTTTAGGCTTACATTAATTATTGATGCATTACATGCATATACAGGTATGGTCCATTACATATATGCATTACATATGTATTACTTGCATTATTGATGCACTACATATGTGCATTACAAATGTATTACACGTTTGCATTACTGATGTATTACACTTATATATGTGGTTATGGTGTATTGCACATATGCAATACCGATGTACTACATATGTGCATTACACACATAGTACACATATTGTATACGTGAGCAAACATATTAACATAACTGTTTTATTGAAACAATATGCAAGAAAACGTGTGGGCAAGAAAGGAAATAGGGCATGAAACAGGGGAGGATAGCAGGCAACAAAGATGTCAATTTAGGTAAAAACATATTTTCTAATCATATTAACAATGCATGTGTGTAATAAATTATTAATACATATTCTCATCTTATATGTTTGTTATAATGGTTGTTTTTTTTACTAAATCAATAGATAAAAAAATGAAGGGGGGAAAAGAAAAAAAAATGGGGTTTTAATGAGGGAGGGTAAATTGGAACCACAACAAAGTTGGAGTATCGTTCATCATCAGTCGCACATCATTTATCTACTCTTCGTTAAATAGGGTTTCTTCAAAATCACCCTTACAATCTTCTATTTCATCCTGTTGATTGCAAAATCAAGCAAAAAACTCAGAAGAACAAGCAGGTAAACGTTGTTTTTCATTCAATTTACACTTTATCATTGTCTATTAGGCGTTCTACATGCATCTCGTAGCAATACTCTGCTTTTTTAATGAACAACAGCATAACATGACGAACGTTAATAACATTGATTGTTAATGAAAGTTATAAATGATGTGTATATGTAGCGTCACACATTGATATCAATTTAGGTATATATCTTACATGATTAGTCGAATATTGCATATATGTAGTACATAATGTATTTTAATGCATATTTTTAGTTATATTGCATATGTGTAGTGTTTAACATAAGAATGTTAACGTGAATGTATATAATTTAGTACATATAATGTGTATAGTATTGTGATTGCATACTTTCATATCAATGGCCTTACATATAAATTTCACAGGCATGAAAAACAGAAAAAAGTCACGAAAAAATGCAACAAACACCACTAGTGGACAAGGAATACAAGCCTGAGGAGTATGGGGAAAAACGATGATGAAGAAGACCAATTTAGATATATGCTATGTGGAAGTTACATGAAGTTATGATTATACAACATTTTCATTACGTATATTTTTTTTAAACACACTTATATAACTATATTAACTGTATTGCATATACGTAGTACTACTGTATTACATATATGCAGTACCATCTTGTTACATATATGTAGTACTACAATATTACATATATGCATTACTTATAAACACTAACTGTTTAATTTAGTTTTTAATTGGGTTATGAAGATATGATATCAAAGAAGTGACCAAGAATAGGAAAACGCTTTGTTGAAAATAATATAGCATTTTATAAAAATGAAGGAGGACCGTCAAATATATGGCCTGGAAACATGATGACGTTCGACTCCGCATCAACATTTTGTTTGTGTTAAAGCAGTGTGGGAGAAAAGATGAATCTAAGATTAAATATAAGTAGAATGGGTTGTTCATATTAGATCATAGCCTCAAGTCAGCCATATATATTTGATTTATGCCATATAAATTTTGTTTGGACTAGGGGTGAGCATTTCACAGGTCACACCCTCCAAAAAAAAATGTACCCGGCCCACTAACCTGTTTAATAAAACCATATTCCATATATGGTCCCGTTTTCGGCTTTGAAAGTTCAATTTGATTGATAAACGATCTAGGTCGGGTCATGCCTAAAGGAACATTGTTGGAACCGCAAACCCATGAAACTCCTATTGCTGCTTATATTCACATTCATCTTTAGATACAATTTGCATATAAACCAATTCAACCAATCTTATCATGCAAACCATTAGTTAATTCAGTTTGCAAGGTAGCAATAGATTGGTGGTACACTTCATGCAAACAAATCATGTAACATTCTTGCAAAAAAACATATCTATTGTTAGTCAACCCTCAACCATGAAAAAGTCTAGGAAAATTTTGACCATTTGTACCACTATATGGAGCTGCAGTTGATGAATTCTCACAATTAATTAACAATATTTTGAAGTACATCATATAAATTACTCGTGAATACACACAACAAACCGGATTTATGCATAAAAAAATCCCATAGTTTGTCAAAAAACCATTTATGGTGTAAAGCGGTTCCACAAATCTTATTTAAAATGTGGTTTAAAAATCAATTATCTGCTAATGGGCAGTCTATAACAGACGTGTGAAACCTGCCAACCCATCCCGTAGAACCTGTTTCAAAATATGGACGACCATATGGTCCATTCCGGTCCAGTCATACCCGCTGCGTGATCATATATCGGACAATATTGTTTTAGAACCATTACCAACATAGAAAATTCAAAACTAAATATGTTACGACTGCGATAACCACCAAAGTATTCATAACTCAATGTATTTTTATAGTACAAATATTTTTAAAAAAAAAACAGTCCTCATCAACAATCAACCACATCTTTTTCTTGCTCATTTCATGTGGTCGATATGCTTGCATCAATGCATGATTTCTTTATACACTTGTTAGTTGATGGAGTAGAGTTTGCATTGCGGTGTAGTAGTTCACCTAATGGGATGATGGTAATGGTTATTTTGGGTACCTGGGAATAAAAGTTTACTCATATAAAGATCAAACGACACCAGACAGACCACATATCATCATTATGATCATAAATCATCTTCAAAACTACATAATACAATGTTTTAATATTCAACAGACTGCATATATGTATTTTTTTTATTAATATTACATATATGTAATACCAGTGTGGTATTACACGTGTAATTCTCGATATGACACATCAGTAATACATGTATTACATACATGTATTACATACATGTAGTACCAGGGGCGAGCGTAATTAGTGCTGGACTGGAAAACCCGATAACCCAAATCGCAACTCAAATCTGCAATATTACATTCGGTTCAAGGTCAGGTCATATTTCCTTTTTATTTTGGTTTCGGGCCGGATATCGGGTTACCCGAGTTTTTCATGCCCGACCGAATTTGTAATCAAATTTACAAAAATTATTTATGTTGATACCATATTTGAGGGCATGCTGATCTTTCTTTTGTTTAGGCTTTAACCTATTAAAAATAATAGCTGATCACTATCATAATACTTGTTAAAAATCAAATTAACAAAGAAAAAACAGAAGCAGAAATCAAAGTTGATTCAAACTTACTACATATTTCGTTCAAGAGCATTAATCATCTATTTATTTAATTTATTTTCAACTACTTTTCTTTGAGGCTTTTCATCAAACAGTTGGAGGACATTCCCAATCAAAGGACTGATTAAGCCTACGTTGATCGATTAACCACAAAAGCTGAAAACCAATGTTGTACTAATCAATTAAAAAGGAAGAAATGAGACCCAGATTTAACATATACTTCAAAATCGCAAAGAAACAAATGAACCACCTGCTAAATAAATAGATACTGCACATGTGTAATACTCAGTATTACACACATAATACATGGGTATGTAATACATGTATTACACATCGTAATAGGTTAAATCAAGCGCTTTGTATTCCTAATAAATCATAATTAACAATCGATTGTCTACTAATCATGTCGTAACTTGTGAGTAATCAATTAAACTAACAAGTTAATTCATGAAAAAGATAACACTCGAATCAGAAATACCTACAATTGCCATGATAAACGATTAAACTCATGTTGAATTGATAATCGGTCTTCAATATTTAGGGCTCAGAATCATCGAGTAAGATGTATTGTATGCTCTGTTTGTTGAAATCGTCGCACACGGCTAGGGTTTGATCAAACATGGAAGTCAGGTTTCCATCGCACAGGGGAAGCCAATGTCTGTCCAGGTCTATTGGGAAAAAAATTTACAAATATAACCTTGTAGTTAAGAGTTCTCTAGTTCCCTCCCTAATATGGAGTTCTCTCTTGATCCTTTCCATATATATATATATATATATATATATATATATATTATTGTGTGTATCGGGTTATTGGTCTAAATCATTTCCTCTCACCTTATATATAGGGCCCCCGCTGGAGGAATAGACAAATGATCACCAGATATCTCCATGGAGAAATCAACAATCCACCACTAATGTAAATTGTAATCGAACATGTGATATTAATAGAAAAAATCAAGAATTCCTACCACAGTAAATTTGACAAAACGATTCCTAAACGCTGAAGGTGACAAGCCAATAATTTCAACTGGAAGCGGTGGATTTGAATCGTATTCTCTAAACAAAAGGATCACTCAATTACAACTTGTTCTTGATTACATTAAAGAATCCATTGTATTTTTATTTAAAGAATTATCATCCTAAAGTTAATTTTACTTTTACAAGATTATTAAACATGCAAGTTGTGAAGTTATAAAATATGTGTTATATTTCACTTTCATTATTCTCTCTCATTTGTCACATCTGTGCCACCTCAATTTGTCTTCTATTATTCAATCTCACAACTCAACTCATGTTATGATTCATTCATCTCATTATCCACTATTATATTATTTAATAATATAAATAAATGAAAAGGAAAAGAAAAAAACAAAAAAGCTGATTGAACCCTTGGCCGCATGACCATTCTCATTTCACGCGTGATCATTTGGAAGCGGCGCGACGTTTCTCCTTCACCCTTGAAGGAGAGACCCTTCAAAGGTCTTTCATGACCCATACCCAACCTCTTAAGAACTTGATTAACTTGAAATGTATTTGATGATATGTAGATTTTGGGGAAAGTTAACGTTCAAATGAAATTAATGTGCTAAACGTGATAATCATGTAGAATAATTATATATACAAATAGAGTAATTGTGTAATTACATCATGGAGTAATTATCATATAGTTACTCACGTTTAGCGAAAATTTTTTCAAAATAGGAATAAGAAGATTAAGATGGATTATAGGAGAGAGAAAAGAAGTATTAGAAAAATAGGAGATCCCCCATTTCAAATGGCGGATCTCGACAAACATGTAGGGCATGCCAGATATTGTCTGGTGAGGTGGACGACAACCCTGACATCCGCCAATTGAAATGGCAGATCACGAATTTTTAATTCGTGTTCCGCCATTTAAAATAGCGGATGTCAACACTGTTGATCCGTCATTTTGACTGGCATGTCACATATCCCAAAGTAGCCTACCCCTATTGGTAAAAGTGAATTTTGTTGGACATCCGCCATATGAAATGGAAGATGTCATCATGACATCCGCCATTTCAAATGGCGGATGTTAATAGTGACTTTGACTGATCTGACATGACAGCACACCCTTTTTCCTTTTCATATTATTTACCTTTTTTTATTATTTACTTATAATTAGGGGTGTTAATCGGGTGGGTTAACCCGATCGGGTTTCGGGTTAATCGGGTTTCAAGAAAAATAAAACTAACCCGCAACCCGACCCTATTAAGGTTCGAGTTTGTGGGGTTCGGGTTAATCGGGTTTCGGGTTACTCGGGTCGGGTTAGTCGGGTTACTCGATATTTTGAGTAAAATTTAGTGTCAATATAACTTCAAGGCAAAAGTATCCACCTGTTCCAGAAGACAGAGCCTATGATGACATATAGTTCTTGTATTTCCATCAACTATTATCTTAAGAATATGATGCGAATCGGTACCAATGTTGAGGCGCACAAAGGCTTCATGCTCTGGTTGAGGCCTACAAGGTTGGGTTGAAAATAACACATCTTGTTATTGATGGTGAGGTATGTGAATAATATTGAAAAAGAAATCATGTGGCGTGAGTGACAGGAACAATATTGATAGTTTAAGTTGATTTTGTCAATCACCCATATTCATTCTCCACTTGCAATTTTGTGTCCACATGCTACTAAGGAGTTCAGGTTATAAGATGTTTTCATTATTTACTAGTATTGTAGTATATAATTTATATATTCAATTTTTCTGATTCTTTTCTCTTACAAATTTCCAACAAATAATATTTATTATATGGAGGGTTATGCTAGATGCAGCTATAGAGGATCTCCTCCTCCATTTGGAATAACAAAAAGAAAAGATGTATGTTTATTAAGAAAAAGACACATGTATAGTATATCTAAATGGTATTATTAATTTTCCATGGTTTACATTCCACAACTTGTATCAATAAGCCAACATCACAAATGATTCTCATCATTCAATCAAAACCCCCAACAAACAAATCAAATAGACACAATAACATAAGTCACCTTAAACTTCAAAACGAATCAAAATCCCATCATTCTTAAAATTCATTCAAAATTCACAACTTAAAAGACAAGGTCTAACATCCAAATTTCATAATTCAACATCAAACATTCAAAAGTCAAGGTCTAAAAATCAAGATCAACACAATCCAAAATTTAAATTTCATTCTTCAAACTATAGCCTTGTAACTTTTTCCATCAAATCTACAAAAACAAAAGATTTCATGTAAATACCAATCCTAGATTAAAGAAACATTTAAAAAATTACCTTTCTCAAGTTGAATTATTGTTTCGGGATTTTCCTCTTTTTCTGGATTACTTCCAGTACGAAGCCAATCTTGTGTGCAAATTAATCATTCGATAGTTTTGTCACCCAAAGAACTCCTATACGAATCCAACACCCTCCCACTTGTGGTAAACACCGATTCTGATGCAACTGTTGAGACTGGAATAGCTAACAAATCTTTAGCCACATACGAGATAAAATGGGAAATCTTTGGCTATTTACCTTCCACCAAGTTAATATATCAAAACTAGCATTAGGATTAAAAGGTTCAACACTTTCACCCAAATACTTATCTAAATCACTAATTGAGGAATTAGATGTTTGACTCGCTTTCATCTTATTTCTCAACCTATCTTCAAAATCGTGACTTGTTGTACTACTTGTAGGATTAGTTGATGTTGAAGTTGTAGTAGATGGTATTGGTGGAGCATGAATTCGCACATAATCATCATATAACTCTTGCATTCCATTCTTTATGTGTGTTTTCTTTAACTCAACAAACGCTTTTCCTTCCATTCCATAGTGATCTTCCAATACAATATCCAAAAACATTTCCTTGTTCCTTGGATCAAGTAAGAAAGCAAAATATAGCATCAAATTCATACTATCAATATCTCCAAAGTACTTGTCAAATTTAGGCTTCATCACCTTAGCAATATCATAGAGATGTTGATCCTTGGGTAGTTCTTCACCAATATCACATTTAAGTTGTTTCCTTAAAACCTCACGAATTTTTGCTAGTTCAACAACAAGTGTATGTGATGTCACATACTTTGTTCCAGAAATTCTCAATGTAACTTCATGAAATGTTTTCAAAAAAATACACAACTTTCTTGCTTTCACCCAATCTTCCAATGTCGGAATTGAATGATTCTTTTTCCTAATCTCATTACCAAAAGTCGCATCCTACAAATCAAACCTATCAAATGCATGTTCATAGGCTTCTGCTACATCTAACATAAGGTAGGTGGAGTTCCACCTAGTTGGAACATCAAGAACCAACTCTTTTGTAGTTGCACATCTAGCACTTTCGGCACATTTTTTGAATTTCTCAATTCTAGCACCCGACTTCTTTACCCATTTAACCACACATCTTATGTTCTCAATTGACTCGTCAACTTTTTTCATACCATCTTGCACAACTAGATTCAAAATATGTGCCGCACAACGTATGTCAATCCATTTCCCATGCAATAAAGAAATGTGGTTATTTGCATATATTAGTTTCAAAAACTCTATTGCATTATCATTTGCGCTCACATTATCAACTGAAACTGTTAAGATATTATCAATTTCTCACCCATTCAAACAAGACTCAACCCCTTTTCCTATATCGAAAGCCCGATGACCATCAAGTTGACAAAAGTTCAACACTTTCTTTACCAAATTCCAATCAATGTCTATAAAATGAGCGGTAAGAGCCATGTAACTTTTTTTCTTTATGGATGTCCAAGTATCGGTTGTAACACAAATCCTACTAATGTTTCTTCGAATTAAATCATGAATTTCATTTTTCTCCTCCGCATACAATTTGAAACACTCTCGTGTGATTGTGGTTCGACCCGGAACACGAAATAGCGGTTGATTAATTTTAGAATAGTGTCTAAATCCTTCACCCTCGACAAAACTAAAAGGAAGTTCATCAACAATAATCATGTATGCTAAAGCTCTTGTACTTTTCTTTTGATCAAACTTCCATGCCACCATTTTGGTTGTATCACCATGTTCAAAAGTAATATTAGTTTGACTAGCACTACTTTTCGCCAAATAAGATTTGCACTTAGTAAGATGATTTAAGAGATTTCTATTACCGTACTTTTTCGACTCACATAAATATTTTGAACCGCAATGTAGACATCTAGCCTTTTGATCTTCTTTTTTCATCCCCTTCTCTAACTTTTCCCTTACAAATCATTCCAAACTGCTGATCGTTTGCTTGTGTTTCTTGTTTGTTTCACTTTCTCTTGAGAGTCTTGACTTTCTTTTGATTGTTTCTTTGATTTCCTTGGCCGTTTCACATGCTCTTGAGAGTCTTGACTTTCTTTTGAGCGTTTTTTTTTATTTCCTTGGTTGTTTCACACCCTCTTGAGAGTCTTGGCTCTCATTATTATTGCTTTTTGCATCATATTCCATTGAATCAGACATCTATAAACATATAAGAGCAACAATATTCAATCAAATTACATGAACAAAAGTATAACTAAACATGTAAACAAATAATTCTAATTTAACAGAGGAGGTTTTGGAAAAAAAAATATTTTTTGGCGAAACAAAGAAAATTAAAGCCATTATCTACGCAAATATGCTCTTTTAAGTCAAAGATTTCAAATGTGACTTTTATAAGGTAACTTTGTAAATAAAGGTATATACATAATTAATTAGATTATGTATGTATACAGAAGCAATTAGCTTTAACAGAGGAGGTTTTTGAACGATTAGCTTTGTTTCTAAATAGTAAACAATTACCTGTGAATCCTGTGATGGTTGATAATCCTCTGAAGAAGATGCCATGGTTGATTAATGATGGTTTTTTGAACGATCAGTAGGTTTTTTGTGCAAAAGAAGCAATGGCTTTTTGAACGATCAGTATGTTTTTTTTTTGCTAAAGAAGCAAGGTTTTTTTTGTGAATTAACTAATATATATATAACTTTTTGAATTAACGATCAGTAGGTTAATTTTAATAAGATGAAATTCTAATGGCTTTTATAGTTGTATATTGGGCTTGGACTTTAGGCTTTAATTGTTGGTAACACTAGTAATCGGGTTAACCCGAAACCTGAATATTTTTCATAAATGAACCCGAACCCGACCCTATTAACAGTTCGGGTTATTCGGGTTGACCCGAATAACCTGATTAATATTTTTTTGACCATGTTTAACCCGACCCTAATTAGCTTATTCGGGTTAATCGGGTTCGGGTATTTTGAACACCCCTACTTATAATAACCAACAACCTTATTTAACAAATAAAAAATTTATTTTTAACGTTTTTTAAAAATATGTTTTGCCTCTTTATAATTTTTTAGTTTTGTAAATGTCATTATTTAAAAAATACAAAATTTAATATTATTTTTTTTAATAAAAGACACCATTTGATGGACATCCGCCATTTGAAATGGAAGATGTCAACTTGACAGCTGCCATTTCAAATGACGGATGTGAATAGTGATTTTGACTTATCTGACACTATACCAGTCCCTTTTTCCTTTATATTATTTACTCTTTTTTTATTATTTACTTAGTAACCAACAATCATATTTAACAAATAAAAAAACTATTATTAACAAATAACGTTTTTTAAAAATATGTTTTATCTCTTTATTATTTTTAAGTTTTCTAAATGTCATTATTTAAAAAATACAAAATTTAATATTAAATTTTTTTTTAATAAAAAACACCATTTGATGAACATCCGCCATTTGAAATGGAAGATGTTATATTGACATCCGCCATTTCAAATGGTGGATATGAATAGTGTACTTTCTAGTTGATTTGACAACACGCTACCGTTTTATTTTTACTTATTTTTTGAAATTAACAAATAGATAGTTAATATTAAGAAATATTTTTTTATTAAAATCACTTAATATATGTAATTTAAAAATATATTATTTTATTATTTATTATTTCAAAATAACATTATATAAAAAACTAAAAAATTTAGTATTAAAAAGATATTTTTTATTAAAAACACTAATATATATAATTTAAGGAATACATTTTTCAGACATCCGCCATTTGAAATGGCAGATTTCCTCTTGACATCCGCCATTTCAAATGACGGATGTGAATAGTGTACTTTCTGGCTGATTTGACCACACACTACCTTTTTATTTTTATTTTTACTTATGTTTCTAAATAACTTTAAAAAAATAGAAAGTTTTTTAACATTAAACACTAATATGTGTAATTTTGATAAAATACACTTTTTTAGTTTTATTATTTATTAGTTTTCGAAATATGGTTATTTAAAAAATAAAAAATGTAATATTAAAAAGATATTTTTTATTAAGTATGGTACATGTGCAATTTTAATTTTTAATATTTGATGGACATTCGTCATTTGAAATGGAAGATGTCATCCTGACATCCGCCATTTCAAATGGTGGATGTAAATAATATACTTTCTGGTTGATTAGACAACTTTTTGTTTTTACTTTTACTTATTTTCCTAAATAACTCTTAATATTAAGAACGATTTTTTAAATATTATAAACACTAATTAAAAAAAACATTTTTTTTATTATTTATTATTTTTTTAATAGTGCTACATTGCTACTGCCAGTTACCCTTTTAATTGTTTTATTTATTTTATATGTTTATAGAGAAAGCACTGAAATATATCTAATACATTAACATTACAAACATATAATATTACACATATGGTGAGCCACAATTAAACATAATTAAACACTAACTAAACATACTTTAATAACCTAAGAGCTGTGGTCTTCTGCTTCTGAGTTATACTCTTGACTTTCCAATAACTCTCGATAAGCTTGAAATTCTATTTCAGCGAGATATTCTTCAAAGTCGGAGCCTTCAAAAGGCCTTTCTAGTACATCGTCTTCTTTAACAAATTGACGATTTGGTTGTTCAAGTGGAGTGTTTGTGTTTGGTTGTTGAAGTGGTTGGTTATGGTTTGGTTGTTGCATGGGTTGGTTATTGTTTGGTTCTTGCATGGGTTGGTTACGACACGGTTGTTGCATACTACGACGACGGTGATGGTGATGGTGACTGTGTCGTTGAATGGGCGTGTGATGGCTTGGTTGTTGAACATTTTGGGGGCGGTGATTTTGATGGTTAGGATCTTCAACATTGATGTGAAAATGAAAATGTAGGTGAATTTTGTGTTCACGATTTGTCATTCCCACAAATTGATTTTAAAGGTGGATAAGTGAAGAAAAGGGAAGGTGGGTACATATAGATGGAGTGGTTAGATGTTTGGTAGACAACAACAACAACAATAACTAGAACATTCCAACATTAAATGACTACATACTGCGTCTAGCATACAATTCGTCCGCCATAAAACGTCTGAATCTCAAACACGCATCTTGTAAATTTACTTCTTCCCATGACAATGACCCAGACTGAACCAACCTACGCAACAACATACAAATTACAACACCTGAATCTGGACCAATATGACCACCATTATAAGGCCAAACCGTTTCCCCAGACACCGTCAGTTCATTGACCTCTTCTTTGCCTGAATGTTTC
Organism: Bidens hawaiensis; assembly: GCF_021521415.1. Taxonomy (NCBI): domain Eukaryota; kingdom Viridiplantae; phylum Streptophyta; class Magnoliopsida; order Asterales; family Asteraceae; genus Bidens; species Bidens hawaiensis. The sequence continues at coordinate 2,544,468 of NW_027491177.1, read as the reverse complement.
CAATATGATATATGTCCTAGAAACCATATGAAGAATGACTCAAATTCCACAAAAATTTGGTGAACTAATCGATGAATGCATGATGAACTTCTAGTGTCACAATCACATGTATTTGGGCGACATTCATAAGGTACAAATAGATGAACTTCTAGTGTCACCATACAAATTTTAAAAAGATACCAATTTTTATCGTCGATAGATAAAGGTATGTATACCTGCCAAAACCGAGAAAAAGTTTTATATTTGGTGTATAGAAAAAAATAAATAAATTTAATTACAATATGCTACCGTGTCAACCTCCCACAAAGGAGGGTATAGTTCGTTCGTCCCGTCACCATACTGTCGAACATCATATGACCCATCAACACCATACTAACCGATACAATTCTCAACCAATTGAGAAGACATCAAGTTGGATAGCTAACAATTAAATGGAGGCGTCGAAAGAGTTAGTATGGTTCTTCTTCTTACGAGACACAAGACCAAGATGTAAACGAACATCAAAACCGACCGCAACGCACGCAAGCCCATGGATATATGCCACAAAGACAAAGTACTCACCAAAATACTTCACACACATGGGCGATTCCAGACGATGTCTGATAACTGGTCAAAAGATGTTGTCGAATTCTACAATAACGGGATGCCCCGTTTTGTTATTCGGTTGTTTTCTTTACACCATTACAACTTGACAATCGGTTTTGGGGAACCCTACTCGGTGTTCTCGGTCAAGGTTACCTCACAGAAACTGTACGAGTTTTATAAGTTTAGTTTATTCTATTTATTTAACATGAAGAAATACTTACTTTATTAACATTATTATGTTATAGCATATTCAAGGTTGGGTTGGTAGAATGATGAATTGGAGACGTAGACAACTACAAGAGAACCGGTCTTTAGTCATGCGTTGGACGATTCTACCACCTCAGTTTTACAATGACTTGGTAGACTCGTGTAGCAAGAATGTCGTTACCTATGCTAACGGAAAGTTCAATCCTTTTCCTTCTTTCATGGATGTAGATAAGGTCTTTTTTCCGTTTTGTTATGGAAATAACAAATGTATTGTGTTGAAAATGCAGATGACAATAACTATAGAGAGTTTGTTCACCCTATTATTACAAAGATCAAAGTATACTTCACAGCTTTGTTGGTGAACATCAAGTACTGGAAATGTATACTGCAAGAAATGAACGAAGATTATGTGAAGCCCAACCATGACATGGTTGGTAACTAAGGGCTCTACATGTGTATGCTAATGGAACATCTAGTCACGGGCAAACCCATAAATCCAACATGAGATTTAAAAGTGCATGTGTCTCATACCGGCGATTTATGGCTGATAACTTTTACTTTTGGCGATGTTTACCTCGTCCATGTTAGGATTGTTCATTATTACCACGTGTGTTTTTTTATTGTTGTATTTCAAATATTTGTATCCCAACTATTCAACTTTAATGTTGTTGCGTTATTGAAATTAGGAATGAATCTAAATTTCGCTAAAAAACCTTTTAATCCTAAAAATATATTATATTTATAGAAATTGTCGGATGTCAAGTTCTAAATTGTCGGATTTTGGTTTCTAAACTGTAACACCCTACTTTTGGTTATAATAATAAAATAAATTTCGTTTATTTCATAGTGGGTCGTTATCGGTTTAGATGAATAGAATATGAGTTGGGCTAGTGTTGGGTGAATGGATATGGGTTATGGACTTGGGTTATGAAAAGAAAGAATGAAAGACCATGGGCTTAAGCCCATGATCCCTAAATATATAAACCATAATCACCATTTAATCCTTCATTTACACATATCCCTTACACCTCCCAAAAAAACACACACACTTAAGCTCTCTCTCTCTAGTCTCTCTCTAGCCGAAATCAAGAAGGAAACCAACCACCGATTCAAGGTATGATAGTATGATATTGTATGAGCTTAAACCGTTAGATATAAACACGAAACGACGAGCCGACTCCGTTAAACCGTTTACGTCACGAGATCCTGGTAGAATCGGGTATAAACCGAACCTAAGATGAGATTAGGAATAGCCCTAGCTCAGATCTGGATCAAACGGGACGAAAAACGGTGAAAAACGAGTTAAAACTCGTTTTTTCCGGTGAATCCGCGGTTTTCCGGCGGCGGCGCCGGAAAAGAGGAGTACGAGGTAAGAATGTCAGGGAATGTTCTGACATTCCCTGATCTAACCCTAGTTCGCTATGGAAACCTAACAAATTAAAAGGTGATTCGTTAGTTGATTCGTACAAGGGGGCATAACGAACTAGCTCTAGTTCGTGTCTGATTCGTTAAGGGAAGGGGTAACGAATTACCCTTGATTCGTGGTAGTTAGTTCGTTAAAAGAAATAACGAATTAGAAAGTCCAATTCGCTACTTGGACCGGTTCGCTATATGGACTGATTCGTTAAGGAGTCTAGTTCGTTAAGGGTTCAATTCGTTATAGGAACCAGTTCGCTAAGATAAGCCAATTCTTTATAAATCAGTAACGAATTAGAAGTTTAACGGAATGACAATAACAGTCCCTGAACTTAGAAAAGAATGATTTAATTACAAAGAAGCCCTTGGACTTTAAGTAGCAAATTATTTAATGATTCAAAATCCTAATGGAAAATGTGTTAAGACAGTTAATGAAAATAAATTTTTTCCAAACTGACCTGGCAGCTTAAACCCAGCCAGGAGCTCTGCCCCTTGGACCCCGCTAGGGGCTACCGCCCCTAGAACCCCACTGCCAGGGGCGCTGCCCCCGGACCCCCGTTCGTTGAGGGTAATAATTAAATTAGAAAGACGATATGTGTAGTGATAGTCTATTGATACGTATAATTATTATACAGTTAGTCGTGCACAGCTCAAGAAGGGAATAACCGTAAACGGTGAACGCAACCGCATTGAGGTGAGTTTCTAGTCCCACTTCCTTGTTATGTTTTCGGGGCAGTGTGCATACTCGATGTGATAGTCAATACACTTACCTTAGGTGGTAAGCGTATGCCTTGTATGATTTATGTATGACGATTGGTTGACGGTGCGTGAACGATCTTCGGATATTGCATGTGTCGTCAAGTGTTAGTTAAAGGTATGATTGATACGTATGATGTATGAATGACGTATGTATGAACATGTATGATGCATGAACAATGTATGTATGAAATGTTGATGGTACGTGAACGTTCTTCGGAGATTGCACATATTGTCAAGGAAAGTATGTAAATGACAGGCATGTTATAGTAGCACGAATGTAGGGAACCGACCCTAATAATGTCGGCGAATGAAGGGAACCGACCCTAATAGTATCGGCGAATGTAGGGAACCGACCCTAATAATATTGGCGAACGTAGGGAACCGACCCTAATAATATCGGCGAAGGTTATAGGGCGGAATGCTCTTTAAAAAGTATGTGTATGAATGAAAGTATGTAAGTAAGTACGAAAGAAAGAATGAAAGTACGTATGTAAGTAAGTGTGTAAGAAGATATGAAGGTATGTACCTCCGGGTGCATATGCTAGTATGTGAATGTTTTGTATGTCGCCTGATTAACTAGAACTCACTCAGCGTAGCTGACCTTTAGTATTCACGCAGGTGAGTAGAATGAGGCAACTTGCTTGAGGGGGAGCATCACAATGAAGTGTTATGTTATGATGTTTTAAAAGACAATGTTTTATGTTTAAATAATTTGAAGGCCCATTAAGAAAAGAAAGGATGGTTATGTAATATAATGGTTTGAATGTTTTAATATTCCGCGAATGTTTTTATTAACTCTGATATTTAGAACCGTGTTTTTGAGTAAATCCAACGTTCAAGTGAGGTACCGGTAACGGGGCCTTACATAAACCGTCGTCCAACTATTCTTGGAAATGACCATTTTGAGTATTTTTAGAATTGATGGCCGGTAAGAAAACGAAACCGGTCCGATCCAATCCGTCAAATTGTCACACACCATTCGAAATCCAAGTGAAAATTATCAAATGGCACTAGCAGTGGTTTAACAGTTTAAGAATTTAGGTTAATGCTAATATAAAATTGTAGTATTATATAATTTTCACCTTTCAAGTTTTGAATTATTTACTCACTAAACATAAAACCTAACCACACAGCTAGAAGCCTCTTCTCGATTACTCCTCGCCTACCGCCGGTTGCCGTTGAATTCGATGTCAACAGTTATTAGGAATTAAACCCGTAAACAGAGATATTTTGGGTAATTGTATAAAGTCATCAATTCTTTTAGAAGAAATTTTGACACCATTAGGGCCAAACGCAACTGATTTACAATGCGAACGACGTGCACGATGTATAATTCTTTATTTATGTGGCACAACTTTATTTGCTGATAGCACAAGCCATACAGTTTCTCTTAATTTTTTAAATCACCTAGTTGATTTCAACGAATGTGGAACATTGAGTTGGGGTAGCGCTATGCGAGCATGCCTCTACCGAAACTTATCTAAAGCAACAGACCCATCAGCTACTGAGATATATGGTGCAATGTATCTTTTACAATTGTGGGCTTGGACTAGGATCGGGTGTTTAGCACCGAAGATGGGGAGTCAGTTGACCTACGATTATACGAAAGCATATGGAGCTAAGTATGTCTATTTAATATCTTTTAATACTTGTTATTAGCTTATTATATGTTTTAAAGAGATCTGCATGTTGTAAGTGGTCAAAGAGGCAGAACCATTTGTTAATATACACTATTTTATTACTAGAGTTGTTCATCGGGTCAACCCGATCGGGTTTCGGGTTAACAAAAAGGTCATAGATCCCCACACCATGACCCGTTCACAACCTAAATCTCCTGTGGAGTTTAGTAAAATTGAGCTGAAATGACCCGTTAACAGAAATTTGATGCAGCCTTTTTTATCTTGTTTTTGACCCGTAAACTGAAACTTGTGATATGTTCAGTTTGGCTTGTGTACTTCAGATTACCTTTTGGAAACTTTTAGCAACTTTCAGATTTGTGTAATTATCTAAAACTGTGACCAAAATACCCTTGACAATCAAAGTATGCCTTTTGGAAACTTTTAGCAACTTTCAGATTTGTGTAATTATCTAAAACTGTGACCAAAATACCCTTGACAATCAAAGTATGCCTGCAATGTCTCGAAACAAACTGTTGATACCGTATTTGAATTTAAACGATTTGCGCATAGGCTCATATGATAAGAAAAATGCAGTTTGACTATTAAAAGTCAAATCTGTACTTAAATGTAATAAAAAGTTAAAAACTTCCCTAATCCCAAAAATGCCCTTGACCCGTAACTAGTTGAAAACGGTTTGTACAATAAAATATTATACTAGTTGAATTGCATTTAACTTGGCTGAAGCACATTTTTATTTCAGCAAAAAAAAAATAATAATAATAGAAATATCCTCAAAAATAAAAAATTCAGCAAAAAAATAAAAAAAAAAATAAAAATATCATCAAAAATAAAAACTGATTGAACATGTGTTTCCAATATTCATAATATGCAAAGTTTAACCTTTTAGTTAGGTTACTCCTTGTTTAAGTCGGGTTACTCCTAACACATGAGGTTGTATGTTTGAAGGTGGCTTGGGACTCACAGGTTTACGGATGTGGCCTCACACTCAGTGAGTGCCCAACGGTCTCAACTGTCTACGCTACGAGATGCTGGTTGTTAGGACATGAAATGTCATGTGTATGTCCCCAGTTCTATCAGGATGGTTCGATATGAAAATAACGATCGTGAAACCAAGTTAACGGACTGAAAATGTCAAAAGAAACTGATTCGATCGAATCAGTGACTGATTCGATCGAACCAGGACTCATTCGATCGAATGAGATACTCATTCGATCGAATCAGTATACGATATATAAACGAAACTTAGGAAATTTCACAAGAGAGAGCACACATTACACACAGTCACGAACCTGCTACTGCCGAAAATCCTCTCTGCCCATCTTCGTCGTGTCGGTCTTTTCCTCCGTCCCTAGGTGTCAAACCGTCTTAGGAATCGTAACCGTGCGTTGTTGATCACCACCGAATCGCCGTGTTAGAGGATTCCGCACTCTAACACGTTGCCCCTTGAATCGTTGGGAAACCGTGTCCCGCACCGGTCCGACAAAGTGGTATCAGAGCCTTTGGTTCTAGATTCACGTTAGATTCGTGGTAAAATTCGTGTTTTTCTCGCGAAAATCGTAATTTTTGCCGGAAAATTCCGAATTTTTGGTGTTTTTGATCTTGGTGTTCGTCGTGTTCTTGTCAAAAACTGTTAAAATTGTCATACTTTGGTGTTTTGATCTTAGAATTGTGTGTTAAAAGTTCGAGTTTCGTCAAGAACGTTCTTCGCGTTCTTCGTGTTCTTCGTATTTTTGGTGGTTTTGATCCGTTTTTTGGTTGGTCTTAAGTTGTTTTTGTGTTAAAAGTCATATTTTGATCTTAAGTTGCTTCTTGATCTTCCAAGATTTGTGTTTTTGATTCAAAATTCGAAAATCCGTCAAAATCTTCTAATTTTGGAATTTCCAGATTTTCCGATCGAACGTGTCTATTTTTGGAACTCATTCGATCGAATAGCCTTCCTATTCGATCGAACAAGTTTAAACTTTGACCGAATCAGTTTTTTTCCCGCCGAGAATTACTCCTAGTTCATTCGATCGAACCAGATTTGTTCGTTCGATCGAATTAGTCACCATTCGATCGAATAAGTCTTTTATTCGATCCGCCGATTCGATCTTTGTCTTATTCGACTGTCAGAACCCGTTCGATTGAACCAGAAACTCTTTCGATCGAACCTCTCAACCCATTCGATCGAACCAGATTCACATTCGATCGAATAACTTACAGATCAGCATTTCAGAGAGACATTCGATCGAACCAGAACACATTCGATCGAATAGGTCACTCATCCGATCGAATCAAACCCATTCGATCAACAGTTCAACGTTAAAGCAAAGAAACAAAGATGGCTGCAAGTTCGAGTACCAACAAGAGGATTCAATCGATTCTCGAAAGTGATTCTGAATCGGGAAGCTATAACAAGCCACCAAAGCTAATGACTTTAAACGATTTTACAACCTGGAAGACAAGATTTCAAATTCATATAACAGGTGTGAATCCTGGACTTTGGGAAGCTGTTCAGACAACTTGGGTGCATCCGACAAATGATGATGGTGAGACTTTGAGTTACTTTAGGTTGTCTGAAGATCAAAGGATAGCCTTTGATGCTGAGAAGAAAGCCTTCTCGTTACTGTCACAAGCACTTTCAAGCGATCTCTTCCATCAGTTTAACCAGTTTACAACAGCGTCAACTCTTTGGAACGCACTGGTTGAACGATGTGAAGGATCTGACTCACTTAGAGAAATTCACGCACGGGAGCTCAAGCGTGAATTTGATTTGTTTGGTCCAGAATCGGGAGAAGACATTGAATCGTTACTGTCGAGATTCTATCATCTAATGTCAGAACTCAAGTCCTATAATGTCAAAACAACAGGGACTGAAAAGGTTAGATGTCTTGCTCAAGGACTTCCAACCAGCTGGAACACCTTCCTGACAGTAATGAGAAGAAGTCATCAGCTGGAGACGATTCTCCTGTCTGATTTTATTAAAGAAATCAGACAAGAAGAGGCTGAACTAAGAGCCTCCTCCAGAAAACCGAGATCAACTTCTGACAAATCACTCTACATGTCAAAACCTCCTATGTCAGATTCAACTTATCATGCTCCGATGAAGACCGCTTTTGTCTCCTCAACGTCAAATCAATCAAAGGGGACTGAAACGAGATCTTCCGTCCCACCATCAACTTCTGGAAACTCAAGTACTAACTCCGGACCCAAGTCAACGGAGAAAGCAACGTTGAATACTGAAGGCTTGGGAACAGTAACAGTGGAGGTTGCCAAAGAACACATGGCAACTCTAGGCACGATAATTGAGTCCTACAGTTTAATGGTGGCGGGTAAGCTAGGAAATAGTCATCTGGACAGTGATGACTATGAACAGCTTGACGAAGATGATATGGAATGCATAGACATTATGTGGGCTCTTGGCAGTGCGTTCCGAAGGGCCAGAAAGTGGACGAAGAAAACAGGTCAGGCCCTCTCAATAAACAACAAATCCAAGTTCGGCTTTGATAAAAACAAAGTAAAATGCTACAACTGTGGCGAACTTGGTCACTTTGCCAAGGAGTGTTCGAAGCCAAGAAGGGAAGGTCACCAATATCCCTTCCGAACCACTTCATCATCATCCACTCCTGCTGCAGCTGCTGCAACTGTCAACCTTGAGAGACAACTGGTCCCTCAAAATCAAACCGCAGCAAACAACGTCAACATCAACAATGAAACTGCTCTTGCAGTTCAAGGGGATGAAGGCGAGACATGGAACTTCAGCATCAACATGGCTGATGTCACAATAGTAGATGGAAACTCTGAAACCGAGTCTGTTGTTTCCTCGACCAATGAAGAATATATTGTCGATGAACCAGCTGCTGAAGTCCATGAAGAAGAACATGAGGTTGAAGTGGTATCTTTGGAGATTAAGGAGGATCACGATAAAGAGTCAAATGTTCCTCAAATATCTCCATGTTCGACAATTCCCGCAGAGGCTGCTAAAGTTGAAGAAGTCAACGAAGTAGAGTCTAAAGCAACTTCTGCATCGTTTCTGGAAAAAGCTGGGAATCTTTGCTTTGCATTCATGGCAGAGACATCAAATGCCAAGGTAAGTTCTAACCCATCAACTCCCAAACCAGAAAATGTTAAATGTTTAAAATGTGAATTGTATGAACAAGAAATTCAATCTCTAAAAGAGAGCACACATTACACACAGTCACGAACCTGCTACTGCCGAAAATCCTCTCTGCCCATCTTCGTCGTGTCGGTCTTTTCCTCCGTCCCTAGGTGTCAAACCGTCTTAGGAATCGTAACCGTGCGTTGTTGATCACCACCGAATCGCCGTGTTAGAGGATTCCGCACTCTAACACGTTGCCCCGTGAATCGTTGGGAAACCGTGTCCCGCACCGGTCCGACAGAGAATTGAAGATCTCGAGGCTTACAAACAAGCAGCCTCAAGATCTTTAATGGAACTGACTGACGCGCTTGCACAGAATAAGGCTTGGAAGCAGAAAGAGTCTGCTTTTAAAGAAAAGATTGATAGCCTTAAGCGTCAGAACAAGGAACTTGAAATATGTGTTCTGAATCAACAAGATTCTATCAATTTTCACATAAATAAGAATAATGTTTTGAAAAAAGAATTGGAAAACTTGAAAGCTGATTTTGAATCATTGAATTTCAAATTAAAAAGTTACTCAAATTCATCTTATTTATTAGAACACATCATTCCCGAGTTCCGAGGCAAAAAGGAAAAAGGCGTGGGATATAACAATGTCCCACCCCCGATCCTGAATCAATTTGCAAGCACAACAGGAGCTGTGCCGGATGATGAATCAAATGATTATATACCCGAGGACACAAACCAAATTTCTAAGTCTAAGGGAAAAGAAGTCATTGACCCGGCTCCTGAGTCCAAACAAAATGTTGTTGCCACAGACTTAGGTTCCACAACTAAGTCGGGCCCACCACCATCTAAGTCAAAGGCAACAACAACAAGAAATTCTCAGAAGAAAAAGTTTAATCCTAAATCTGAGAAAGTCTATGTGGAACATAGTACCCAGTTTGTAAAGGAGGGTAACGTTAATGAAAAACATAATTTCCCAAAACACCCTCCTAGACAAACTACACCCCAAAATATCAAATCAAGGGGGTACTATGATAACCGACAAAAACAGAGTTATTTCTCTCCACCAAGTCAAAGGGGGAGAAACTACTGTTTTTCGTGTGGAGAGGTAGGGCATATAGCAAGATTTTGCTATAAGTACACGGATCCTAAGCAGTACATATCGACTCCGGATCCGAGGTATGCCAAGTCACCTCCTAGGAGGCGACCGACCATTGACGTTCAAGGTCAAGAACGGTTTCACACACCGAGGTCGGTTTCTCCTCGGAAACCTCAGCCAACCTCACCACACCAATCCCCAAACCCCTCAGATCCAAATGTTTCCACTTCGACAAGTGAAACTCAGTCTTCAACCATCTATCTCAAACATGTTGAGAAGAAGACTGACTTTTGGAAACCAAAGAAAACTAACACTGTTGACAACAATGTCAAACCAGAAAACAGTGTTAATGAGGGTAAATGGATTGAATTGTACATTCGTGATGAAAATGGAAAACCCAAGACCGTAAAGGCTTGGGTTTCCAATGATATTTAAACCTTTTGTTTTTGTGTGCAGGTTGCTCTATATGATCCAAGATTCAACATGTGGATCATAGACTCAGGAGCTTCCAGGCACATGACTGGAAACATGAATCTCCTTTCAAGTGTCAGACAAATAAAAGGAGGTGCAGTTTCCTTTGCAGGAAATCAAGGAGGTTATATCACGGCCCAAGGAATTGTGTCTAATGGGCGAATTTCGTTTGAGAAAGTTAATTTCATCAAAGAGTTGGAGAACAACCTGTTGTCGATAAGTCAAATCTGCGACAAAGGTTTCAAAGTTATGTTTGACGACCGAGATTGCCACATCTTGGCTAAGGATTTCAACTTTCCTGAAGACAAGGTTTTAATGTCAGCTGCACGCCAGAGTGATCTCTACATTCTGGATATGGCTAAGGCAGGGTCATCGTCTCCAACGGCGACATGTTTTGTGTCCAAGGCATCCGAACGTGATACTGTCTTATGGCATAGACGGATGGGACACATAAATGTCAGGAACATGAACAAGCTTGTGCACAACAGACTAGTTGAGGGAGTTAATCTGAGAAGCTTTCGTCTCCCTGATTCGTGTGTGCAGTGCAAAGCAGGAAAGCAAATAAAAAGGTCCCACAAGTCTAAGAGTTTCCACTCGATTGATATTCCGTTGGAACTCCTTCATATGGATCTTTTTGGCCCAATAAGCGTCAAAAGTATCTCTGGGCACTCATACTGTCTAGTGGTTACTGATGAATATTCTAGATTCTCTTGGGTGTTTTTCTTGAAAGTAAAATCAGAAACGTTTGGATGTATACAACTGCTGGTTACAACTATTGAGTCTCAATACAATCTGAAGGTTCGAAGAATGCGGTCAGATAACGGTACAGAATTTAAAAATGCGAATGTTGAAAATTTCTGCAAAGAAAAAGGGATCGTTCAGGAGTTCAGTGCTCCATATGTTCCACAAATGAACGGGGTTGCTGAAAGGAAAAATCGTACGTTAATCGAGACAGCAAGAACAATGTTAGCCGACTCAGTGTTACCTGTTACGTTTTGGAGTGAGGCAATTGCCAACGCCTGTTTCACATTAAATCGGGTAGGCATTGTCAAGCGCCACGGCAAGACAAGTTTCGAGCTTCTTCAACGACGAAGGCCTAACTTAGAGCACCTGGAACCATTCGGAGCTCTTTGCACGTTACTTAAAAGGCACGTTGATAATAAGTTCGAGGAGAAGATTATCAAGGGTTATTTTCTGGGTTACAGCGTACCTCTCAAAAGGGTCTTCAACAGAACAACAAAATTAGTTGAAGAATGGTACCATGTCGATGTTCAACGCTACACAGAACCAGCCAAGGGGACAGGAGAAGACTGGTTGTTTGATTATGACAAATTGTTCAAGTCTTTCAATCTGTATGAGATTGCTATTCAAATGATGTATGAGGCGCAAAATGCACCTCCTGATGAATCTTTGCAATCTTCAACTCATCCTGGTCCGTCATCATCTTCCTCCACAGAGTCTAGCGATCAAGTTCAAGAATCTTCCGAATCTGAATCTGAAGATGAATCTCCAGCAGATGATGTACAATCGGCACCAACTCAGGTTACTTCACAACCTTCATCGTCAAATCAAGAAGTGCCGAATGCAGATCAGCCTCTAACGTCTACTTCAGAGGCACCACAATCCGCTCCAGTTCCTGAGCCGAACTTAACTAACTTGGAACAAAATGTTGTCATTCCTGACAATCCGGTTGTTAGGACTGAACGTGATCATCCACAAGACAACATTATAGGGGACATTCAACAGGGTGTCAAAACTCGTCGACAGCTGAATTTTGGTCTCTACACAGAAATGATGGAGTCAGGATCAGTTGCTCTTAATGCCCATGAATGCTTCTTAGCACAAGAAGAACCACACAGCACCACCGATGCGCTGAAAGATCCCAACTGGGTCTCAGCCATGCAAGAGGAATTATTGCAGTTTAAAAGACTTGGTGTGTGGAAGCTGGTGGATCTCCCCAAAGGACAGAAGAAAATTGGCACTAAGTGGGTACTAAAATGTAAACGTGACGATCGTGGAGTGATTGTTCGCAACAAAGCCCGCCTGGTGGTCCAAGGGTTTAGGCAAATCGAAGGCCTAGACTACAATGAGGTATATGCTCCGGTTGCTCGTTTGGAGGCAATCCGGATGTTCTTGGGGTATGCATCTTTCAAGAAATTCAAAGTATATCAAATGGACGTCAAGAGTGCCTTTTTGTACGGTCACATCGAAGAGACCGTATATGTGGCACAACCTCCAGGTTTTGAAGACCCATATCACAAGGACAAAGCCTATCTGCTCAACAAGGCTTTGTACGGTCTTCACCAAGCCCCGAGAGCTTGGTATAAAGAACTATCCAAACACCTTCTGAACAACGGGTTTAGAAGGGGAACCATTGACTGCACGCTATTCTCAAAAGAAAAAGAAGGAGATCTAATTATGGTACAAGTGTACGTGGACGACATCATCTTCGGGTCCACGAATAAAACACTTTGTAAGGAGTTCGAACAAGTGATGAAAGAAAAATTTGAAATGAGCTCCATGGGTGAGATGAAGTTCTTCTTAGGACTTCAAGTTGATCAAAAAGATTCCGGTATCTTCATTCACCAGACAAAATACGTCAATGACATCTTGAAACGGTTTGAGATGTTGAGTTCTTCTTCACAGGGAACTCCTTTAGAGGTTAATCACGGGATTAATCCTGACGAGAAGGGTGAATTGATCAATCCAACTCACTATAGAGGGATCATCGGATCTCTAATGTACCTGACTGCTTCTCGGCCAGACATAATGTTTGCTACGTGTCTCTGTGCACGTTACCAGTCAAAGCCGAAGGTCTCCCATCTGATTGCAGTCAAAAGAATTTTGCGTTATCTGAAGGGTACTCCAGATTGGGGTCTTTGGTATCCTTATGATGACAACTTCGATCTTCATGCGTATAGTGATTCGGATTATGGTGGTTGTAAACTCGATTACAAATCAACAACAGCAGGATGTCAGTTCTTTGGAAGTCGTTTAGTAACGTGGCAATGCAAAAAGCAGACGTCAGTCTCCACTTCAACAGCTGAGGCGGAATATATTGCGGCTGCCAGTTGCTGTTCTCAAGTTATTTGGATTCAGCAACAAATGCGTGACTACGGTATTGAATGTTCTACTACTCCCATATATATTGATAATTCTGCTGCAATTTCAATTACCAAAAATCCGGTCCATTTTAGCAAAACGAAGCACATCGAAATTCGATATCACTTCCTTCGTGACTGCTACGAAAAGAAGTTAATCGATGTGATAAAAATCCCCACTCAGGAACAACGCGCTGATCTCTTCACTAAAGCATTTGATAAACCACGGTTTTTATATTTACTAGAGATCAACGGCGTTAAACGTATATCAGAAGATGTTCCTGAAGATATCATTTAAATTGTTTTCATTTTTTCTTTTCTTAAAAATTTAAAAAAAAAAAAAATCCAAAAAGATTTTTTTTTTTATAAATTCTAGGGGGAGAAAGGTTTCAAGAAAAACCAAAAATTTTCAAAATTTTGAGAAGTTGATCTTGTTACAAGAAAGGTGATAGTACACAGACGCTATCATACTGAGACATCAAAAAGATTTGTTATTTCTGTACAGCTTATTTTCATTTTTCTTATATTAAATTTTTATACATCACTATCGCTTAAAATTATGTCGGTTACCTCAGTTTGATGGACACATTTTCGGATGTGTTTTGGTCCTTACTTCTACTAGTAGATTATGAGGATAGCCATTAACCAGATGACTGAAAGTGATCGGGGCGGGTTTTGATGGGTTTTTTATTCTTTCGCTGAAAAATAGTCGGTTATACTTAGTTAGAAGGACACATACTCGTATGTGGTCGGTCCAGTTGATCCATTGGATCTTCAGGATAGCCGTTTACCTGAAGACTTTGACTTGATCGGGGCGAAATAATTTAAACGTTATTTTTTTTAAAAAAAGGACATTCATATATATTCAGAAAATGAGAAATTGATCCAACCTTGGAAAATGATAGATACACTGATTCTGTGAGCTTAACTAGTGAAGTTATTAGGCTTAAAAGGCTTTAGAACGGTCATTGTGTGTCATGGTAGCTTTTTATGGTGCGTAAAAGTAGATGTGATACAAACTAAATCTACTCGATTTTACGTGGAAACTCCTTAAGAGTTTTGTATGTCTTCATATATATCTTTCCGAATGATAGGCAGAAAAGCGATTACCCAGTCATACACGAGCCCATAAGTGTTCTGATTCCTGTAAAGATAGTGTGTGAAGAAACTGCAGTGATCCAGATTCGGGACTTGCAATTGTTTACTACTCTGAAGTCTATGTAACATTCAAAAAAAAAAAAAAAAAAAAAAAAAAAAAAAAAAAAAAAAAAAATTTACCTTATGAGTGATTGAAACATTCTAGAGTTAACAATGTCAAGACTTCTCAATCATGGAGTAAGAAAGAAAACGGGAAGCAGATGAAGACACTTACAACCTTAATCAGACACTATGGGTCAAGGTCAATTCGGGGTGACTTGGGGAAAGCCAAATACGCTTTGAGAATAGATAGGAGGCATCATAATCTCTGAGTTGTTACCCACTTAAATTTTGAGACATAATTGAACCTAACTCGTATCACAGAAACGATGAAAACCATTTTAAGTTATTTACATGCACACAACCTGTTTCTTTATGTCATAATACAGCTAAACACGGATCTGTGTGACAGTCACGTAATTAGTATGATTCCTGTTCGGATCTTTCTCACAAAAAGAATATTCATTATGTCTTGTTTAACTTCGTATATTCTGTTAAAAAAAAAAAAAAAAAAAAAAAAAAAAAAAAATTCCCGAAAAGTCTCAGTAGATAGTCATATACGTCTGTATGATTTCTTATTATAGATCCTTCTCAACCAAAAATAATGTGTTTTAAATTTTTGTACAGTTGTTTATTTCAGTTTGAATATTATAAAAAAAAAAACATACAAAAAGATTTTTATTCTGAATTAATTTTTTTTTAATTTTATTCTGTTTTTTTTTAATGAGAAATCATCGTGACAGGTAGTCTGATCCCTGTCTGTTCCTACTAAATGTTTATCCAGTGTGTAGGAATGAAAGAAAACTTCATGCAGGTTGCTAAATGTTCATCTGTGCAACAGGCTGTGCATGAAAGAAAGAATGAAGTGACAAGAAAACCCAAAGATGTTTGAGCCTGATATTTTTCCATTTGTTACTAATGTATCATGATCTATATGTTCTGTAGGAACGAAGCTTCTCAGGATATGCGGAACCTATGGTAAGTCTGACTGACTGAACCATTTGATCTTGAGAGAACTTCATGAAGAAAGGAGTTCGTGGATGCAACGTGCGCACCACTAGCTTTGAGAAAAGAGAGAGTGAGATAACTCCAAGGGGGAGTTACGATCGAGCAAGAGAACTCGATTGATTATAAGTAAATAGAACTGGCTCCAAGGGGGAGTTTGTTAGGACATGAAATGTCATGTGTATGTCCCCAGTTCTATCAGGATGGTTCGATATGAAAATAACGATCGTGAAACCAAGTTAACGGACTGAAAATGTCAAAAGAAACTGATTCGATCGAATCAGTGACTGATTCGATCGAACCAGGACTCATTCGATCGAATGAGATACTCATTCGATCGAATCAGTATACGATATATAAACGAAACTTAGGAAATTTCACAAGAGAGAGCACACATTACACACAGTCACGAACCTGCTACTGCCGAAAATCCTCTCTGCCCATCTTCGTCGTGTCGGTCTTTTCCTCCGTCCCTAGGTGTCAAACCGTCTTAGGAATCGTAACCGTGCGTTGTTGATCACCACCGAATCGCCGTGTTAGAGGATTCCGCACTCTAACACGTTGCCCCGTGAATCGTTGGGAAACCGTGTCCCGCACCGGTCCGACACTGGTGTATGTAATGTATTTTAATGTATACACTTTTTTTAAAATGGAGTAAAAAATATATTTGTAATCGTTCGTTTAACCTTTTTCTTCAGTTTAATTGGACCCCGTATGATGAGGAGATGAACATGTTACCCACGATATGCACTAGTGGCATTACTAGTTGGAGGTGCCAATGCCCATTAATTTACTGGGAAGTTGTTGAGTTTCATTGCCCACAACGAGTTTTAAGACAATTTTCCATGCTTCAACAAATCCCACAACATACACATATTGATAATGTAGAGCACCAACGGTTGTACAAAATAACACGTTCAGGAAAGCCATATTGGTTAACTTATCATGCTTTGTATGTGTCCCAATGGGTCACACGTTTAGATAACGTGGTAGAAGGTCAAGAAACATATACACCTACGGTAGCGCCGGATTACATACAGTGGTATAAGGATCGTACAGTTCTATATCTTATTTCTCCAACCACCAATGAGATCCCGTCACCACAATTTCAAGATGACGGGTCTAGATTTAACACAATGGTTTGTGCACTTGATTCCAGTTACCATATTATTTTTTATACATGATAACAAACTCAGAATATTTGTTTTTGTATAGGTTGACGGGGTTGCTACCATATACCAACATCTCGGTGACTACATGCACATGGCTGCCCCACCATATTCCCAACGATTCCATTGGATTCGGAATGCCGCGGATCAAGTATTGGGTATGGTTAATGAAACCAATAGGTTATACTATTCTTCACAGCTTCAGACAGAGCCGGTTGACCTAGATTTAGATGAAACTTTCCCGCAACATTTGTCTAGGTGAAGTGGGCGACGAGATGGTCAAAACAATGAAGTTGGTTCCTCTACCGCCCAAAATGGCGAGGGATGGGTACCGTGGGAAAGCCGGCAACATGATCAACCGCTAACTTTGTCCCCACTTACACATCCATTTTTTTCGGGTGTACAAGATAATAGTCAAGGATCATCGACACAACAACATAGTTCTTCATTTTTGCCCAGCTTGTCCCAAATTCTCAACAATTATCCGGTTTGTCCCCAAATTGTCAACAATTATCCGGTTTGTCCCCAAATTCTCAGCCATTTGATTACCTTTTGACTCCTGAAGACGAGCAACGACCAAACTATTCAAACGTTTTCCCGGTGTTGTTAAACTTGGATTCATCTGGTTGGAGCAATTATTGGAGTCGTGAATCTCAAAACTTAACGGGAGGAGAACCGAGACCAACTCAAGAAGTACAACTCCCTAATAACCAAAACGGCCCAAGAAGGACAAAACGTTCAAACGCCAGTGTGCCACCTGATTGTGGGAGTTATAAGGGAAAACACCATCACCATAATTGATTATGTCCTAGAGATTTAGTTATGTATTTATTTGAATTTCTAATGTTAGTTTGTACAAAAAAACAGTTTTTTTTAAACTTTGGTAGTGATTATTTGTTGACATACGTTGTGTTTTTACCATGGTTATTTCGTTTATGACATGTATCACGTATATGCTTCCCAATCAAACTGACCGCGTTCGAAACGAAGATTGCAGTAGCATATTGTACGCGATCAAAGAGGGGTGTTTGAGATATTCAAATCTTTCAAAAGAGCTACACAAAAAACAGTTTTTTTGAAACTTCGGTTGTAATTATTTGTTGACATACGCTGTGTTTTACCATGGTTTTTTCTTTTCTGACGTTTATCACGTATATGCTTCGCAAACAAACTGACCGCGTTCGAAACGAGGATCGCAGCAACATATTGTACGCGGTCAAAGCGGGGTGTTTGAGATCTTCAAATCTGTCAAAAAGGTTGTACAAAAAACAGTTTTTTTGAAACTTTGGTTGTAATTATTTGTTGACATGCGCTTTGTTTTACCATTTTTTTTTCTTTTCTGACACTTATCACGTATATGCTTCGCAAACAAACTGACCTCGTTCGAAACGAGAATCGTAGCAACATATTGTACGCGGTCAAAGCGGGGTGTTTGAGATCTTCAAATCTGTCAAAATGGTTATACAAGAAACAGTTTTTTGAAAAGTTGGTTGTAATTATTTGTTGACATACGCTTTGTTTTTACCATGGTTTTTTCTTTTCTGATGTTTATCACGTATATGTTTTGCAAACAAACTGACCTCGTTCGAAACGAGGATCGCAGCAACATATTGTATGCGGTCAAATCGGGGTGTTTGAGATCTTCAAATCAGTCAAAAAAAGTTATACAAAAAACAGTTTTTTTTGAAACTTTGGTTGTAATTATTTGTTGACATAC
Organism: Bidens hawaiensis; assembly: GCF_021521415.1. Classification (NCBI taxonomy): domain Eukaryota; kingdom Viridiplantae; phylum Streptophyta; class Magnoliopsida; order Asterales; family Asteraceae; genus Bidens; species Bidens hawaiensis. Next base: position 2,526,018 of record NW_027491177.1, on the reverse strand, counting down.
GCTTTGATTTTACCATGGTTTTTTCTTTTCTGACACTTATCTCGTATATGCTTCGCAAACAAACAAACCGCGTTCGAAACGAGTATCGCAGTAGCATATTGTACGCGATCAAAGCGGGGTGTTTGAGATCTTCAAATATGTCAAAAAAAGGTTATACAAAAAACAGTTTTTTTGAAACTTTGCTTGTAATTATTTGTTGACATGCGCTTTGTTTTACCATGGTTTTACTTTTCTGACACTTATCACATATATGCTTCGCAAACAAACTGACCGCGTTCGAAACGAGAATCGTAGCAACATCTTGTACGCGGTCAAAGCGGGGTGTTTGAGATCTTCAAATCTGTCAAAAAGGTTATACAAAAAAACAGTTTTTTTGAAACTTTGGTTGTAATTATTTGTTGGCATACGTTGTGTTTTTACCATGGTTTTTTTCTTTTTTGACGTTTATCACGTATATGCTTCGTAAACAAATTGACCGCGTTTGAAACGAGGATCGCAACAACATATTGTACGCGGTCAAAGCGGGGTGTTTGAGATCTTCAAATCTGTCAAAAAAGTTATACAAAAACAATTTTTTTGAAACTTTGGTTGTATTTATTTGTTGACATACGCTTTGTTTTTACCATGGTTTTTTCTTTTCTGACACTTATCACGTATATGCTTCGCAAACAAACAAACCGCGTTTGAAACGAGAATCGTAGCAACATATTGTACGCGGTCAAAGCGGGGTGTTTGAGATCTTCAAATCTGTCAAAAAGGCTATACAAATAACAGTTTTTTTGAAACTTTGGTTGTAATTATTGTTCACATACACTTTGTTTTTACCATGGTTTTTTTCTTTTCTGACACTTATCACGTATATGCTTCGCAAACAAACTAACTGTGTTCGAAACGAGAATCGTAGCAACATGTTGTACGCGGTTAAAGCGGGGTGTTTGAGATCTTCAAATCTGTCAAAAAGGTTATACAAAAAACAGTTTTTTTGAAACTTTGGTTGTAATTATTTGTTGACATACGCTGTGTTTTTACCATGGTTTTTTCTTTTCTGACATTTACCACGTATATGCTTCGCAAATAAACTGACCACGTTTGAAACGAGAATCATAGCAACATATTGTACGCGGTCAAAGCGGGGGGTCCTCATCATAAGGGGTCCAATTAAATTGAAAAAGAAAAGGTGACAAAAACAGTTTTTTATAATCCACATTACTATACGTTGTCAATATATATCAATTACATAATTTTAACTCACTACACACCATCCACATCCCTTTCCATAAAATATTCATACAATAAGCAAATACATTAATGAAAAACGAGATATTACACAATAATTGAAACACACGCAATAATTAAAACATACAATAAAGCTAGTTTAGTAAACTACAAACAAATGTCACTGATAAAGATTGGGACAATTATTTTTATTATGACCGACTTCTCTGCATACGCCACATTTACGAACTCTAGGTTCGTCATCATAATGGCCGTCCATCTTGTTATGAATTCTTCTAGCACGTCTCCTCCCTCGTTTCACGGTAATTTGAGAGGAGTCTCCTCGAATTGTCCAACCCGGGTCCCTCCAATAATCACGGTGTCCGACGGGGGTACCAGTGGCCTTCATATTGTTGATGGTATGTTGTTGTGTGGAATCAAACATCAACAACATTGTGAGGTTGTTCACGTCTCCAGTGGCAAACTACAATGGCGTGGGAACATGGAAATTTATTTAGTTGCCACTTACCACATGTGCATTTTCGTTTCTTATATGGTATATTCAATTCCACCATCATCAATTGTTTGAAGCCTTGATTCAACTCGATACCGTCTCTCTATAACATCAAAAACAAACACTGTATGTTCTCGCGATCGTTGATCACGGGCATTGAACAAACCCCATAAGCGTGGGGGTAACGCCGTATTTCAGCTCCATGCAATCTGAATGTGCATTACATACTGGGCTACATCTCTATTAAACGAGTACTCAATGCATGCCTTTATAGGCAACAATCTAGCAAAGCGTAGGACATTATTTAAACTTTCAGAGATGTTGGTAGTTAGGTTACCCCACCGACGATTATTCTTATCATGCACCATGATCCATTTACTTTTATCAATGGAATTTAAGTAATCCCAAGCTTTTTTGATTGATAGCCTTCGTTTGCCTAACCGAATGCAAGTACTTTTTGCGGTACGTTGTGCTACCAATTGCCCAACATAATCTCTTCAAGGTTGCGCTTTTGAATTTTTGCGCAAAGTTTCTTCTAATATGACGAAGACAATAACGATGGTAAGCATTAGGCTCTTTCCAATCATCTAAAGTCTCCATCGCCTTAATGATTCCTTTATGACGGTCGGAGATAACACAGAGGATGCCCATATTGTCATTTACAATGTGCTCTCGTAACTGTCGGAAAAACCACATCCAACTTTCATTTGTTTCTTCATCGACAATTGCATACGCCAAAGGCAATATGTGATTGTTTGCATTTTTTGTAACCGCAATCAACAACTTACCCCGATATGAACCTTTTAGATGAGTCCCATCTACGGAGATAACAGGCTGGCAATAATGAAAAGCTTTAATACTCTCCCCAAACGCCAAAAAAACGTATTTGAATAAGCGGATGATGTAACCATTGTACAATAGTACCCGGGTTTGCGAGTTGTAATGCTGCAATGTACTTAGGTAACTCTTCAAAGTTACTTTCCCAACTACCGTAGATACTCTCTATAGCTTTTCTTCGTGCAGTCCACGCTTTAATATACGTAATATCAACGTTCAACTTCTCCTTGATGTAAGATTGAATCTGTTTTGCTTTATAAGTTACATCTGCACGAATTTGCGATAAGATATGTGAAGCAACATCTTGGATCTTAATGAGCGGTTATTGTTGCGTTCTACTGTAGAGTAGCAACTATGTACAGGTGTCCATACATTTATTCTCCATAAGTTGTTATTTTGTCTTTTGGAGGCGGTTACAGCCCAGCAGCATGTTGGAGGGGGCTGGATAAGAGTACCATCTTTGTTTGGCTTTAATGTGCGACATTTTGCTTTCCAAAAGGTTGGCTTCCTATCAGACACGTAGAGCTCTCTGTGCTTTTCAACGTTCCACCTACGAGCTGCAGACATCACGTCGTCCTTGGATTCAAATAACATACCAAGACGGATTTCCTTCATATTCTCATTCCAGAGAACAATGTCATCGTCGCCATTAAAATCAGAAAGCTGATAATCTTCTAACTCCTCAACACGGTCAGAAAAATCAACTGGTTGTTGAGAAAATCCATTATAAATATCGGATTGGTAATGCTTTGATGATGGAGGGACAACAACATCTTCTTCGGAATCAACATCTTCCGGGGTGACTTCACTTTCTTCAGGTTCTTCAGATGTGTAACCTTAAAGGAAATAATAAATGAATATAATATATACAACAAAACATCTTCAAAATTATATATATATATACATGAAAATTCTAACCTTCTGAGTCATCAAAACCCCCATTATTGTTATCTTGTTCACAAGACGGGTTTTCTAAACTTGTGTAGCTTGAAATACCGAGCTCCAAATTTTGAGATTGTGTATGATTGTAATAGTGTGCTTGTGGCTCACCAGCTCCAAAATTATTGAATAAAGAAAAACCTCTTAAAAGATCCATGCAACTTGTATGTTGAAAAGTAGAGGTGGCAAATGGGTTGGGTCGAACGAGTCATGAGTTGAAATGAGTCATGGGTCAAAACGAGTATGAGTCAAAATGAGTTTGGGTCAAAACGAGTCAATTAAAAAAAAGGTTGTGTTGGTTTGGGTTAAAATAGGTTAAGGTCAAACCGGGTTTTGAGTTGTTGTTGTTGTTGTTTTTTTTTTTTGTTTTTTTTTGTAAACGAGAATAACGACAGAAACATTTTAGTTTTTTTCGATTTTTCGTTTTTTATTTATATTTTAAGTTATGATTTTTTAATTATTTTTTTTGAATTTTTTTAGGGGTTTTCTATTAAGATAAAAAACCCTCAAAAAAATATTCAAAAATAATAATAAAAAAATTATAACTCAATATATAAATCGTAAACAAAAAAAGTAAAAACACTAAAATGTTTCCTACGTTGTCCTCCTTTCATATAAAAAACTCTCTAGAATCGAACCGAAACCGAAAGAATCGACGAAAATGAAACAAAGAAACAAAAAGCCAAAACCGGACCACATCAATCGAAATCGAAAAAATCAATCAAAACGAAACTAAAAGAATTCATACTGAACAAAAATAAAACTGAAAAAACGAACAAAACGAGTCCGGAATCGACTAGAAAGAAACAAAAGAAACCAAAACCCAACACATCACGGGTGAAAACTCGTGTTGGCTTGAAACCTGAACCGAACCCGTTTCATGCCGAAACCTGTCTTGTACGAAAACCCGTTCCTATCTGAAACCTGTCACATTTCCTTAGGACACTAACCCACATCGACCCATTTATTTGAACTTGTCGACCCATTTTGACCCGAAAATAAAAGGATTAAATTTCAAATGACTCATTTTGACTCATTTAGTTAAAATCTTTTATCCAAACCAACTCATTTAACTTTTAAAACAACTTAAATTGACTCATTTGAAAGGGTTTGGGTCAAGATTGCCATCCCTATTGGAAAGGAACTATTGTTTCCCATTTTACGTAAATTTCAGCTATGAAGTTTTCAACAGATTCAGCTAGATAGTACAACATGCTCATACTATCCTCCCCAACAATAAATGAGGAATCACATGTGCCTTCAAATGTGAAATAGAGTAGCAACTGAAGGTTATTGGTTTGTTGCTCAATTTGCACGTGATTACAAATCAAAGTAAAATTTTTTTCATATTTCATTTGGTATCTCATAATAAACGAAGTTGCATTGATAGATTCATCACACCGAACAACTCCGTTTACATACGAAATATGTTCACCGCCCTAATATAGTTTTACTAGAAAAGGTTTGAAATTACAAGAAATTGATAGCAATTGACGTGAGGTCGAAGACTCACTTAAAAATAAACCGATTACAACTATTTGATAGCGATAAGCGGGTATCGAAGCAAGGAGTTTGTGGAAAGTGCGTTACTGAGTAGCTATAAAATTACACTAAATTAAACTAAATGCAAAAGTAAATTCAAGGAGTTGGTTGTTTGGATTTGATTAACGAAAATAACTGAAATAATTAAGCGAGTTTTAAAACAATATGAGAAAATATGTCCTCCCTCGGTTTCAGGTTTCCATGAATGTTACAGTTGCTGTTTAAACTGAGTTCGTGTTTATGTAAACAATTGTGATAATTGAAGATCAAGTACTTGGATTATACAACGCAAGGTAATCAATCAAAAACCAATTAGTTTATCCAACCCTAAATCCCTCCCGATTAATCTCGATTACAAACAAAACCAAGAACTGACGGTTTAGAACACAAAATCGATAAACTAACAATCTATCAATCAATACATAAACACCATAATCCGTTAATCAATAAGATCAAACTAATATCTCAGAAATTGTCTAAACATTCAACAAAACAATCATAAGAAACCTTACAATCCGAGGGAAACACAAAGAAATTTAGCCGAGCATGATTCGGTTCATCATTCCTTCAATTATAGTTTGCATATGAATCAACAACGAGTCTCTAATGATTACCACACTCAAAATAGTTTTATTGTACTCAAAAATCGCCTCTAGGTTGCTCTCCAATGAAAAGATGTGATAATCCAATGAAAAGCCGTCCCAAATATAAGTAAAAACGTCAGTTACAAAATGCAGCGTCGCATCCATCGTAAGCTACGGTGGTCACCGTAGTTTACGGTGGCTTCCAAAAAGCCGACGGTAGCTAGTATCTGCCTTACGGCAGCAAGAATTCTCCAACCCCACCGTAGCTTATGGTGGGTACCGTAAGCTACTGTGGACTTCATTCTTTTCCATCTTGTTTTCTTGATATTTTCTTCGTTCCAAGTCCGTTTTCGCCACCGTTTTCGCCTACGTTCTCGTAATTCCATCATCTAGCTTTTCTCACCTGCCATTACACGAGTAAACGTAGTTATCCAATTCAACAAGATAAAACAATTAAACACATGAATATTAACGGTCTTAAACCACTTAAGGGTTGTCCCATGGACCACCCGTCACATTCCCACACTTACACGTTGCTTACCCTCAAGAAACATCTCAACACAAACTTTCTATTTCATTCAACTTGTATCCACCAATCTTACCACAATTTCGTTTCAGTTAAGGTCCCAAGTCATACCCTATTCCCTTGTTTATCGGGTGCACTAGTTCACTTGATGTTCCATTTAAACCGAAGATTTCTAACCAAACCTAACATGCTTTCGGCTTTTACCTATACATAACACACATTTACACAATTACCTTTCCTTGGTGATCATACGTACATTTCATATTTAATCAATTCTCCTCGCATACGCTTGTACAATCATCAAATCTCCACCTATGTAAATGCATTTGACATGAATACAAATCAAGATGGTCTTAAAACGGGTTGTAATGGGGCCAAGTGTAAGGGTATGGAAGGGAATATTGAAAGTAGCTCAAGCGACCCGATCCGACTTATTACAAACAAACTAATAAAACAATGAAATAAACAACTATAAACATCACTAACTTTTTTTTATCTCAATAAATAATACCTTGAACTATGCATACATAAACATTGCAACTCTAATACAAACTTTTTTTTTCTTTTTTTTTTCAAACTAAAATAATACTTGAACATTACATACCAGCATGATAAACATAATGCTTCACATATCTAACTGATAAATACTAAAACAATTACATAGAAACCTATTAAGTCGGATCATTTCGCAGTATAACATCGGGGTTGATCAAATAAAAGAATAGGCCTAATAAAGTTTTCTAAACGAACCAACCCCCCGCCCCTCACATAACCATCCTCATATGTATAATGTATGAGGCCCCAACCCCCCAAAACCCACACTCTCGCTCATCCATACGAGGCTTAACCTAAGTGCCTCTATCACTTTTGCACTCATGCCAAGCTAAGATCTCGAAATGCACTAATTGTATAAGTTCTATAGGAGAATATCAACCGTCTCACCAACCAATACTTTCTCAATTCGCAAGTGTAAACGAACGTGTTATGCAAGTTATTACAACGAAAGCATGCTAACCTTGGTTAGAAAACTACATAATCTCCTTTTTTTAAAAAAAAACAACTAGGCACATGTTATTTAGGGAATTGTGACCAAGAAAAGGGACCAAAACTTTACCCCGCCATCTTACCACTTTTCGATTTTTTTAAACACATTTTTTTTTAAAAAAAAATTATGTTTTTCTAATTTTTTTAATTTGTTTAATTTCAATTGAAACAAAAACAAACGAAAATTTTCCTCATCCCCACATTTGGGATACATTGTCCCCAATGTACGGTTTTAAGAAAAATAAAACAAACCACTTGTTAAACACAGCCTTCTTTTCAACACATTCCCATAATACTTAATCAAAAGTATTTTGTCTACCACGCATCCACCCAAAATAAATAAAAACACAAAAGATAACTTATACAACAATATACAAAATGATGTTCACCTGGTAACACGAGATTCCATCAGAAGTAGGGCGGTCTGGCCGGCCCGAAAATGGACGTCATCACATCGTTGAACTCACCAAATCCAAATGCATCTTGATCATCACCACCTTGCTCACCTCCTTGTTGTCGCGAGGTGCCTTGACTTGAACCTTGATTGGGATCCACCCACATGGAATGATGCAATGGTGGTGTAAGGTATGACACACTACCATCATACGGTGGCAAAGTGGCGTAATCCACATATGGCGGGTCGGCCACAACCGGCGGTCCCGCATGCCACGCGTCATGCATTCGTCGCTGATGATCATCACGGTATCGGTTGATCATGTCATTCTCAAAGGCATATGCATGGGTGCGGTTCCACTGCTCTTGTCGATCATAATTCTGCTTTAATGCCCTTTCCATGCTCGCACCCATGAAGGTTTGTTGATCAAACATGGTTTGGGAATATTCGGGCCAATTCCCAAATGTGGGTGGTCTTTGTCTTTCTACCACCTCTTGCATCGTTCCTTGATAAGCCCAATTCGAATCATACGGCCTTTGTGGATAGTCAAATGCACTTCCCACATAACCCGATTGCATACCCGCTTGCCTTCCATCCCAACTCGGTCCCGCTTGATTCGTTTCCATATGAACTACATTTGGATTATCTTGATACGCCTCATCACCACTTACCTCATCTTCACTTTCCGGGTCATCCGCTTCACCCGCATTCAATGGTCTTGCATCTTCCTTCAAAACTCTCCATCTTCACCCATCACTCTTCAATTTATGGTACCGTTCGGATTGGGAATATACCCAACCCGACCCCAAATGGGTGATGTCGAAAGGTTTGAACTTTTTATAAGACCCCTTATCACCCACTTGAATAGCACCATATTTCTTTAACAATGTCGTTATTAATCGACAATGCGGTATGATCTTCCGGTCCACACTGTTTCGGCTTATCCATACGTTACTCATTACCAAAAATCGATATGAATAAGCTGTGAGCCATGTAGCAACTTGTATAATATTGGAACTTCGGGATATCGTACCTCAACCCTGTCACCCCGACGTGGGATGATGTTATTGATGCTTATTGTTAACATCAATTTTGCTTCCATCTTCAAATTTTTTCGGTACAATTTCCCGGCGTATGTCCCGGGTAAAAACAGATCATCTAGCATGGTGTTCCACATCGAGTGCTTCTCGGGGAATAAATACAAATCATCCAAATCCGGGCACTTATACTGATTTTGCGGTTTACTATCAAACTTTGCCACCCGTCTCAAACTATCAAACAACATTTCCACTTGAACCCCATTCACAGTACCGATCAACCTATCCTTTGATGGATGGTTACCTGTAACCCGTCGTAAAGTAGCCATCCATTCCTGAATATCTACATCAAATAAGTTAGTTGATTCGTTGTCCCAACACTTTAGGGTTGCTTCCCAACCCAATGCTCTGAATTTATCGGTAACCCCAAATGGTCCAAAATCCTCTTCTCTAACTTCTTTTTCGCAAATAAACGCATCAGTTCGCTGCCTTAATGCGTTCATTTGATCATGGAAGAGCTCCGCTTGCCATTCTTGAGGTTGATCTGCTAAAGAACCTGACCTCCAAATTGGATTTTCGCCTCTTTGATCCTCATCCTCTTCATCCATATCTGCTTGAAGTACCAGTCTTCTTCTCTTTGGTTGATCAGCAGGGTTGCTTGAGGACCCAACCGGTGCTTTCCCTTTTCGACCCATTCTGAACACACGAACAACAACAAAAGAGCAAGTTATTCACTTTTCAACCTTACACATCCCCACACTTGCTTAACATAATGATTGAAGATGTTACATAGACATATTATTCACCTTTTCAAGCAATTTTTCAAAATTTTAGCATTATGTCCCCTATATAACTAATACTTTGCCCATAATTATGTTCCAACTCATACTAATCATCTTCAACCATGACCCATTCAAACTCATTATTCACAAATTCAACAATTCAAGCAAGTGTGGATATAAATAATTATGAACAACTTATAATTCCATTGCAATACACCATCAAGAATGAAAGTAATTTACATACCTTGGTGTTGTAGAAGATGAAGATGAACAAAGCTTCAAAATATACCAAAACCCAAAAATTTTCAGACTTGATTATCCAAAATCGATCAGCAAAATGAGTGATTCTCTCAAATACAATGATATAATTGAAAACCTTGTAAGATTCTAGCCAATTTAGACCAAAAATCAGTTGATTTGGTTAGGAAATTAGAAAGTTATGAAAGTATGATATAGGAAGTTAGGGTTTTAAGGTTTGGGGAAGATGAGGAAGATGTTGGTGAATTATGTGGTAAAAGATGTGAGAATCCCGTATGTGGTGTATATTAATTGTAAAATTGTTTTTTTTATATATAAACCCGGTTTCCGTCGCCCAGCTCCAGGGTCCACCGTAAGCTACGGTGGACCCCGTAGCTTACGGTGGCCTTGGTTCAAAAATACCTACCATACGACAGTTTGTAGCCAGCGTAATGTTTTTTCTCCCCACCGTAGCTTACGGTAGGTACCGTAGGCTACGGTGGCCCCTGTAGGTTTTCAATTTTTTTTTGAAACGAAATAGAATTACAACACGAAAACCTACAAAAACCAAAATTTCTAAAATTACCCACCCCACGTGAAAAATCCGAGTTGTCCCCAACACGGTAAAGAAAATCGTTAAAATTTCCCACACTTGAGTCGAACTTACTTAAGACGAGAACGGAAATTTTTAAAACCAAACTTAAGAAAACTAAATTAACCTAAAATAAATTATACAACATACAATGGCCTCTTAATTTGTTTCCTCATCCGGTGAGCGTAACAAGTAACTCACCCGGTCCACATCGAGCATATTGATGTCCTTTCCTTCCAAATACGGTTTCAGTCTTTGACCGTTCACCACTTGTTTTGTTTGCTCTTGGACATCTTCATTCTCCACATCACCAAACTGACACACTCTTGTGATGATATATGGACCCATCCACTTACTCTTTAGTTTACCCGGAAACAACTTCAACCTTGAATTGTACAACCACACCTTTTGACCCACTTCAAAAGTCTTTTTTCTCAACTTGCATCATGGACTTTCTTTAGTTTGTCTTTGTACGCGGAAGCACATTCATACGCTTCATCCCGAATTTCCACAATCTCATTCAACTTCAACTTTCTCAATTCACCCACTTCTTTATACTCCGCGTTAACATTCTTGATTGCCCAAAACACCCTATGTGCCAACTCCAGTGGTAAATGACACCCTTTCCCATAAACTAACCGATAAGGAGTTGTGCCAATAGAAGTTTTGTAGGCGGTCCGATATGCCCACAATGCATCATTTAACTTAGAAGACCAATCCTTTCTATTGACCCGCACCGTCTTCATCAAGATTTCTTTAATTTGGCGATTGGACACTTCAACTTGTCCACTCGTTTGTAGATGATAAGGAGTAGAAATTCGGTGATTCACATTATATCTTTTTAAAAGCTTTCCAAAGTTGAAATTTTTGAAATGCAACCCACCATCACTAATAATAACTCGCGGAATGCCAAATCGAGCAAAGATATTGGATTGAACGAATTTGCAAACTACCGAATGGTCATTGGTTCTTGATGCTACCGCTTCTACCCACTTGGACACATAATCAACCGCAACCAAGATATATAAAAATCCATTCGAGTTTGGAAACGGGCCCATAAAGTCAATTCCCCATACATCGAAAATCTCTAACACCAAAATCGGTTGCAATGGCATTTCATCCCGTTTCGAGATACTACCCAACTTTTGGCAGGTCAAACAATGTCGGGCATACTCACTTGCATCTTTAAAAATGGTGGGACAATAGAACCCACTTTGGAGCACCCGGTAACCCGTCTTTTGACCGCTAAAATGACCTCCGCATGCCGATGCATGTGCATGAGTCAAAATCTCCCGTACCTCAGAATCGGGAATACACCTCCTTGTCATTTGATCCGAACCAATCTTGAACAAGTCCGGTTCATCCCAAATATATTGTTTCACTTGGGCCATGAACCGTTGTCTTCTTTTCTTCACCCAATGACTTGGAATAGACACCATTGCTAAATAGTTCACAAAGTGGGCATACCACGGTGCGGTTGACACGGCTAACAATTGTTAGTCGGGAAACCGTTCGTTTATCTCCATCGGGTCATCGACACCCTCCAATGGAATTCGGGATAGGTGATCCGCCACTAAATTTTCACACCCCTTTTTATCCCTAACCTCTAAATCAAACTCTTGCAAAAGCAATACCCATCGAATTAACTGCGCCTTTGCATCCTTCTTCTCCATCAAATATCGAACCACGCTATGGTCCGAATACACAATCACCTTACTCCCCCAAATATACGAGCGAAACTTATCCAAAGCATACACCACCGCAGGCAATTCTTTTTCGGTGGTTGTATAATTAAGTTGATCTTCGGATAATGTTTTACTCGCATAATAAATAACCACCGGTTTTTTATCAACTCGTTGACCCAACACCGCTCCGATAGTAGTATCACTAGCATCACACATGATCTCAAACGGCTTTGACCAATCCGGTGGTTGTAGAATGGGAGCTTTCACCAACTGTTCCTTCAAAACATCAAACTCTTGCAAACATTCATTAGTAAAATCAAAAGGTGCATCTTTTAACAATAAATTACATAAAGGTTTTGTGATCACACTAAAGCCTTTAATAAATCTTCTATAAAAACCCGCATGCCCCAAAAATGACCTTACCCCTTTAATGTTTTTAGGTGGTGTTAAAGATGATATCACCCGGACTTTTTCCTTATCCACTTCCATTACCCTTTCCGAAATCACGTAACCCAACACGATACCCTCTTGCACCATGATGTGACTTTTCTCCCAACTTAGAACCAAATTTGTCTCAACACATCTTTTTAAAACTTTTTCTAATTCAATGAGACAAGTTTCATAAGGTGGACCAAAAATGGAAAAGTCATCCATAAATACCTCGAGTGAATCCCCAACCATATCCGAAAAAATACTCATCATACAACGTTGGAATGTGGTCGGGGCATTACACAATCCGAATGGCTTTCGCCAAAAAGCAAAAGTGCCATACGGACAGGTGAAGGTGGTCTTGTGTTGGTCATCCGGGTGGATAGCAATTTGATTATAACCCGAGTACCCATCCAAAAAACAGTAATACTTTTGACCCGATAATTTTTCAATAGTTTGGTCAATAAAAGGTAATGGAAAATGGTCTTTAGATGTAGCGGCATTTAATTTACGATAATCAATGCAAACTCGCCACCCGGTGACCGGTCGGGTGGCGATTTGTTCAACGCTTTCATCTTTAATTACCTGTATACCTGTTTTTTTGGTACCACCTGTGTAGGACTTACCCATGCGCTATCCGAGATGGGATAGATGATTCCCGCATCCAACCACTTTATTACCTCTTTCTTCACAACTTATCTCAAATTGGGATTCAACCTTCTTTGAGTCTCTCGGGTTGGTTTTGCCTCCTCATTGGTGCTGATTTTGTGCATAACTATAGATGGACTAATGCTTTTTAAGTCGGCAACTGTCCAACCTATGGCCACCTTGTTTGTCTTCAACATCTTCAACAATTCTTGTTCTTGGGCCTCTTCTAAATTAGATGCAATAATGACCGGTAACATGTCATTATCCCCCCAAAAACACATACTTCAAGTGGCTAGGCAAATCCTTCAATTTCAATATCGATGGGCTTTCCAATGATGGTTTTGTACCCGAATCGATCACGGCTGGCAGACTTTCAATTTGATGAGTCCATGGGGATCGTCCCTCTTTTACCGCCAACACGTCTTGATTATTCTCTTCCATCCTCAATGCACAAAGATGTACCTGTTCAGAAAAATCACAAACACATGCTTCCAAAGCATCTTCCTCATAATCATGCGGTTCACACATGTCAACAATATCTGCCATGAAACACTCATCACCACATAAAGCATTAGATCCGTTAGTGAACACATTTAATCTCATTTTCCTATTTCCAAAAGCCATATCAACTGTGCCCGATCGACAGTCAATAGTAGCATGAGCGGTGTTTAAAAACGGTCGACCCAATATAACATTTTGTTGTTGGGTCGAATCAACCGATGAGTAGTCTAAGACCAAAAAGTCAACCGGATAGTAAAATTCTTCAACTTTTACTATCACATCCCGCACAATTCCTCGGGGGAGTTTATGGGACAAATCGGCTAACACAACTGTTGTCTCAACTCGTTTTAAAGGACCAAAATCATATTGGTCACATAAACCTCCCGGAAGAATACTTACTCCGGCCCCAAGATCTAGTAACACCTTAGACATTTGAAAATCGCCCACTTGAATGTTAATTAATGGCGTTCCCGGATCTTGAATCTTAGGAGGAAGATCTCCTTTTAAAACCGCACTTACCCGCTCAGTTAAATCCACTCGTAGAGGCACTTTTTGTTGCCTCTTTTGAGTGCACAATTCTTTCAAAAATTTTGCATATGCGGGTACTTGGTTAATTGCCTCAAGTAGAGATAAATTTACCTTTACCTGTTTAAACACTTCCCACATCTCTTCTTTTTGAGGACCCCTTCTAGAAATGATGTTTTTCTTACCCGGGTCGAGTAAAGCCGAGGGAAATGGGACCGAAATTGGTTCCACTTCCTTATTTTTATCATTTAAATTCAAAGTTTGACCCGGATTTTGTAACGGTTTTCAAAAGTGATATGTTTAGTGGGTTTATTTGTTACAATTTCATCATCACTTTCATTACCCGTAATATCCTCAACTTCCCCATCAACCACACCCGGTGATAAATCCTTTTTATATTCTTTACCACTTCTTAAAACACTAACGTGGTTAATAGGAACATTACGAGAAGAGTTATGAGAAGGATTTACCTTTGTGTCGCTTGGCAATTGACCTTTATTCTTCTTCAAGTCCGACACTTCAGTTGCGAGTTGACCCATTTGTGTGGTCAACGATTGGATGGCTTTATCTCTAACTTCATCCTTTTGCATGCGAATTTCATCGAGTTGATTTCTTCGTTGCATGTCTTGTTGCATCAACTTCAACATGTCCATAACCTCATTTCCACTCGATGAACTTTGACCCGTTGACCCGCTTTGACCGCCACCCCCTTGACCTTGAAACCCTTGATTGTTCCCGCCATGATAATTACCTTGGTTATTATATTGTTGGCGAGGGAAATAATTGCTTTGACTTCCTTGAAAATTCGGGTTAGATTGAGTGGCCGGATTTCCATATCGAAAATTCGGGTGATTTCTTAACCCGGGGTGGTAAGTGTTGGAGTTCATGTTGTAATTCCTACCATCTCCCCCTTGAAGTGCATTCACCTCTTCCACCAGTGCTTGACCTACCGTACACACCTCCGTTGCATGACCCAACTCGATACAATTTGTACAAACATTGATTACTTTATTAGTGGTTTGTACATTTCCTTCTTCCACGGCTTGCACTTGCGGTCTACCAATCGCCGGTCTTGCTCTTCGTCCGGTTTGGGGCTTTCTTTTTGAGGTAACCGCCATTTGTTCCAAATATGTCCAATCATCTTGTTCATAATTGGTACCAAATGTACCATTAGTGATCGACCGCAAATCCTGTTCATCCTCCATACTCAGCCCTTCATGAAAAGTATTTAATAACTCCCAAAGAGCAATTCCATGATGGGGGGGGGGGGACAATTCTTAATCATCATGTTAAACCTATCGAATGCTTCATGTAACATTTCCCCATTTGTTGTTGGAAGGTTCTCAAACTTCTTCTCGCATCGTTTGTCTTTTGGGCCGTGTAAAATTCTTCCAAAAATCTTTGTTGCATATCGGCCCAAGTGTAAATGGATGCTGAAGGCAAAGTGTAAAACCATCTTGTCTTCCAATGAAAACTGAAATAGAACCAACTTAACCTCATCCTATGTAAAACCTTGACCCCCAATTGTGTTGCAAATGGAGTCATATGCCTCCAAGTGAAAGTAAGGTTCCTCCGTTGCTAGACCCTTATACTTCGGAAGACTTTGAAGTGAATTTGTTCTCACTTCAAATGTCCTCCCTTGTTGATTGTGAGGAATAACCACCGGAGACGGATTATTAGTAATCACCGGTCGGAAATGGGCTTCAATCCCCCTAACCATCTATCTTGCGCGCCTTCTTGGTACCCCCATTGGTACTCTTGGTTGACCCATTGGTCTATAAATGGGCCTTGGCTGCACAAATTGTTGTTGAAACTGTGGTTGGAGCATTTGTGGTTGGAATTGTTGTTCTTGAAGTTGCCCCTGTGGTTGTTAAACAATCGGTGGCGGTTGAACTTGTTGATTAACAACAACCAGTGTTTGTTGTTGAGCTTGTTGTATAACTGGCGGTTGTTGAACGGGTTGTTGGACAACCGGCGGTGGTTGTTGTTGATTAAGCTCTTGCAACTGTTGCGGTTGATGTCATTGACCATAACCAAGATTTCCTTGATTTACCCTTCGTCCTCTATCACCTCCCATGTAGTAACCTTCCACTTCATACCCCTCAAATTCAATGTCAAACCCATATCCGTATCGTCACCTTGTGATCTTGAATGTTACATAAAAGGTTGGGGTTGGTATTGGTAGCTTGATTGTGATTGTTGAAAGGGTGGTGGTTGATATTGTTGAGATGATGATGACGCACCAAAGTTAGGAAAAAGGTTGGTAATAGGTGGTAATGTTGATGGTGTTGCATAGGTGAATTGAGCATTGATGGGTTCAGTTGTGGGTGGTGGTTGAAGTTCACTTGATGCTGTAGGTATATTAGTAGTGATTGGTGGAGGTGGATTTTGTGGAGGTGTAGTCGGGATTGTTTGACCTGAAGTGGGAACTGGTGAATCCATGTTGTTGTTTGATGCAGTTGGAGAACCAAAAAGCTTGTTCTCTCTAAGTAAAACTCGGTTTCTTCGAAGTGTTCTGTCAATCTCGGGATCAATAACTAGCGGTGATGACCTGTTAGAGCTTCTAGTATGCATACACATGTAGGTACCTGCAAACTAACACAACCAGCGTAAACCCGAAAATAACAGACTAAAACTACTAAAGCTAACACACGTTGCGCACTACTCCCCGGAAACGGCGCCAAAATTTGACGTGAGGTCGAAGACTCACTCAAAAATAAACCGATTACAACTATTTGATAGCGATAAGCGGGTATCGAACACAAGGAGTTTGTGGAAAGTGCATTACTGAGTAGCTATAAAATTACACTAAATTAAACTAAATGCAAAAGTAAATTCAAGAAGTTGGTTGTTTGGATTTGATTAACGAAAATAACTGAAATAATTAAGCGAGTTTTAAAACAATATGAGAAAATATGTCCTCCCTCGGTTTCAGGTTTCCATGAATGTTATAGTTGATGTTTAAACTGAGTTCGTGTTTATGTAAACGATTGTGATAATTGAAGATCAAGTACTTGGATTATACAACGCAAGGTAATCAATCAAAAACCAATTAGTTTATCCAACCCTAAATCCCTCCCGATTAATCTCGATTACAAACAAAACCAAGAACTGACGGTTTAGAACACAAAATCGATAAACTAACAATCTATCAATCAATACATAAACACCATAATACGTTAATCAATAAGATCAAACTAATATCTCAGAAATTGTCTAAACATTCAACAAAACAATCATAAGAAACCTTACAATCCGAGGGAAAACACAAAGAAATTTATCCGAGCACGATTCGGTTCATCATTACTTCAATTATAGTTTGCATATGAATCAACAACGAGTCTTTAATGATTACCACACTCAAAATAATGTTCTTGTACTCCAAAATCGCCTCTAGGTTGCTCTCCAATGAAAAGATGTGATAATCCAATGAAAAGCCGTCCCAAATATAAGTAAAAACGGCAGTTACAAAATGCAGCGTCGCCTCCACCGTAAGCTACGATGGCCACCGTAGCTTACGGTGGCTTCCAAAAAGCCGACGGTAGCTAGTATCTACCACCGTAGCTTACGGTGGCTTCCAAAAAGCCGACGGTAGCTAGTATCCGCCTTACGGCAGCTAGAATTCTCCAACACCACCTTAGCTTACGGTGGGTACCGTAAGCTACGGTGGACTTCACTCTTTTCCATCTTGTTTTCTTGATATTTTCTTCGTTCAAAGTCCGTTTTCGCCTACGTTCTCGTAATTCCATCATCTAGCTTTTCATACCTGCCATTACACGAGTAAACGTAGTTATCCAATTCAACAAGATAAACCAATTAAACACATGAATATTAACGGTCTTAAACCACTTAATGGTTGTCCCATGGACCACCCGTCACCAATATGAAAAAAATTACATTGAAAGAGTATGAAAATGACAAGACGATAAGCATGACTACTCTCGTTTAAATATCAAATATGAAAATTTTAGAATATATTAAATTACTAAGTTGTCAAATCCTGGTTAGATATGAGAGTATGGGTACTGTTCACATATTCCATTTGAAATGGCGGATGTCAAGAGGACATCTTCCATTTCAAATGGAGGATGCCTGAATAAATGTATTTTAAAATTACATATATTAGTGTTTTTAATAAAAAAAATATTTTTAATATTAAATCTTTTATTTTTCTTAAATAATGTTGTTCGAAGAATAATAAATAATAAATAATAAAAAGAAAAATATTTTTAACTTTTTTTTGTTGTATCTGACGTAAACATTTAGTTTATTACTGTAAATGCAATTGAACAAACAATTTGTAATAATGTCAAAACAAATCACTGATATTTTATTAGACAAGACCTCATAAAAAGTATGATTTTTTTGAGATATCACTAACAAGTGTAGATGCAATCACAACCATAAGTACCAGTATTACTATAATATACACAATATCTATATTAAAAAGATGCATATCTTATAGTGAACATATTTAATGCAAAGATAATTATTTAATATAATAGTGTAAAATAATCGATTTGTAATAAATAATATATTTGAATATAAAAAATTTTGAAATATAATTTTTGCATTTATTGGAGTCAAAATATAATATTATAACAAGCTACAAACTTCCTCAAATACTCACATATAAAAGGTTGTTAATGATTTCAATATATTAAATTAATAAGTTGTCAGATCTGAGTCAGATATGAGAGTAAGTGTACTGTTCACATCAGCCATTTGAAATGACAGATGTCAAAAGGACATCTTCCATTTCAAATGGAGGATGCCTGAATAAATGTATTTTAAAATTACATATATTAGTGTTTTTAATAAAAAAAATATTTTTAATATTAAATCTTTTATTTTTCTTAAATACTGTTGTTTGAAAAATAATAAAAAGAAAAATGTATTTTTTAAATTTAGTGTTTTAAAAAGATCTTTCTTACTATTAAGACTTATTATTTTTTTTAGAAAAAAAAAAGAGTTATTTAGGAAAATACAAAAGTGAATAAAAAAAAGGTAATGGTGTGGTCAAATCACTAAAAAAGTAAACTATTCACATCTTTCATTTGAAATGGCGGATGTCAATATGACATCTTCCATTTCAAATGGCGGATGTCCATCAAATATTAAAAATTAAAATTACACATGTTGGTGTTTTTAATAAAAAAATCTTTTTAATATTAAATTTTTTATTTTTTAAATAACCATATTTCGAAAACTAATAAATATTAAAAAGAAAATACGTATTTTATCAAAATTATATATATTAGTGTTTAATGTTAAGCTGACATATTTCATTTCAAATAATGGATATCCAATAAAATATTAAAATTACACATGTTAGTGTTTTTAATAAAAAAATCTTTTTAATTTTAAATTTTGTATTTTTTAAAATAATGATGTATTTTTTAAATAGTTTAATAAGTATGTCGTAATTTCTATTTAAACATATAAAATATCTAACGGAATTACATGATACTTACACTTGAATACAAATATAAACTTTTGGAACAACTTCTCTAAAACAGTAACTTATGCCATCTAATATTTGGGAACAAGTTCTCTAAATTACATGATAAATTACACTTGATTACAAATATAATACACTTGAACTCTAGCAAAACACTACCCCACCAGTAGTGGTTTTCTAGGATTTAACCCTTACGGACAGTTGTCCCTATTACAGAGGACACGTATCCTATCTCCGAGGCCACCAATTCCAACAATGAAAAGAGTGAAAGTCATAATCATGTGGTTTTTGAGGCGGATGTGGTGTAGTAATGAAATCACCATACGAAATTAAGTAAGCATGGAGATTCATTGCAGTATGGTTTTAATATGTCTTCTTGATTGTGAGTCTATTTATAATGATAGTAGAGTTACTATTCACATCTGCCATTTCAAATGACGGATGTCTAAAAAATGTATTTCTTAAATTACATATATTAGTGTTTTTAATAAAAAATCTTTTTATACTAATTTTTTTATTTTTTTATATAATGTTATTTTGAAAATAATAAATAATAAAAATTGTATTTTTAAATAACATATATTACGTGATTTTAATAAAAAAAATATTTTTTGATATTAAGGTTTTATTTGTTAATTTAGGAAAATAAGTAAAAATAAAAAAGAAAAAGATAGTGTGTTGTCAAATCACCCAGAAAGTACACTATTCACATCCGCCATTTGAAATGGCGGATGTCAAGATAACATCTTCCATTTCAAATGACGGATGTCCATCAAAATATTAAAACATGGTGTTTTTATTAAAATAAAAATCTTTTTAATATTACATTTTGTTTTTTTAAATAATGACATTTAGAAAACTAATAAATAATCGAACGTATTTTAAAAATGTTATTTGTTAAATACATGTTTTATTTGTTAAATAAGGTATTTAAAAAAGGTTATTAAGTAAATAATAAAAAAAGTAAATAATATAAAGAAAAAGGGACTGGTGTGGTGAAATCGGTCACTATTCACATCCGCCATTTGAAATGGCGAATGTCAAGATGATATCTTCTATTTCAAATGGCGGATGTCCTTCAAAATATTAAAACATGGTGTTTTATTAAAAAAAATCTTTTAAATATTACATTTTGTATTTTTTTTAAATAATGACATTTAGAAAACTAATAAATAATAAAGAGACAAAACGTATTTTAAAAACGTTATTTGTTAAATACAATTTTTATTTGTTAAATAAGGTCTTTATAAAATGTTATTAAGTAAATAATACAAAAGAAAAAAGGAAAAAATTACATAAGATAAGTAAGTGTCAAAATTAAACTCTCATTTGTGAAGCATGCCTTGTATTTATGCCGTTAGTAGACGCAATATCTACTCCAACAATATTTATGTAGTTATTTAATATTCTGGGTAACTTATTTAAAATGTGGCTTTTTGGTATATATGGGTAACTTATTTAATATTCTGAATGAGAGTCATTCCCATAATTCAGAAAAAAAAAAGTCAAAAGAATATGATATTAATGGATGAGAGCAGTTGGCCAAAAACGAGACATTCAAACATAAAGGAGCTGGTGTGTTGTCATGTCAGGTCAGTCAAAATCACTATTTATATCCGTCATTTGAAATTGAGAATGTCAAGTTGACATCTTCTATTTCAAATGACGGATGTCCATCAAATGGTATTTTTTATTAAAAAATTAATATTAAATTTTGTATTTTTTAAATAATGACATTTACAAAACTAAAAAATAATAAAGAGGCAAAACATATTTTTAAAAAACATTAAAATTATTTTTTTTTTATTTGTTAAATAAGGTTGTTGATTATTATAAGTAAATAATAAGAAAAAAAGTAAATAATATAAAAAGGAAAAAGGGTGTGATGTCATGTCAGATCAGTCAAAGTCAATATTAATATCTGTCATTTGAAATGGCGGATGTCAGGATGACATCTTCCATTTCATATGGCGGATGTCCAAAAAAATTCACTTTTACCAATAGGGGTAGGCTACTTTGGGATATATGACCTGTCAGTCAAAATGACGGATCAACAGTGTTGACATCCGCCATTTGAAATGGCGGATCACGAATAATCCGCCATTTCAAATGGTTGAACACGAATTAAATATTCGTGATCCGCCATTTCAAATGGCGGATGTCAGGGTTGTCTTCCACCTCACCAGACAATATCTGGCAGGCCCTACATGTTTGTCGAGATCTGCCATTTGAAATGACGGATCTCCTATTTTTCTAATACTTCTTTTCTCTCTCCTATAATCCATCTTAACCTTCTTGCTTTTCCTATTTTGAAAAATTTTTCCACGTTTCACACTTTAATTTTATTTGCATTTGATATAAACCCTACAGATAATTAGGGTAAAGTTAAAATACAGAGGGAGACAAAAATGAGAAGTGTGAGAAGAATTTTTGACTACATAAAAAAATCCTTTAAAAATAAATTCAAAAAAAATAATTAAAAAATCATAACTCAATATATAAATAAAAAACAAAAAAAACTAAAAAAACTAAAATGTATCCACCGTCATTCTCGTTAAAAAAATATACAAAAAGATAAAAAAAATTGACGAAAAGACACAATGACGAAAATGAACAAAAGACACAATTATAACTAAAAAGTACACAATAGATCGCAAAATATAACACAATAACGAACAAAATATAGCATAATGTTGAGTAATATAACACAATATAAAAAAAAGACACAGTCAATGACGAAAATTAACACAAAACACAATGATAAACAGAAAGACACGACGATTTTTTCACTTACCATTGTATTTTTTTTATGAGAACGAGAAAGACGGTGAAAACATTTTTGTGTTTTTACTTTTTTCGTTTTTTTATTATATTTTGAGTTATGATTATTTTAGTTTTTTTGAAGGGTTTTTTTTATGTGGATACAAATCCTTCTCATTATCCGTATTTTTATTCCCCTGTATAGAATAACTTTATGCTAGATTATTATATTGACTTTAACTTAATATTTGTTTGTTTAGAAATTAAGTAAATTGGGTTATGCTCTCAACCCAATGGGCTAACCTATTTAACAAACTGGGTCAAACTAGCTAGTTATTCCCTTAAACAGCCGCCCAAACAAAAGCGGCGAACGAGGGCTACTAACGTTCATAGCTCCGCCGTCACAGTTCGTCATCATCTTCCTCTTAATCTGTCAAATTGTTGCAGGTACGATGCTTTTCTCGTTTCATTAAGTGTTATTTCAATGTATTTAACTGCTCTATGCTAGATTAGGGTTAACAGAATTGCTCAGTCTGAAACACAGCTGTAGATATTTGATTGTATAACTGCTATGTGAATTGGGATAACGACAGCTCGTCGTTTTCTGTTGCAATTGCTCGATATGCAGATATCTGTCTGTCCTTTGGTAAAATATCAGTCTATATATCTGTACGATGTTGGACCGAATCACCGATATCAGTTTTTAAGTCTTAATTATCAATTTTTAGTGTTCTGGTTAATGTTATGAAACCGGCCTTAATACCGGTCCGGGTCGGGGTGTATAACCCGTTTTCTATTGGGCCGGCCGGTCTGCGCGGGCGCCGGTTGGACCGGACCCGGTGACCCGGCGGTCGGACCAACAGATTTGTTTTTTGTTGTTTTTTTTAGCAGTTCCTATCATATAAACCCTATCAGCTCCACTCCTCCATCCAACCTCACTACCTCCACTCTCCTCCGACCGACCTCACCACCGCCGCCACCTGCGACCTCATCACCGCCGCTCCACCACCTGCGTCCCAAATTTAATTTTTATTACTAATTGGTAAGTAATCTTTTAACCTATTTGGTTGTTAATTGGTACTGTGATATGAATGGCTGCTGATATGAAATTGTTTTTCCAATTTGTTTGTTACTAATTTGCTATTTTCCTATTGATATCTACTGGTGATATGAATTTATAATTTCCAATTTGGTTGTTGTTAGTGTGCACTGTGTTATGGCTGGTGATTGTAAATTTGTAACAGATTGTAAATTCCATGTCTAGAATTAATAATACTCACTAATTATTTATGTTTTAAGACTAAAATTGTGATGGACGTTTTGGAAGACTTATATATGTTTTAAGACTTATGTTTTATATATTAGTAATTATATATATATATTATTAATGACATCATCCGGGTCAACACCGGTCTGCCCTCCCGGGTCGGTCCGACCTTTGACCCGGTGAGGTGTCCGGGTCGACATCCGGGCCGGGTCTGAAACCATTGATGTTGGTGTTTTAAGTCTTAATCAGTTTCTACTTGCTACGATTGTTAGTGTTTTGCAAGTTGCAAAAGGTTAATTTGTTAATGGTAGGAGACTATATCGAATTATTAGTGTTAAATTGCTATATATATGACTTTTACATGATATTTAAATTACTGATATTCCACCGCGATAACCGATACACCAAATATCAGTTCTTGACCGATATCCGATATTTTTCTGTATTAACTGCTTAGTAGTGCACAGCTCGGTTCAGTTATTAGTTAAACTACATTAACCAATCAGTTTTCGGTTTATTCGGTTAATTTTGTCAGTTTTCGATTCGCTTTGGTTAATTTTCGTAAATAGCCAAAATAAAATCTGGGCTAAATTTTTTTTACTTATAAATATTTGAAATTGATGCACAAATACATGAAATGAAGGTATAAATGCATGAAATGGTGGAATAAAACATCAAATACATGTGATGGAGGTATAAAAGCTAGAATGAATGGTTTGGTTCGGTTAAATTTGGTTAACCAAGGGTACAAAAAATAACCGATAATTGCTTTTTGGTTAAGTAGGTCGGTTATTGCTCACAGTCTCTTGTAGTTTTTCTTCACTGCGACTTATTTGATTTATGGTTATAAAGTTGTTTAGTAGGAGTACGTTATGGGTACGAGCGTATGAAATTGGAAGCATTTAACATGTTTGATTACATTTTAGGGTTATTAATAGCCTAACATGTATCTGAATTTGTGTAAACGTATTGTTGGATTCAGATGAAGACTGTCTCTGGAAAAATTGTATCTACAAAACCTGTTAGCCTCTCTAAAGCCGCCAACGTATTGGCAAATTTTGTAACTTCTGATAATGGAGTTTCACAACCTGTGGCTGCGTACCTACGTCGCGCGTCTGCGGCATTTGACGAGCTTGTATACTTTAAAAAGCACCATAAGCTGAAGAAAAAATCATCAAAGGAAGAAGATTTAACTAAATCTGATATAAGCCATAGAAGTTTAGAAGAATATGAAGTTAAGGCTGTTGAAAATGGCGGGACAAAGAAGAAGTTTGACCAGGATTCAGTTGAGGTTGATGAACACAGGATTAAGGAAGTTGAAGGTAAGTCAAGAAAGAAAGAAAAGAAAAGGAAGAAGAGTGAGGGTAGTTTGGGGAATAAGGAAAATGACGGTATTAAAGTCAAGTCTAGAGAAGATAATGAGACTGTGAAGGAAAAAAGTGAAGAAAAGAAGAGGAAGAAAAGTGAGGGTAGTTTGGGGAATAAGGAAAATGACGGTATTAAAGTTGAGTCTAAAGAAAATAATGAGATTGTGAATGAAAAGAGTGAAGAAAAGAAGAAAAAGAAGAAGAGGAAGAATGCAGAGGTTGACGGGGGCGAAATGGATAATTCGGTGAGGTCTAAAAGGAAGAAAAGAAGAAAAATCAAAGCTGATGATTAGGTCTCCAAATTTGGTGAGAAATTTTTGTTGCTATTTAGTTAAATTGATGAATGTGTTAAGTAATTTTTGATGGTTAGAAACCGCGCTTGTGATTACTGGTTATATTTTTTAATGTTGTTGACTTTATGTTTCAAGCTATTCGACTCTTTTTGATTTATAGAAATGTGCCCAACAGTAATGGTAGCTGTTAGTTGACAAACTGCTAAGTTAGTTGACTGTTTTTTGTAGAGAGTCATCACTACAAATGTCACAAGTATCATCATTAATGTTAGGGTTATCATTGTTTGTATGATTATATTGGATGTTTATCAAATAAATTACACGAAAGATTCCTTTGCTATGTACATCTCATGGATTGGTCTCTGAGTATGAGAACTTGTTTGGTTTAATAAATTTCATTGTAATTTATAAAGAAGTTATCAACATATTAGGTTACAAATTGTTCTCATCTCCATGCGATAGTTCTCCTCTCTTGTCTTTAATATCTACGTTCTTTTCTTTAACCGATGGCGCTTTTCTGTAACCCTAACGATTGAAATTGATAACGCATCTGTAATGCTTGATGTCCGATTATTTGATCAGAAGATTCACTGCAGTTTTCGATCCGCGGATTGAATATGAGGACATTTTTTGTGAATGACAGTTTGATTAGGTTAATTCGCACACATCAGTTAAACCGGGTCATAGTTGTATTTAGAAGATTATTATTATTCTGCAAATTACTATACAGATGGAGGTCTTCAACAGTTGATGCAGGTTAAAGTTTCACATAAATTCGGTTACGGGTCAATTGGCTGAAAGGGATAATTTGGGAGTTATTTTTTGCTACTTCAGTTGAAAACTACAGATTACAAGAGTGAATATAGCAGATTGCTTTGAAGGGCATTTTCAGGAAGTTTCAACTTTTAAGTGTTGTTTCGGGTCAAAGTTAATACAGATCATTTAGACATTTTGACTCCAAGGGGATTTGGGATCAATGCAGGTCACATATAGATTCAATTAGGGGTGTAAATGAGCCAAACCCAATCCGAGCCCGAGCTTGACTAGGCTCGAGCTCGGCTCATTTTGACTTACGAAGGCTCGAGCTTGGTTTGTTTCGAGCTCTTTTTTGAAAGTTCGAGCTCGGCTCGGACTTTTGTTATTTGTTAGTTAATTTGTATATGTTTTTAAAATAATTTTATATAATTTGAGGAAACCATAAACGAAGCCTAACCTCGCCTTGAGCTCATGTAGTACTTTAAATGAGCCAAAGCTTGGCTTGAGCTCATGTGTGGAGTGTGAAATTAATATCTAGGAGTACAAAATAGGTAAAACTTAAAAATACACAAGGTTTGTTAAGGCTCAACGAGCTTCCCATGCAATGCTCGAGCTTGGGCTCGAAAACCGAACGAGCTTTTTATCGATCTGAGCTCGAGGCACCCTGGCCGAGATTCAGTCCATGACTCCATGTCAATAGGTAGACTCGTTTCACCTCAAAATCTGATATCAAAATCTGTGTAAGGGGGGGCCTTTTTTCATTCACTTTTTTTAGCAAATGTAAATCCATCAAAGTACCAAGACTCCATAGCAACATTGCAAAAATAAATCAACTTATACAAATATGGCAACTAAACTATTTTTTTTTAATCAGGAGTGGGAAATGAAGAAATTAAGCATTGCTAACTAACTTTTGGTTACTTTGGGGCTGCTGGGAAGGAAAACAAAATAGGACCATAAATGGCAGAACATTTTACAAAAAGATATAAACTTGTCAACAGATATTCAAAACAACTACAAATTAAGCATGACAACAGATGTTTAATATATGTAGGTCACCAAATTTTCATATTCACAAGAATATGAGTTTTTTTTGGTCATATTTACAATCCATAATATGTACATACGACAGGAAGCTTTTGTTAAACCTTAGACAAGTGAATCAAGAACACCAAACACGATATTGCATAAAACGTTTATGCGACTCTTTTCATTAATAAGAAACATGGACAAAATACTTTCTACTCTCTCTACCTCTAAACAAAAGAAACTTATGATGGGTTTATATAACACCCACAATTCTAATCCTACTCAAACTAGGAAACATAATCATACTAGACTTCTAATTTATTTAATAATAAATAAAAGATAACTATGACACCAAGTTATTCAACTTGGTCCATGAACTTTAGATCTCCACCAAACCGCCACTTGAGATCTTCCGTACCACCCTTATACTTTTGGTATTATCCATTCGGGTCCTTCAAGTTTGTATTGCACCAAGTTTTACACTCCCTCTCAATGCCAACTTCCATTGTCCCTCCAAGATCTTTCACACCTTGTAACGCTCTCACCTCTTTGAGCTTGATACTTGGATTCGACTTCATAAACCTACATTCAGGTTTCTTTTTCATGTTATCAATTGAGCTAGTTTCGAGATTACCATTATTTAGAACTGTATCACCCGTTTTCAGATGGGAAACAACTTTTTCTTTCTCAACTCCACGACCAACTATCATGGTACTCAAAGCAATTCTTCCATCTCCACTCGATGCATGCTCCCTCTCAAACCAAGTCCTCTATCCATTCGTTCATTCGGATAACTCAAACTTTACATGAACCTCATGCAAACTCCAACGTTAACTTTGTTGGTTTGTTGATTTTTAACGTTTTCTGTTCCACCATGACAACCCGTAACATGAGACGGAACTACCTCCTCGTGCACTTCATTCAACACGGTTTCTTTCTCGTTTTGTTCGGTTACCGTCACGGTTACGTATTGATCAACCATACTTTCTTCTTCAAACACAATTTCCTCATCATCTAAATTAAAAATAACAATAGATGATTCCAATGTTACCTTCAACGGATTTGACTCTGGCACTACTTCATGACTTGTCCACCAACATGAGCCTTCTTCAAACCATTCATCTACCGAACCTTTGAATTCGGTTTCAACTGCGTATTTTCCTTGAACCTCGGTCATATTAGCCTCCACATCTCATGGTTCTTCTTTTCTTTAACAACAGCTGCATTACCTTCCTCCTTAGGTTCTCAACAATATTTTGCCATATGCCCTTTTTGTTCACAGTTATGGCACCTAAACGGAAACTGCTTTGGTTTGTACCTTGATTCCTTGTCTCGGTTCTCTTCGTCCGATGAATCTTCTTCAGAGTTGTCATCTCGACCCTTTCGGTTCCATTCTCTCTTCTTGGGTCGGTCACGTTTCTCGTTCTCCCGATATTTACTCTTACCTTTCTCGCCATAACGGTTATGATTTTTACTAAACCGATGCTTCTCCTTTCTACCGACATACAAGGCTTCGCTCTCGGTTTTAATCGACACACTTGCTAACTGCTTTGCCAATGCTTCTTGTCCAGCAAGAAATTCTCGAACTCGGTAATACTCGGTTGGTTTGCCCACCCTTGAATAGCGGTAACGAAACTACGATACTCCGGCCTTAAACCGTGGATGAGTATCCGCTTCATACGAGCATCGCTAACCCGAGACTGTGGATCGAGTTCTCCAATCTCGCGACACAAATTTTTCACTTTACAAAAATATTGTGAAATAGGAAGATCGCCTTGAGAAATAGTCATTAACTCACCTTCGACTAGTTGCAATCGAGCATCGTTCTTTTTCGTGAATAAGGTCTCCAGCGTATCCCAAGCTTGCTTTGGGTATTCGAGATCTTAAATGTGATCAAGAACATCATCATCCACCGTTGTCTTGATAATAAACATTGCTCGACCCGCTTTCACCTGCCATTTCCCGATACTACCGTTAATATCGTTTGCAGGTTGTCTCGTCTCGATACCATTCGTTACCTGCCAAAGATCTTGACCTTGAAGATACGATTTAATGCATGTCGACCATTGTTTGTAGTTGCTCTGGTTCAGTTTCTTAATTCCCCCGACAACCTGTCACTCTGACATCGTATCGGTTTCTTGACTGTCAAGATTGTCATGTCTGTTTGGTTAATCGTTATCAACGGACCACAAACTGTTGGCCGCTTTCAATTATTTGATGGTCACAAAATTTAATGGCAACTTTGACTTTTGAGAGTAAATCTCAATTACAAAAGAGAAGTGGTGCGGCAGTGTTTCCCGTAAAAACAAATAATTGCAACTTCATCATCATCATCATCATCGTACTCAGTATATCCCACCAATAGCAATGCTATGGTAGGGTCTGAGGAGGGTAAGATGTAGACAGCCTTACCTCTATCCCATAGGGATAGAGAGGCTGCTTCCGGTGAGACCCCCGGCTCGATAGTAGTTTTGAATCAAGCCTTGGACATAAGACACATAACACTCAATCATCGGGACACCGGCTGATTGGTGCATGTGCCCTTGTCTTTCGGCTATCAACGCCACCACATGATGCCTGATTAACCTTCCGCCACTTTTAACGTTATTTTCACGTGATTAGTAAAATAACGTCAAAATTAGTGCAATTTTACTTTTGCCCACCCAATGGTTCACACATATATACATTATATGTGCGCACCGCAAGCAGGGCGTAAATAATTGCAACTTGTGTATATAATATAATAATAACAATAATAAAGCAACAAAATTGATTCACACCTTTGATTTTATTTTCTCCCGTGACCTGCTTGTCAAATCTAATCCCACCGACTTCAGTTGATTACCCAGAGGCCAGATCTCACGATAATTGTCGACTCCCTTGCCGTCACGTATGATTACCAACTTCACGTTTCCGTAAATCAATGAGATAACAACGAATCTTTCTCTACGCCCTTTACTCACTTCAAGATACGACCTACGGATCTTGAACCTTATCTTAACCTGATCGGTTTCTTTACCTCTTATGTCTTTGATTAGAACTATTATCACAATCAAAACTTGCCACCAATCGAAAACACGAGCCTGGATCGTTAGGCTCTGATACCACTTGTTAAACCTTAGACAAGTGAATCAAGAACATCAAACACGATATTGCATAAAACGTTTATGCGACTCTTTTCATTAATAAGAAACATGGACAAAATACTTTCTACTCTCTCTACCTCTAAACAAAAGAAACTTTTGATGAGTTTATATAACACCCACAATTCTAATCCTACTCAAACTAGGAAACATAATCATACCAGACTTCTAATTTATTTAATAATAAATAAAAGATAACTATGACACCAAGTTATTCAACTTGGTCCATGAACTTTAGATCTCCACCAAACCGCCCCTTGAGATCTTCCGTACCACCCTTATACTTTTTGTATTATCCATTCGGATCCTTCAAATTTGTATTGCACCAAGTTTTACAGCTTTCATATATTTTTGTCATATTTACAAGAATATGAGTTTGTTTTAGACTTAATTCTTTTTCTGTTGAGCATGGTTGAATTTCGAGTCAAATCATAAGATATGACAAAAGTCAAAGAGAAGCAGTGTTCCAACAACATGATCTCATTTTAATAAGTTATTCAACTTCTATTCTTTGATTATTTAAGTTATATTCTCTGCATGAACATGTGTATATCCAACATATTTCTAAGTTAATTTAAGTTGTATTCATTCTCTGGTGAGTTCTCATTGTTATTTAAATTTTGTGTTGTCTTGTCTTTGTTTCTATATTCCATGGTTTCACCTCACATTTCCATGTTTAAGGTCCCATACTTCAATAACTAATGACAAATCAACCGATAGCTAGATTAACTTAACTCTTTTTACAACCAATAGCTAGATATCACACTTCAATAACTAATGACAAATCAACCGATACAAATATAAGGAAATCAACCAAATTATTATTAACCATACCAGTTTTCATACAATAAAATCATCCCAAACTATAATAAAAAAAGCTTACCAACATTGTCAGATTGACAACAAAAGAACAAAAAGGTTAACAAACAAAAACAATTTCAGTTTTGATCTCAAAACCAATGACCAAATCATCCCCTTCTTTTCACTATATCGCTAAAAGTTTTTTCTGTCGGCTTCAACAACTCATAAACAAAGCCAAGCCTCCTGTGACTGCTCCAACGATCGGAGCCGAAGATATATGCCCAAATTCCTTTAAATTGCAACTTCACAATAGCCGGTCCAAGACTTCTAGCCGGATTCATTGATGCTCCAGAAATTGCCTGAAACATTTAATTTCCTTAAATGCTTCCCAAAATATTAAATTTATTTCATTTTAAAAGTAAAGAATTACCCTCCCACAAAAACGTTTAACATAATGGTCATTCCAACTACGATACCTCCATGCTTCTTTATCTGCAAATTTAAAATCACCATAATTAGTAAAGATATAATAGGTAATCATAATCTGACATGATAAAAGAAAAATAAAAAAAATATATATTAAATCAAATAAATTTTATTAATATTAATATCAAACATTAAACACATTTGATTCATTGATTGTCAAAATAAAAACAATTATTAATTATCTTAAAAACTATATGCAATGTTTAATTACAAGATCTTTCATAAGAAAACATACCGCCCTCTCATCGTTGCTAGCTCCCGAGATCACAAACATAAGGATAAACGTAATGATTATTTCGACAACAAACGATTGTAGGGTAGAACCAGCCGGTACAGTTCCAAAATATGCTTCCGGTGTCACATACATGATCAACGACAAGGTTCCGCTTGCTGAAATCGATCCCAAAAGTTGTGCAAGTATATATAACACCACCTTCATTAAAAGTAAAGAATATTACATAACTTACATAACACAAAACATACTTAATCAAGTACAAAATAATATTTACATTCATTTACATACCTCTTTGAACGGGCACAAGCCCAAAAGAGATAAAGTAATGGTGACCGCGGGGTTAAAATGTGCACCGGATACATGCCCGATGGTGTAGATCATCGCCATAACGATTAAGCCCCATGTTACGCACACTCCAGGAAATGTTACCTTGCCGTAGAGGCTATTAACAGCCACTGATCCACAACCAGCAAATATAACACAAAATGTGCCAATAAATTCAGCTAACATCTGCATAACAGAATCAAATTAGATTAGACATTATATATCCAGTTCACATGCAAATTGCATATTAAGGTATCATCGTGTGTGTGTGTGTGTGTATATATACACCTTTTGAGCTATATGGATTTTGGGATTTGTTGAGACACTATTGCCTTTTTCCATGTCAGAAAGTCGAGACTCGGTCATCTTTGTGTCAAAGTGGAGATGATCGATATGTCAAACACAAACACAAAAGAGAGTAAGATACACAATATTGGATTTACTATGCGAAGGAACGATGGTGCTTATATATATATATATATATATATATATATATATATATGGAAGAATATCACTTATATTTTTGTTTCCAATTTCAGTTTTGAAAGTTAATAAATAATATGTTATCTTGATGCTTATCACAAAATCAAAATGCTACCTTCACAGTCAGTTTTAGTTAAACTTGTTTTCTGTAAAAGTAATAAAATATGAATTTACTTCAAATATTACATTGATAATATTCAGGGTGGCTTTAAAAACAAATTGTTATTAGTGAAATGTATACTGTTATTATTTTCGTTCAAGATAAAGATCAACCATTGTATATTAAAGATATAATCAAACATACTTTGTCTATTACAATAAGACATATATTTACAAGAATTGAAAGTTTAATTCTAGGAATACATTTAATTACAAATATATACAAAACATAACTTATGGAGGGAATTTCTCCGTCTTTGACTAGCCATGATTTTGGAATTGATTCTTGGGATTGTATTGATTATTAGGACATGAGGTATACTCTAACCCCTACATAGGTTAAAGTGACATGACACTTTAAAGATGGATTAAACCACTCTCTACTTGTGTTAAGTGTGTTAAAAAAGGCCCATAGGTTATGCTTTTAAATGGTTAAAACATGTATTAATTATGTATTAATTACTAATTGATTTGTCATATTAATTATGTGTTAAATGGGTTAAACCATTTTCTTTGGATGACATAAAGTGAAAGAGAAAAAAATGATGATGTGAAGCTTATGTGGAATTAAGATGAGTTAGAGTATATTCCATGGCCTTAGAGCATTCCCAACTCATTCCCTACCATATATTCATATATATATATATATATCATATAATTACACTAAAAATCACTGTATTTTCTCTCTCCTGTTTAATTAAAGAATACTTTTTATACATTTATCATTATCTTTTCTATCTCTTTCACCCACAACCACTTTTTAAAAATATTAAAATATTATACGGTATGAACAGTAAAACCACAAATTTAACTTTCCCATATAACATTTTCTCTCTCCCATACTCACAAACACTTATAACCATAACACATAATTTACAAAATCATCTCACATAAATATAAGGAATGGACTGAAAATGCTCTTATTCTTGATAAAAGCTAGTTGTAGAAGTTAAAATTAGTGGTATGAATTTGTATAATAAGGGCTTAAAATAACAATAGTGTTGCATCCTTGGAATCATGTGTTTTATGGTTTTAGAATAATATTGAAACTATGTTATTATCATCCTACAAAGTGTTACTTTTAGAGTCTGAATTATGTGAACCAAATTTATTTCTTGACCAACAAAACGCTCAATATCCGGTTTAGAACTTCTATT
Source organism: Bidens hawaiensis (assembly GCF_021521415.1). NCBI lineage: Eukaryota > Viridiplantae > Streptophyta > Magnoliopsida > Asterales > Asteraceae > Bidens > Bidens hawaiensis. Next base: position 2,492,266 of record NW_027491177.1, on the reverse strand, counting down.
TGTTAGGGTGACCGGGATTGACCAACGTGGAAGTATGTGTTACACTGTTATGGGGAAGGAGATGGGGCGTCAAAGTTGTTACATTGGCTGTGGCGCACCCATAAATTCTTTTGACGGGGAACGAAAAATATTGTTTGGAATCGGTTGTCTATCGTTTTATAAAGTTTAAATCATCATTCTCATTCAAATGTAAATGTGATTACAAAATAGTATTTACAGACAAGAAAAGAAAGGATGAACTAATCCTAACTAATTTCTAACTAATAAACTCCAACACTTTTAATGGTAAGCAAATTCCGGGTCAGGTCAGTCACATAGTTATAATAATAAAACTAAATTTAAATAGTTATAATAATAAAACCATATCAATTGTTATTAGATATCAATAACAGAAATACAATATTCATACAAACATTGCTCTCGATAAATTTTTATATTTTAAAACTGCTTATTACAATATAACAAATACAGATATTTAACTATTTATACACTATTAGTTAACAAATACACTTATACACACCAATACACCTAGATTAAATATTTGTCTATTTATAATAATTAATGAAAATGGTTGGATTCGATGAACCATTAATGATTAGTCTTGGTTTTCTATTTAGATACTTTTTCATATGGAATAATGATAATGAATCGATTAAATTATAACATTAATTTTTATAAAATATAAAGGTTATATTGAATAAATATAAAATAGATTTAGTAAGATATAACTAAAAACCGAAATCAGATTACACTTATTGAATAAAATTAACATATAATAAATAAATAAAAATTAAAAGTTAAAGAGAATCATTACTTTCAATCATAAAATCTTAATGGGTGTGAAGTATAAGCTATAAAAACTAGAGGAGTATAGTGTATTTTTTTAATCTACAGCGGCAAAAAGTATAGTAAAAAGTCAACTGCTTCTTTCTCTTTCGTCTTTCATTTTCTGTGTCTTCTTGATTTTCGACCTCACACCGGTTATAGACTTTTTTTTAGACATTAGCTTCCCGGAAAAAAACTCTAAAATTTATAAATCTTGATTTTCTTTTCACTCGGTAGTTTCCATGATGGGAGGACACGTTGGCAAGCTTGCGGATGAACACCGCCACACATCGTCTGCCAAGGATTGCCGAAGAAGGCAGCGTAACTAGATATTATACAAAAAAAATTTAAAACAATCGACAAAACGAGACTACTGGCCTCAATTTTTTTCAACAATCTTGTGATGAATATAAAGCCAATATTAATGGGTGTTTTCTCTAAGGCCCATGTAGAAAGTTGTAGGAAAATCAACAAAGTGGGTGCTAGTCTCGTTGATGGGTCAATTGTCAAAACCAAACAAAACATATCGTTCGGGGAATATACTACATCCCAAGGAAGCTTGAGTTTCCATACTAATATCGATCTCAAAGGCCCCGTAGCGTCCAAAACAAACCATTATTCATGAGAGCCAATAGAATTAAAAGAGGGGATACTTCCCCATCTCTCCACTACGTTTGAACTAATCTAAAAATCTGAGGGCTAGTAGTACTGAAAAATTGCCCAATTTAAAACTCGAACACCCCTTCCCATAGAGAAAACCTCCATGACCAAGAGCTAGATATCACCCTTTGAATAAAAGATAAAAATAAAGTGAACAATGGAAAGCCCACATACATTAAGGAAGTTGTCATTTTTGGTTCTTAAACTACCAAACTGTTTTTAACAATTATATATATATATATATATTATAATTTGGAAAGTCGGTCACAGACACAATAACTACTGTTCATTTTGTAGTGCATCAATTTATTGTACATATTGCTTTATTATTTGTATTTTGTATACTTCTTCTATGTCGTCTCACACGTACGAGTCTTGCTTTCCACGTGGTTCTCTGGAATCTCTTCTTTCAGTTCCTTTCACTCTCTCAAACACATCACTACATCTGTCTCCACCATCGCCCACGAACACCACCGGCACCTCTCGCCATGACCACGGTTTAAGTTTGTTGTCTGTCACAGTTGGATTTGGACCCACCGTCATGTCATCGTCGTCTTCAACTGACGTCAACTCTCTGTCATCATCGGCTTCAGCACCACCGCTATCGTCTTCAACCACCGTCGTGTTTAGGAAGCCATCGATTGAACCAGTATTGATTGTTGATTTAGGGTTTCCTGGTGATGCGGCGGCTATCTTCGGTTGTGCATCGCGGTGGAGGAAGTAACATGGGACGTTTGTGGCTCCTATTTCCGGTTGTCTATGGCAGTGTCGGAGGTACGAAGGTGATGTTATACCATTGCTCCAGTTCAACTTTTATCGGGTTCTGTTTCGATACCCTAGGTGGCTGCGGCGATCCTGTGGCCTGTTATTGCAGGTAATGTCGATCAGTTGAGGTCATTTAGTTAATTTTAAGTATCTTTCGTTTGAAGGTTTTGTTTATTTCATGAATGGATTCTTTTTAAGTGTTTTATAGATGCAGAAATCTGAATGGTGCCCCCGATATTGTTGAGCTCTTCGTCAATTTGTTAGAATGGCAAAACAAGCACGAAGACAATCATCCGCCACCGGAGTAAGTGCTACGTATGGTATCTACATGAGTGTTCATTCTCTCCTCATTTGATTACTAGGTTTTGGGTATTGTTATGTGACTTAGGTTGCCATTGTTGTATTACTTAGTGATTCGATAAAAGTGCTTTATACCTAAATGAATGTGATTCATCTATATTCCATTTATTGTAGATAATGTGTTCATCATGATTTGTTTGTGTAATAGGAATTCTGTGTTGTTGTGATGAATTGAGGCAACATATACTGATTTTGCTAAATATTATGTACTAATTTCGGTTTAACCTTTTAAGCTATTTTTTTTATCTTCATTTGCATTCAGTTTCGGTTTGCATGTGGATATACAATTAGGTTTCATTCGCTATATGTTTATGATTGCATCTGAGCTATTTAAATTTATGTAGTTCTTAACTCTATTTGATTTGTAGGTTGTATGTTTATATTTTTATTTACTTTTAATGAAAATTTGCATGTTCTATTTGAATGAAGATTTGAGTTCAATTGGACATTTTTCTATTGACGACATTCCCAACAAAAACAACTTTTATGAAGGCCGGCCATGGTTACGTCATTTGTTTCATCCTTTGAATGTATGTGGTTTTAGTGTTGGTTGTTCACCGGTACTCAATCGTCTGCTATTCTTCATTGTTAAGATTCATAATGGTTGAATAAAGAAGCTAATGAGGTAATAAAATAATCTGTTGATTTGTTTTTTATCTTGGTTTATATTGATTTCCTATTGTGACTTTATGCTTGCTTCTTTAGGTTGTTAAGAGAATCCTTTTGAGAACCTGGAAACAAGGTACGTACTAAAATAATACTAGATGCTATGATAACAATTGTTAAATTGCCATGTTAAATTAGTCTAATGTCATTCAACAATTATGATGCAGTTATGCCTAATGTTGATTTGTGTATGCAGACTGGACTCAAGTACACTAAATTGATTGCAAAAGTTCATAGATTGCTGTCAAAAGCCATTTTCGGAATTCGCTTGGAAATTGTTGAACGGGCCGAAGTAAATTGCGAGTGTGTTGACTGCAGGTCTTGGGCCAACCGTTTGCTATTCGGAGTTAAATAAATAGTGAGCAGCAGCTTATTTATTAACAGATATGCAAAGCAAATTACAGGTAAATTAAGAGTAGTGTTGGTATATTTGTTGGCAATAACTAGACTGAATGCAACATCCATGTTTTTTAAATGGCCAAAGCTGCCAACTTTCATATCCATTGGAAAAGATAGGATCTGGTGAAGACAATTGGGGTGAATCGTCGTAATTGCAGGCGTTTTATTTAAAGATTCAGTATTAGAAAAACAATTGATTTGATTTTAGTAAGTGTCAAAATTGTTACTGAAGAACTTTTTTTTCTCTAAATTTTGACAAATGGGTGTAACGAACCATACCAACCCCTGTGACCATTGTCAGTTTAGGAATTTGCCCAAACCACTAAAAAGATGGAAACCAAACTTTCAGCTTTCACACAAGCAAACATTAGGTACATGACGGTTTTCTGCACCCGCCGCGGTTGCGGCGGGTTCAAATACTAGTTGCTATTTAAAACTTAAAAGATATGTGACTTCAAACTTTCATACATCTTTGGTGACAAATCAACCAATGCAAACATATAGAGAAAATCAACCATGCCAATTTCATAAAAGAAAATCATCCCAAACCACAAAAAGCATACCAATATTAACATTCTAAAGAACACAAAAGTTTTAAATGAAAACAAATTCAGTTTCGATCTCAAAGGCAAGGACCAAATCATCCACTTCTTTTCACAATTTCGCTAAAAGTTTTTTCTGTCGGCTTCAGCAACTCATAAACTAAGCCTCCGACGATTGCTCCAATGATCGGCCCGAAGATATATGCCCAAATTCCTTTGAACGTCAACTTCACGATAGCCGGTCCAAGACTTCTAGCCGGATTCATAGATGCTCCTGAAATTGGCCTAAAAATTATATCAGTTAAGTTCCTTATATATTTCCCAAAATATTAAATGTATTTCATTTTAGAATAAAGAATTACCCTCCCACAAAAACGTTTAACATAATGGTCATTCCAACTACAATCCCTCCATGTTTCTTTACCTGCAATTTAAAATCAACATTATTAGTAAAAACATAATAGGTAATCATAGTTTGATATGATAAAAGAAACATAAAACAAATTATCAAACATGCATTAAACACATTTGATTGTCAAAATAAAGACAATTATTCCATTTTAATTATCTAAAAAACTAAATGCAACAAGTGTTTAATTACAAGATCTTTCATAAGAAAACGTACCGCCCTCTCATCGTTGCTCGCACCCGAGATAACAAACATAAGGATAAACGTAATGATGATTTCGACAACAAACGATTGCCAAGGCGAACCAGCCGGTATGGTTCCAAAAAATGCTTCCGGTGTCACATTCATAATCAACGACAACGTTCCACTTGCAAGAATCGACCCTAAAAGTTGGGCAAGTATATACAACGCCACCTTCATTAAAAGTTAAAAATATTACATCAACATAAAACTTAATGAACCAACTATATAAAAGAATATTTACATTGATACATTTACATACCTCTTTAAATGGACACAATCCCAAAAGAGATAAAGTAATGGTGACCGCGGGGTTAAAATGTGCACCGGATACATGCCCGACGGTGTAGATCATCGCCATAACGATTAAGCCCCATGTTACGCACACTCCGGGAAACGTTACCTTGCCGTAGAGGTTATTAACAGCCACTGATCCACAACCAGCAAATATAACACAAAATGTGCCAATAAATTCTGCTAGCATCTACACACACAAGGTATGGATTAGAAACCATTTCATATACACTTCACATGCAAATTGCAATATTGTTACATATTATATGTATTATATAACATATGCATGTATTAATATATACCTTTTGAGCTATATGGATTTTGGGATTTGTGGAGACGATATTATTTTTGTTGCCTTTTTCCATGTTGGAAAGTTTCGAGTCTACTACTTCAATCATCTTCGGGTGATCGTTCAAAACTAAACGAGATTAAGGTTCACAATTTAAGGTTTTGCTATGTGAAGGATTGTCTTATATAGAGGAAGAATATCAGCTATATTTTATTTTCCATTTTTGAATTTTGAAAGTTGATATCTTATCCACAATATGCTTATCAAATCAAAAGTTTGTTGTGATTTAAATACTGATATTTCGATTATTAATCAACTTGTGTTTGGCAAGTCATAAACTTTTGATTTGTTAAATTGCATTAATAATATTCTTTTTTTTTCTTTATTGCGTACGGCACTTAAATAATATTCCAGGTATGGGTGGCCTTTTGACAAGCAATACACGGGTGACCTGCTTTGTTGTTTGATAAAAATGTATATTTTTTATAAATTCTTTGAGGCCTGAATTTGTTTACAAGTAACTAATAATATTGATTCATAGGAATCATGTGTGTTTTACTCTTTACGGTTTTGAATTTTGAATCGTCTTTCGACCTTATCTATTTCTTGACCAACAAATTTCTTTATTGTGATTTTCTCGTGATTTCAAGTGGTAAAAAATTGAAACGTAATTTGTGGTTATCTTATCTTTTTTGATTTGCATTCTATTTATTACTTTGGGTATATATGTGTTTTTTCATTTCTTTTTAACAATAGAAATAAGTTACAAAATAACCAAGTATCCACACTTAAGAAACAAGTACAAGAATAATCGTTAAATCCTATAAAAATAAATTGTATAGATCGTTACATACTTACATCAAAGTGTGACTTTCTACCGGATTTTGATACTTTTTACCATACCAGATTTCATATAACATCATTTTAATACTTTCCCAACCACTAGTGATTCAATTACACAAAAATGCAATACATCCTTTAATACAATGTTAAAGCCTAAAGTTATAACTTTTGATAATCTTTTTATCTTATCTATTTTCTTTTTCTCACGGGTGTCTTTCTTTTTTCATAAACTACAATGCATACCTTACTAAATTAATTTATAACTGTTGCATAACTATGTTTAATCAGGGCTGTCAAGCCAAATCCAAATTTTTAGTTTTATAGCATTTTTTCCTTCAAAGCCTCAGTTTAGATTTACGACGCGGTGTATCTACAAGCATACAATATATGGTATCGTCTTTTCCGAGGGAAGAAGAGAACATGAAGGCGGTAGAGACAAAGACTTAACACGTGGAAAAGAACATCGACATATGGGTTTAGCAATGTTGTGGGTACAAACTTTTGCTGCAAAATATACAAATCAACCATTGCAAATATATATAAACTTGAAATTTTATATATTTTTTTGTCTTAATATATAATCTATTCATAATGTAGTAAGAGGTAATGAGCTATATACTATAAATAAATAAAAGAAAATCATAGAATATGATTTTACATCATTGATGATCACCAAATAAGTTATATTTTAAAAATGCAACAAAAGTTATAAATTTTTTATCAAAGAGTTGTCTAGTAAACAAATTTTAAGATTATTAAATACTAGTCAAATGTCTAGAATTTTAATATTTACAACATCGATCCTTGTAGGCTTGTAGCCTTGAAAACCACGAGTCCAACACTTCAGAATTCAAACCATTTGAGAAATCCAAATATTCAAGATGGTAATTGTAAATGTAAGGAGGGTGAACTTGTCATTACTTTTTAAAGTTTTAAAATACACTAAATTATTATAATCATATCATAATAACATAAATACATAATTCAAATTCACATGAACAAAATAGATCCATCCTCATATCATTTTGACTGCAATCTGTTGCAAAGAGAAGCAAAAAAAAATATTAATTTTGATCATAATTAGACCCAAATCAGATTGATATTGTTGTAATATTATGCTGAAAAATCATATTAACCTAAAAATACATATATTTGTAATCAATAGTATGTTGAAGAATCAATTTGAATAATATACATATTTGTTTCATAAGATGTTTGGTGTGGATTTATTTGGTTTATTTACTTGTCGGTAACTTTAACGGTCGAAAAATCAGCTTTTAGCGCGAACCGACACGACAATTAGGGTCTATTTTAGAACAGCCTTTAAAGTAATAAAATACTCATACATAATATCTACCTACTATAATAAAGGAATCCTCTATATGCCAGGTGTCATTTCAGTATTCACCCAGTTTATTATTTTCCCGTTCACATATTTTAGGGTTTATTTTTATAACCTTAATTATCTAATTATCTAACTCACTGCCTCCAGCGGGTTTATTTTTCATTCTTCTATTTAGGGTTTACATTCTTCGATTTCTTTCAAAGCATTAGACAATCATCTCTATTCTTCATAAGGTATTTGATTTGCATTCACAATTCTTCTATTTCGATTTTATCTTAACGATAGCTTTAAACATGCATATGAAAGTTTATTGAAATTAACAACTTAGATATGAATGTTTAATGGGCATTTCAATTTTCAGAGTTGGCTACGACAGAAGTTAATACAAATTTTAATGAATCTGATTACTTATTATAATTTGAATTAACTATGTGAAGTTTCTCAAGACGACAGAAGGTAATTTTGTTTTCTTTTGTTTGCATTTCACATAACACACCATACCGTATACGCAGGCCTTGATGAAATTATTTGTATTTCATATGACATAACCAATTCAATCAAAAAATGTTACATGAATGCCCTTATATGTTTTTTATGCTTTATTTGTGGCTAAGAGTTTTGACGTGTGGGTCATTAGAACTTTGTGTGATTTGGTTAACGCACACACTAGCTTTTCAGCCCATATATTACAAATCTACAAAAAATGGAGAGTTTTGCAAAATAATGGGCATTGTACGACATGTGTCATCCCAATCAGTAATAGAGAGTTTTGCAAAAAAAGGTGTAGTGGTAAAAAGACTCAAAACTCTCCCGCAGTCATTAGACAATTATTATTTTTTTAATTATTTTTCTAATTTATTATTATCTAAATAGTATAAAATTATAAATAAAAAGATATAAATGTGGGACAAAATATTTGATTGGCTAGAAGAGATGAGGAGAGGCGTTTTGTGGATAACTCTCCATGCCAAAACTTACCTCATAACTTAAAGGAGGTGGTGTTCATAGAGTTTTAGGAGAATTTGAGGTGAAAAACGCCTCTATTACGAATGGTCTAATGAGATTGGACATCAAAGGGCGTTCTAACTGTGAAAGCGGTGTACTATGTTTCTAACTTGAGTTGGGAGGTTGTATAGTAATTTTACTTATATTTTGATACGATGATTATGTAACTGAACTTTTCTCATTTAATGTAACATGTCATTTCAATTATATTTAGATTATTCATAGAGTTATTAATTATATAATTTATATTGTTCAACCCGGGAAACACACGGGTACCTAAACTAGTAAGTTAATGTATAAAAAGAGGACAAGATAGCAAAACTTAGTCCTAGACGGTTCGTGTCGGGAAAATCGACACGAAAACGTTAAAAGTTGCTATTTTAAAGAAAATAATAACAAAAATGAAAAATAAAAGTATTTCTATAAAACAACTCCTAAAACTTAACTAATATATATATAACAAGTGTTTTCAAATATTTAAAATAAGATTTTATACGAAAATTTGGCCGGTTCTTTTGAAACGCAAAACCTGCAAAACAAACATAAATCGATTAAAACAAATTATATTTTGTTTCTAACTTGAGTTGGGAAGTTGTATAGTAATTTTACTTATATTTTGATACGATGATTATGTAACTGAACTTTTCTCATTTAATGTAACATGTCATTTCAATTATATTTAGATTATTCATAGAGTTATTAATTATATAATTTATATTGTTCAACCCGGGTAACACACGGGTACCTAAACTAGTAAGTTAATGTATAAAAAGAGGACAAGATAGCAAAACTTGGTCCTAGACGGTTCGTGTCGGGAAAATCGACACGAAAACGTTAAAAGTTGCTATTTTAAAGAAAATAATAACAAAAATGAAAAATAAAAGTATTTCTATAAAACAACTCCTAAAACTTAACTAATATATATATAACAAGTGTTTTCAAAGATTTAAAATAAGATTTTATACGAAAAGTTGGCCGGTTCTTTTGAAACGCAAAACCGGCAAAACAAACATAAATCGATTAAAACAAATTATAAATTATTATTATATTTTCTTAAAAACTTTCCAGCAACTGAAACTTTAATATCTTATTTTATTATCACTTATTTATTTATATATTTTTTTAATTATATAATAAATTAGTCATTAAGACGATTGTTAACGAAACCTGATTTGTACTAACTTGTTAATATTTAGATAGAGATTATGTGCTTGTATGCTTGTGTGGTCATTAGACTAAGATTAAATAAATAAATATTATTAACAAGTTAAATACAAACCAAATTTATATTTTTAACAAACGTGTACTAATATAGGACACAAGATTTTGGACAAAAGCTTCGACTGTGAGTTTCTCTACCCCTCGTTTTTAAATGGAATGTTTTTATAAATGCTTTTGAGGGAAAAACATATTTTTTTATTGATTTTATTAAAGTTTTTAAAGCATTTTATTTACAAATCATGTTAAAAGTGGGATGAGTCAAATTGGTTAGATAATTGTTAACCGAAATAGTAAGGACACATAAATGTTGGTAGATCTATCGGGGTGACGCCCGCCACTTCCAATCGCGTTGGGTTAAAAGTGAGAATATTTTTAGTTTGATATGTTTCGAGTTATCAATTTTGATAATCTTTGCTCGTTTGTAACAATTGAATTGTTTAAAAGATAAAATGCTATGTTTTCATGATAAATTTATTATTGTCGTATAATGGTCGAGAACCCTTATATCATGGGATTAAATATGTGTGTGTGTATATATAACTATTTTTGTATGATAAAGAGAACTCACCAACATTTGTGTTGACAAATGTTTTAATATGTTTTTCAGGTAAGTGATGGCTTCGAGACGAAATGGGAAAGGAGTTGGTGTTGTGTGCCTGTGTTTGAATATGTGTAAATCTGGGCATGTAATAAAAGCGTGTCTATGACACGTGTAAATGAACCATTTGAGTCCCTACCGTTACTTAACTTTGTTAAATTCGGGGTTTAATCGACATTTTACTTATATATATATACATTGTCACTCTGAGTCCTTAAACTTTCATAATTGGTCACATTGAGTCCCCTTCACCTTTTAACAAAAATAAATGAACTAGACTATTTTTTTAACAAAAATAAACAAACCGAACCACCTTTTCAACAAAAATTAACGAACTAAACTACTCTTTAACAAATATAAACAGACCAAACTAATTTTATTATCAAACTAAACGAATCAAATCATTTTTTTAACAAGTAGTTATTTTTTTAACAAAAATAAACGAATCAAACTACTTTTTTTAACAAAAATAAATTAACCGAACTTGTTTTTTTAATAAAATTAAACGAATCAAACTACATTTATAACAAATTTAAACAAACCGAACTTAATTTTTAAAAAAATAAACAAACCAAACTTATCTATTTTACAAAAATAAATGAATCGAAATATGTTTTTTTTACTAAACTAAACAAACCGAACAATTATTTTTAACAAGCACTTTATTTCATTTCGTTTAACTAAAATAAACGAATCCAACTACATTTTAACATAAAAAAAAAACGAATCAAACTTTTTTTCAACAAAATAAACAAACTGAACAATTATTTAAAAAAAAAAACTAACCGAACTACTTTTTTAATAAAAATAAATATAACAAAATACTTTTTTTAATACAAATAAACAAAAAGAATTACTTTTTTTTACTAAACTAAATGAACTGACCAATTCACTTTAACAAAAACAAATCTTTCGAACAACTTTATTTAAAGAATTAATAAATGAACCAAACTTATTTTTAACAAAAAAAAAAGATCGAACTACCTTTTTTTAACAAAAATAAATGAACCATTTTTTAAACAAAAATAAAAAATATCAAACTTATTTTTATAAAAAATATCGTCGTAAATTATGCGTTTAGTTTAGTAAAAAAGTAGTTCGTTTATTTTTGTTAAAAAGGTAATTTGGTTCGTTTATTTTTGTTAAAAAATAGTTTGGTTCGTTTATTTTTGTTAAAACAAGTTTGGTTTATTTATTTTTGTTAAAAATATTAATTCTGTTCGTTTATTTTTATTAAAAAAAGTTTGGTTATTTTATTTTTGTTAAAAAAAAGTTCTGTTCATTTTTTCCTAATTTGTAATCTTTTGCCCTTTTTCCTTCCTAGGGTTCTAACCAACTCCCACCGGAAAACTCATGGCCAATAACAGAAAACGCCACCGTCGTGATCCATCACCATCACCACCTCCATACTCAAGCCCAGATCCAAACCACCATCAAACCCACCCAGATTCACCACCTGCTAACCCACCCGTTTTCGCTTCATACACCGAAACCCCCAATTTACCCATCAAAGTCAAAACCCTCTGCGAAATCGTGGCAAACACACCTTCCTTACAAATCGATCGATCTTTAGACGAAACCGGCATAAGGGTTTCAACCGAAGACGTCGAAGACGTCCTTAAACTATCCTACGCACACCCGGCTGCCGCCGTTAAGTTTTTCCGGTGGTCTGGGTATCAATTGAAAGATAGACACAGTCCGTACGCTTGGAATTTGATAATTGATATGTTGGGTAAGCATTGCTTGTTTGATGCAATGTGGGATGCGATTAAGTCAATGAAGAATGAAGGGTTACTTTCATTAGCCACATTTGCTTCGGTTTTCGGTAGTTATGTGATCGCGGGTAAGGTTAATGACGCGTTGCTAGCGTTCGAGGTTATGGAACAGTACGGATGTCCCGCGAATATTGTCGCGTTGAACTCGCTGTTTAGCGCGATTTGCAGAGACGGGAAAACGGTTGATGCTAAGGGTTTTTTGAAGTTTGTTAGGAAGAAGATTAAACCGGATGCGGATACGTACGCGATATTGTTGGAGGGGTGGGAGAAAGAGCAGGACGTGGTTAATGCTCGTGAGACGTTCGATGAGATGGTGTATGAAATTGGATGGGATCCGAATAATTTCCCGGCTTATGATTCGTTTTTGAATACGTTGCTTAAGGGTTCGGATGGGTTGCATGAGGCGATGAAGGTTTTTGAGGCTTTGAAGGTTAAAGGGTGTTATCCGGGGATTAGGTTTTTTAAAGACGCGATAAATGAGTGTGCGATGGTTAGTGATGTAAAGGCGGGCAAACTGTTGTGGGATTCGATGAGTGTGCTAGGTGATTGTAAACCGGATCTTGAGATGTATAATTCGATGATTTATTTGTGTTCGTTTGATGGGGAGGTTGATTTAGCTAGAAGTATGTTAGACGAGATGGTGTTTAACGGGGTGTTTCCCGATTCGCAAACCTATAATGTTTTGTTTCAGTATTTGGTAAAGGGGAAGAAGGTAAGAGAAGCTCAACAGATATTTACGGAGATGGTTAAAAACGAGTTTGTGCCAGCACACACGGGTTGTTGTTTGGCGGTTGGACTGTTTATTGAGGGCGGGGATCCGTATACGGCTATTAAAGTTTGGAAATGTTTGATTGAGAATTATGATTTTGACCTTGAGGAAACGGGGAATATTTTGGTTGGTGGGTTGCGTGATCTTAATCGTGTTCCTGAGGCGGTTAAGTATGCATATGATATGTTGGACCGAGGGCTTAAGTTTAGCGCTGTCACCTTGGCGAGATTGAGGCAGGGGCTTGCGAAAGCTGGAAAGGGTGCGGTTTATGATGACCTTTTGAAGAAATGGGAGCTTCAAACAGTTAGTTGTTCATGAGGTTTTGTTATATGATTGTTTGTGGATCAAGATAAGGTTTTGTCTTTACAAGATGTTATATGCAAAGTATGCATATGATGGAAAAATGTTGGGTGTTTATTAAGTTTGAGGATATTTAACTTTAGCCCTAGATTTAGTCTTGTATGGAGAATACATGTCTTGTTGGAATGAAATCTGCAGTTGACTTGAAGCCCAGACTGCTTGATTCTTATACCAGTGTTCTGTTCTGTTCTGTTTGTTTGTTTGTATACAATAACAATGGTTAGGATGTTAGATAAACAAGTACAAAATGTATATGAATAGTTCACAAATGGATGCTTGTTTCGTTCACCTGTGTAATTCTGCCTCAACTCTATATCAGTGCGAGGCTTCTTTTCTTTCGACTGTTTTTTCTATTTTTCATATGATTATACGAGTGTTTAGATGTCAATCGAATGTCTACTTGTTCTGTAGTTAATAGATAAACGGCATTTACATTTATAATTGTTCTCTACAAGTTTCCATATTTTGAAAACGAGTTATTACATTTTTTGTTCGAAGCATTTTTCCATGTAGCAATACACTTACCCGACTACATAGACTTCACAAACTTTGAAGAAAACGCACTTTTCGTTGCAACATGTAAAATTTAGTGATCACTTCAATGATGTATAGACCATTGGATATGAAAGATGGTTTTTCTACGATCAATTTTACAAGATTGAGTATACTGTCCGAGTTATCTACTATCACGTTATTAATGTAGTAGTGAGGTTTATGCACAAGTTTATTTTTCTCATTGGGGTCGAAATCCCCATACTAGAGCAATCTAAATGTTACCAATGTTAAAATGTAGGTCAAGCTCTTCGATTTGCTATGACCCTTTGCTTCTTTTTTTCATTAGAGCTTATAACGATACATTTATGATCCTATAATGTTAAACTTAAGTATTAGTAAAACACGAAATCAAATTACTTGAAAAATACACGAAGACTATTAGTTGTTTTTTTTTCTAATAAGATACATGTTTTTTCAACATAGTCAAACAATAACGAAATTAACTAACATTATACACAAGTGTTCTTAAATGAGAAACCCAATATGTATATTGTATTTCCAACTAGTGTCAAAGAAATTTCAACTTTGAACCGCTAATCGACCGGTTGCTTGTTCCAAGTTTTCTTTTCGACTTTGTCGAATCATTATTTTCAATTGGAAGAGGAACGAACCATATTCATTGAAGCCAATATTGTGTTAAAGAGATTCCAAACACACATAATTCTTGGCAATCACAACAACTAATTAACGTTAATGGATAAAACTAATGTGTCATGATCTGAAAATATACTTTTATATGATTTCGTGTTTTACTTATATTAAAGAGTTTAAGGTGGGGGAGTCCTAATCTACTAAAAATCCACTTTTATACTACAAATAAAAAAGGTTAACTGAAAATTGTCGTGACATAACATGAAAGGATATGATATCACCATTGTGGAAGAAATGAACATTATATATTTAATTTCTTATAAGTTCACACAAGTTGCTGGAATAGCTCAGTTGGTTAGAGCGTGTGGCTGTTAACCACAAGGTCGGAGGTTCAAGCCCTCCTTCTAGCGGTTTTGCTATTTCTAAATTTGTTTTTCTTTTTAAAAATATGATTCTTAAGTGCTATTAAAAATATGATTCTTAAGTGCTATTTCAGATTCTTAAGTGCTATTAAAAATATGATTCTTAAGTGCTATTTCAGTTACAAATGCTAACACTTACCTAATTAGTTCAGACACATATGCTCCCATGTAGACATCACCAGACCAAAACCGCTTGATCTGTTGTCGAAGTGCACCCAATCTGTTTTGTTTGCGAGTCAACTTGTGAAATCTGCAGACAATTACAGTGATAGATTGTAATGAAAAGAACGAAATAAAATTATATGATTCTTAAGTGCTATTAAAAATATGATTCTTAAGTGCTATTTCAGTTACAAATGCTAACACTTACCTAATTAGTTCAGACACTGAAGAAACACTAACCAGACCCCTGACAGATTACTGGTAACCTGGGGGTTGGATAGCTGTTTCCCACGAGGGGTTAGACCCTTGGAAGATGGTTCTTCTGATAACCTGCAAAACAGACACCGTGAGCTCGTCACTGAGAAGGGGGGGGTTCCTCCTTGTGACCACCCTCCGGCGTGAGAATCAGACTAGATTGCTCTTTAAATATAAAAGTATATTAAGAGATTGCTAGAGCAGATATCAGGTATAATATGATGATAATGTAGTAAGATATATGATAATGTAATGTAATAATGTGTTTAGATGATCATACCATTTGGGGTATTTATAGCCGAAGGTAGGTTTCCAAGGAGGTATGGCCGGCTGCTACAGTGTTCCTGTTCATCAACAGTAGCCTACGCACGTGCCCTGCTGGTAGTTGGTGGGTAGGCAGCGGCTGATAATGACCAGGCCTGCTGTGTACTATTCCCTTTCCACCAACTGCCGGCTACGCACGTGGTATGACAGTAGTTGGTGAGTAGGCAGCGGCTAATAGTGATACAGTACAGGATCATGCTGCTCGCCATACTGTATCAGTGAGCTGTCGTATCTCTGATCAGATCTTTCGCCCATACCTCGTCAGGTACAGTAAAAGATCCTTCAGTATACGGACTGGCTTATTTGGGCGGGAGTATTCCCCCTCCCGCCTCTGTGCGGGATTGCTCCCGGCTTGGCTCATTCCTTCAGGTGACACTGAATGATCGAGAGCTAAGTGCCTTGTGCGTGTAGCCATGCTGCGCGGGTGGCCTTCCCTAATGGCTTGTATCCGAGGCTGCGGGGACAGGCGGAGTCCTTCACCATTGGGAGGCATTTCCTGCGGGACCAGCTTGCGTACTGCGCGTAAGGACGTCACGTCTCTGAGCATGGTTGGTTCTGCGGATCCAGTTGGTCTCTGCGCAGACTTCCCTGTTTAAGGTGAGTCTTGCGGGTCCAACTGGGCTCTGCTGGGACCTACCTCTTCAAGTCCCCCCAGTCCAATGTTCTTCTCATGAGTGTTTAATAAAGTGAGGTGAACTTTTGGACTTGAGCAAAGGGTTTTGAAAAGGGTTTTGTAAGGTTTTCCATGGGGATTCTTTCCGCGGAAGTCCTTGTCACTTGCAGAAATGCCCGAGTTTCCTGCTTGGTCTTTGGGTATGATGCGGGTAGGTCTGTAACCTCCTCGCAAGTCAGGAGCATTGAGTCCCAGTTGTATGGATTTTCCATGAGGTTTTGGTAGTTTTGAACATAGTGATCAATTATGTTAAGACCACCAATTCCATCCTGGAGCTTCAAACAACGTAGTTCTCGACGTTCCCGCTATGCGGGGATGTTATTTCCGTTTCCGCAAGCATTGCCCAGAAGATCCTTCTTGGTTTCAATTCCCAGCGGAGCGCTAGGTATGTGAAGGGTTTTGCCTTAACACTGTACCTGCGCTCGTCTTACGGTTACTTTACTTCCAAGGTATTCCTGACGTCAATTCCCTGCGGGTGCTAGGTATGTGAAGGGTTTTGCCTGAACACTGTACCCGCAGCCGTCTTATAGTTACTTGGTTGCCAAGGTACTTGGCTTCAATTCTCTGCGGGTGCTCGGTATGTGAAGGGTTTTGCCTTTACACTGTACCCGCAGCCGTCTTACGGTTACTTGTTTGCCAAGGTTTATTTGGCTTCAATTCCCTGCGGGTGCTAGGTATGTGAAGGGTTTTGCCTTTACACTGTACCCGCAGCCGTCTTACGGTTACTTGTTTGCCAAGGGGTAAAGGGGTATTTTCCCGCTTACTTTTTAATATTTTCGAATTTTGAATTTTGAAATTCGAAGAGTTGGTGAAAAGATCAGAACAGTCCAAACCTCTGAAACGTCGTGCGACGGTTTCTTCTGACTGTGTCAGGACGTGCAGGAAGTTATGGTGACGTGACAGAACATGGTCATTCCAGTCGCTTTTTCAGGCGCGTGGGCGCGATTTTTCGGGCGCGTGGCCGCGAAATTACTGGCACACGTCTTTTCAACAGCTGTTGCCAGCTTGCTTTTTGCCACGTGTCATAGTTTCATTGCACATTCGATTTCTCTCTCCTCCGCATTAAATTCACCGCATTAATTGCGATTACTATATAAAGGGGGAGAGGGTTATTTGTAATTCACACTTTTCACTCTTCTCTTCATCTTTAAGGCGATTTCCGGCGAATACTCCTTTATTCAATCGAGCATTCTCTCGAAATCGTTCTCTTCTTCCTCTGCAAGATGTCTTCTCGTGATGCTGAAGCTATAGCTGACGACAGGGGTACTGCTGGCGAGTGCCAGTGTGCTCTGCCCGGCGATCAGTACCGGTACGTTGTCAGGAAGTTCATGCTCGATCATCTCGAGCCTGAGTTTCCTGAATCCCACCAGACCGTGTACGATGCCCCCCCAGGCAAGATCGGGGTTTATGCTGCATTTTTTGTCTATGGGAATCTTAGATTCCCATTGACAAAATTTGTTTACCGTGTCCTTGAGAGGCACGGTGTTCATTTGACCGAGCTGCACCCCATGGCGATCGCCAAGATTCGCCATTTTGAGTGGGTGTGCCGGATTTTGGGCATCGAGCCCCATGTGGACCGCCTGATGACCTTCTATACCTGGAGGTGCATCCAGGGGTGGTACACCTTGACGACCCGTATTAAGGGTCTGAAGATTTGCGACACCGAGCGCAGTCTTCGCGCGTGGAAGCAGGAATTCTTCTACATTTCTGCCCGCGCCATCCCCCTTGCCATGAAGTTTAAAAATGGCCAAGCGATACCGAGCCTTCACGCCCCCAACTACCAGGAGGCGGAATGGTTTTCGAAGATATCCCGGATCCAATCTCCGGTTTACCGGTTTGCGGAGTCCGGGATGGTCATGTTAGGGATGAGCCGGGTGTGGAAGGATGCGTCTCAGGTTCCCATCCTTCTCGAATACGGTTTGAACTCTATTCCCTATGGTATGTCTTGTCTTTCTTTTTGATACGCGTTTGTCTTCTAACTGTTTATTCTTTCAGAGGGAAATTATTTGGAGTCGCTTCTGTACCCGCGGGAAACCGACGGTCCTGCGCGGATGGGTACTCGTGCTCTGGACGAGGGCGAGTTGCCCATCCTGGAGCAAACGGCGGATCGGTTTGTGGAGGTCTATCAGCTGGGCCACGAGATCCTGAGCCACCGGCGGCCAGGTAAGGCGATATTCTTTCCTCAATCCCTCAATGCTGTACCCGCTGCTGGAATTCCTGACCCGTCTTCTTCTGAGGAATCCTCAGATGCTCCTCCGTTGGTGCGGAAGAAGAAGGCTGCTGCCGGCGTGAAGGGGAAGGAGAAGGCCTCCACAGCTGATCCAGTGGTTTTATCTGACTCGGAGTCAGATAGTGAAGAAGTGGCGGGGAAGCCCGGTGGTGAGAAGACCACTGCTCCGGAGGCTACGACCGTTACCTCCGGAGAACCAACGAAGACGACGGTGACCGGTACCAAGAGGCCGGCTCCATCGGGTTCCTCCCCGCCCGTCCGTACGTTCAGGGTCAAGAAAACCCGTAAGTACAATCATAATGTCTGTAGATTTATCACTTCATAAATTTATCCAACACTCTCCTCTTTGTGCAGGCGTGGATGTTGACGTATTCCGGGGTGAAGCGCAGAGGAGTACCCTTCCGCCAATGACGGTAGGCTTGGTCAGCCTACCTGAGGCGTCGACCCAGGTGACCGCGCCTGCTTCCGCTGGTTCAGTTGCTCCTGAGCAGACTGTTCCAGCTGAGATGACGTCCCCGCCGGGCGTGAGTGCGATTTTTACAGCATCCTTCACAGAGCCGGCGGTTACTGCTGCTGCTGACTACGAGGCGGCGACCACGGCGGCGACCACAACGGCGACCACGGCGGCTGCCACCATGCCCGCGCCACCGGCACCGATGGCCGGATCATCAGGTACGCGCAGGGCTTCCCGCCGATCTTTGCCACCTTCCCGTCTGCCTGACCTGTTGGATGGATTTCCTTTAGGTTCAGGTGATGGGTTTGGCGGCTATCGGCCTGTCATTGACCCTACAGGTGCGTGGGGTTCCTTTCTTTTTTCCCTTGTTTTTTATCATCTTTTCCTTACTGCCTTTGTTTCTTTTGCAGTGTCGGATTCCAATGAAGTGTATGTTCCGCGATGGAACATACGCCGAGGAACAACCCTTCGTACCCCTGTGGAGTGCGTGGACTGGGCTCGCCACGCTGCTCCTCATGGTGCGTTGGGGGAAGCCATGGCTAGCTACCAGGAGGGTAGGCTAACCAATGAGCTTCGGGTTCTCCAAGCCCGGATGCAGCCGCGCGTCGAGCTGCTTTGTCGTGAAAACGACAAGTTGAAAGCAGCTCGCGCCAAGGACGTATCTGAGGCGCGTGCTCTTCGGGAGGAGAACCAACAGCTGGCGGCAGCTGCCGCCGACAAGGAGAAGGCCTTCAAGGCCCTTGAGGTTGAAGTTCAGGCACGACTCGAGGCCCGCTCCAAGGCTGCCCAAGCTGTGAATGAACAGCTTCGGCTGGCCATGGAGACTGCGCGAAACGCAACCGAGAGGGCTGCCAAGGCTGAAGCCGTTGCTGAGCCTTTGCGTGTGGAGAATGAGGAGCTCAAGGCCAAATTAGAGGCTCTCCAACGCGCTCATGATGCCTTGGCAATGGAAGATGCCAAGAAACTCCAGGAAATCCTGGACCAGAGGGGGGTGCTTGACCACACCGAGCGGAAACTTAAGGGCGTCGAAGAGGCTGCCGCAAAGGAAGTTTTACTTGCCAACCTTAACAAGAGCGAAGCCGAACGCGCCCATAACGAAGCTCAAGCTGCCCTCCAATGGCTTCTTCGAGAAGCGTTGCCTCAGGTATGTTTAGTTTTATCTTCACGCTTTTCTTTTGTAAGAAAAGGTTCTAATACTTGTGTTTTCTTTGTAGGTTGTGCGTCGGGTCTTTTCAGAGACCTCTTACGATGATGCTATGACCGCAGCCCTCAACGCTTCTCATGAGGATGGGGAAAAGGCCGGCTTCCTGCTTGGTCTAGGGTTTGTTGAGAAAGGCGTCCCGCCTTCCAACTTCCCTTTGTTCGATGTGGATACCGAAGCCATTTATGACCAAGCATTGAACCAATACGCCACCTTCCCGCATCCAGTGGTGGAAAAGGTGGACGAAGTAGCTGCTGCTGATGATGGGTTAGCTGTCCTCAAAGCGTTCCTCGAACCACCCCGTTCTTCTGACGGAGCGGGTCCAAGTGGAAGCGGCCCTGAAGCTTGATCCTGAAGATCCCTTCCCATTGCTAAGACTTGTATAGTTTTATTCTTTTAGGCGGGTAGTTACCCGGCCATTCTTGTAATATATTCTTGAAATATTAATCTTTTTGCGTATAAGATTGTTATTTCCTTCTTTGGGTTCCTTGCTTTATAAACTTATGACTTGCATACTTAGTTTAAATTAGCAATTTTCCAAGTGTTTAGAATAAGAACCTTTGAACGTGGTTGATAATGGGTTAAAGTTTCGCTTCCTCCTTCGTGATTGTGCGGGTAGAACCGTCACTTGCACTTGGTAGGATGGCTAAACTTTAACCTTCATCTGACCTGCGTGTAGGTTTTCCTTTTCGAAATTTCTAAGGCATTAAGATAAGTTAACCTTTGAACGTGGTTGATAACAGGAAGTCTTGCTTCCTCTTTCGTGATTGTGCGGGTAGAACCGTCACTTGCACTTAGTAGGATGGCAAAACTTTACCCTTATCTGACCTGCGTGTAGGTTTTTCTCACCTTTTGAGGATAAGTTAACCTTTGAACGTGGTTGATAACAGGAAGTCTTGCTTCCTCTTTCGTGATTGTGCGGGTAGAACCGTCACTTGCACTTAGTAGGATGGCAAAACTTTACCCTTATCTGACCTGCGTGTAGGTTTTTCTCACCTTTTGAGGATAAGTTAACCTTTGAACGTGGTTGATAACAGGAAGTCTTGCTTCCTCTTTCGTGATTGTGCGAGTAGGACCGTCACTTGCACTTAGTAGGATGGCAAAACTTTACCCTTATCTGACCTGCGTGTAGGTTTTTCTCACCTTTTGAGGATAAGTTAACCTTTGAACGTGGTTGATAACAGGAAGTCTTGCTTCCTCTTTCGTGATTGTGCGGGTAGAACCGTCACTTGCACTTAGTAGGATGGCAAAACTTTACCCTTATCTTACCTGCGTGTAGGTTTTCCTTATCCTTTTTAAGAATTTTGTTTTGAACCGTTCGACGCGCGGTTGTCGATAGGTTAGTGTTCGGTTTCCTTTCATGATTCATGCGGATAGACTGGCACTTTCATTTAATGGGATAATTGAACTCTTCCCCTTCAACTGACCTGCGTGAAGGTTTGTCAAGTTATTGGGTTCGTGCGGGTAGGACCGCCTTCCCACGCAACGACTTCACGTAATGTGAACGCCGTCACCAGTGTTGCATAGTTTAACCGTTCGACGCGCGGTTGTTGATAGGTTATTATTCAGTTTCCTTTAATGATTCATGCGGATAGACCGGCACTTTCATTTTTGGGTGCTGAACTTTTTCCCAAACTGACCTGCGTGAAGGTTTGTCACGTTATTGGGTTCGTGCGGGTAGGACCTCCTTCCCATGCAATGACTTCACGTAATTATGCGGTGAAAACCGGCATATTAGTGTTCAGAAAAGTATGAATGTAAAATCATCAGCTTCGATGTTCTTAAAGAGAATCATTTCCATTAGAAGTGGCTCTTGGCCTTTTCTTTACAAATTGGAATTGATTTACATGCAGACTGTGTAAATGAGCTCCCTTCCATGTTGGGATGGGAGTGCCATCGAGCCGATACGCACCTGGTTCGGGATCTCGTTCTTTACGCAGCATGTAGTCTCGATTTTGAAGCTGGAATTGATTCGTGTCTTCCCCAGCTGAGGTTCTATACGCACCCGCCTGCTCAGCCTTTATTGTGCCACGAGGTGCGCGAGCGTCCCATCTCTGACAAATGCTTCGACCATGTCCTTTACGTCTATGCATTCTTCAGTGTTGTGGCCTTTTGTCTTGTGGAAGTCACAGTATTTGCTCCGATCAGCATCGTGACGATGTCGGATTATTGGAGGCTTTGGCCATGGGAGCTCTTCAGTGGCGAATATCTCAGTGACGCTTTTGGTGAGTGGCGTCCATCTGGAGTTCCGGTGCGACTGTACATTATCCCTTCCGCCCACTCGATGTTGCAAGCCGGATGAGGTGTCAAAGTTTACCCTTGACTGCCAAATGCCTAGCTTTCGCTTTTTATTTAGTCTGGCGGTGAGGACGTTGTCTTCTCTCGTCTTCTGAGTGTAGAGGTTTGTGCTCTGTGGGAGATCTCTACCCAGTTGCTTCTCTGTTTCCGCATAGCGTTTTGCTGCTGTCATGATGCCATCCCATGTGGATGGCATGCCATCTTTACCCGTTAGGGTGCGGATGAGCTCTGGGTCATGTGCGCCCTGGATGAAGGCAGCGCGAACAAGATCTTCGCTGATATTGCCCAAACTTAGCTTCTTTGAGTTGAAGCGAGTGATGAAGTTTGGCAGAGATTCATCTTCCTCTCGTATGCATTTGAGGATTGTCCATTGCTCCTCGGTATACTTCCGTTGCTGGCTGAAGTGTTGGCTAAACTTCTGTTGGAAGTCTGCCCAGTCGTAGATGTGGTTGACCGGTAGACGATCAAACCAAGCTCTAGAAGCCCCAACAAGCGTCATTTGGAACATGTAGCACCACGTGGGTTCCGTCCAATTGCTAACGGTTGCCCCCGCTATGAACCTGTTCAAATGATCGTCTGGATCAGATAAACCGTCATATGTGCCTATGTTAGGCATTTGTTTGGCACTCTTTGGGGCGATTGCTTCCGCAATGTCCCTTGCAAACTTGGACGTTCCTGCATTCGCAACGTTTGGTCTGAACGTTTTGGAGAAGTCTCGTGGACTTCCACCTGTGCTTTTTGGTTTGAAGGCTTGTCCAAAATGCCTTTTCGGTTGGGATTCCGTTTCCTTACGCTTCCCTTTTGCCCTATGGCGAGGGTTCGCGTCGGAGTCGGATTCCTCCGAGTCATCCTCCCAGTATTCGAATTCGTCGGCCTGTTGCACGGAACGCAAGCGTTCGTCCAACTCAGCCTGGAATTCCTTTTGTCGTGCCTCCGCCCATGCCTTAACTTCATCGAGAGTCTGGCGGGGGAGTCTTCGTTTCTCAAACTGGGTATCGGTGGATCCCAGTAGGCGATCATTTACTGCACTTGCCCCAACTTTGGTAAGTGGGGTAGTGTTCGTAAAATTTACTTCACTTGCCCCGGCTTCGGTAGCCGGGGTAGTGTTCGTAAAAACTGTGTTGCCGGTATTCCCCCCAGTAGCTGGGGTTGTGGTTACCGGAATTTCTCTAACCATCTCTGTAAAAGTTTGAAAAAACTGGAGAAAATTGTAGTTCTAGCTTTATGCACGGATGGCGCCAATGAAGAAACACTAACCAGACCCCTGACAGATTACTGGTAACCTGGGGGTTGGATAGCTGTTTCCCACGAGGGGTTAGACCCTTGGAAGATGGTTCTTCTGATAACCTGCAAAACAGACACCGTGAGCTCGTCACTGAGAAGGGGGGGGTTCCTCCTTGTGACCACCCTCCGGCGTGAGAATCAGACTAGATTGCTCTTTAAATATAAAAGTATATTAAGAGATTGCTAGAGCAGATATCAGGTATAATATGATGATAATGTAGTAAGATATATGATAATGTAATGTAATAATGTGTTTAGATGATCATACCATTTGGGGTATTTATAGCCGAAGGTAGGTTTCCAAGGAGGTATGGCCGGCTGCTACAGTGTTCCTGTTCATCAACAGTAGCCTACGCACGTGCCCTGCTGGTAGTTGGTGGGTAGGCAGCGGCTGATAATGACCAGGCCTGCTGTGTACTATTCCCTTTCCACCAACTGCCGGCTACGCACGTGGTATGACAGTAGTTGGTGAGTAGGCAGCGGCTAATAGTGATACAGTACAGGATCATGCTGCTCGCCATACTGTATCAGTGAGCTGTCGTATCTCTGATCAGATCTTTCGCCCATACCTCGTCAGGTACAGTAAAAGATCCTTCAGTATACGGACTGGCTTATTTGGGCGGGAGTATTCCCCCTCCCGCCTCTGTGCGGGATTGCTCCCGGCTTGGCTCATTCCTTCAGGTGACACTGAATGATCGAGAGCTAAGTGCCTTGTGCGTGTAGCCATGCTGCGCGGGTGGCCTTCCCTAATGGCTTGTATCCGAGGCTGCGGGGACAGGCGGAGTCCTTCACCATTGGGAGGCATTTCCTGCGGGACCAGCTTGCGTACTGCGCGTAAGGATGTCACGTCTCTGAGCATGGTTGGTTCTGCGGATCCAGTTGGTCTCTGCGCAGACTTCCCTGTTTAAGGTGAGTCTTGCGGGTCCAACTGGGCTCTGCTGGGACCTAATTAGTTCAGACACATATGCTCCCATGTAGACATCACCAGACCAAAACCGCTTGATCTGTTGTCGAAGTGCACCCAATCTGTTTTGTTTGCGAGTCAACTTGTGAAATCTGCAGACAATTACAGTGATAGATTGTAATGAAAAGAACGAAATAAAATTATTTCACCTCTGTGTAGCAAGTTTATTCCACAGCCTCTTTTTCACCAAAAAAATAATAATTAAAAATAATTTAATAGCATGTAAATCTATTTCTCCTTACCGGTGATGCTCATTGACCATACAGAATTGAGAATTAATCATCTGACGGAGAGTAATAATTGCCAAATTGACCGGCGGCGGCAATGGCTACAGGAGAAGATTGGGGGAATGAGAGAAGTATGCAATCCGTGAGATATATATATAATTCATCTGTGATGTTAACCGCTCCGATGAAGGAGGGAGACGTGGGGAAAGGAAAGGAAAGGAAAGGAACGGAGGGCGAGAACAAAATGGTAACCACTCAAAACCTCCCCTTCTAGAAGCATTTTTCAGACTTTACACGGTCCAGATTTTGTTTCAGCTTGATCCAACGGTGGTAATACATTTAATTGTTGGTTATAGTGACCGGGAACAATATAATATATAATTTTTAGCACAGTTCATGTATATTTTTAGGTATTAAGCATCTAATCAAATAACATGAGTTTCATTCGTAATCAAGTCGCATGGTATTTAAAGGAACCGAATTATCTACATCTTGTCGGCTATCAATAAGATGTAACAAATTACACGGAGAAAACAATGAAACTTTCGTTGGAGCAATTGGTTTGAGAAACAATCTATACGATCTTGGCAACATCCCTCATTAATCCCTTGTTAGCCTTACAAAAATCCATGTACTCCTGATAAGAAATAAACCCATCTCCATTAGTATCAATTTTACCCATCATACGTTGCACTTCTTCAGTTGACACAGATCCAAGTGTCTTCAAAGCTTCTCCAAGCTCTGTTGATGAGATCTGCCCGTCTCCATTTGTATCAAACCGCTTGAAGATTCTCTCAAGTTGCGCCTCATCTAGATCATCTGCCATCTCTGTTTCACAATCGAGCTTTCGGTCTTGTCTGATTTATGTGTGTGGAGATTTTGTTTTCGGTTGAAAAAAGTTAAGGATGATGCTGGCTTATAAAATGACAGTTTAGGGTCAAGTTTATGGATGGCCTTAAAGTTTGGACCGTAACAAAAAATGCACCACTAAATTGACCGAATAACAAGGGTTAAAAATTGTCCTTACACTTTTAAAGCTATTTATGATTTGTTTACTTGCTTTTTTTAATAACAAAATTAAGTTTAGATTGTTATAAAATAATATTTTGTTCTATTTATGATGTATTCATTGTCTAGGGTCCATTGCTCTTATATGACAGCAAAGGTTGCAGAAAATGAAGTGACATACAATTCAAAAGCATTGTAATTATTGAGTTGATACACGACAACAATCAAATCTATTATGATTTTGGTTTTATCCTTTTTTGAAACAATTTTACACCCACAAATGTCTTCAAAACATTTACATTTAAACTAAATTTTCCGCTCGTTCATCTTTTAACTTTTAAAAATCGATGCTAAATAACCCAAAAATGGTATATCACTTGTCATTATCGTATAACTAGTAGGATAACTAGCCAATTAGGCATAAAAGTTAGGAGAAAATAGCAATTATTAGCTCATAATTATGAAAAATGAAATGTGTTTATGAAAGTGATTAATATACATCCTGAACTTGCATATGTAATTAATTATGCAACAGCCTTGAGCAAAGCATTCGTGACAGCTTCGGTAGTCGGTAAAGCTGGAATCGCACCTCTTTCCGTAACAGTTATCGCACCACAAGCATTTGCGAAGCTAAGAGCTTCTCTTAACCGGTGTTCATCCTATAAATCATAACCGAGTTAATTACCATCTAATTAATATTTTGTTTCCTTAAAGCCATACCTTGAGCAATGACACATCAGCAGCAAGTTTTGATAATACTCCAGCTACAAAAGCATCTCCGGCACCTGTTGTATCCACAGGCTCCACCTTTAAACCTTTCACTCTTCCACTAAACTCCTATATAATTAACAAATTTCCCAATAAAAAATAAGTTACATAAATCGTTGCATAAATGATAAATTATTCAAACTATGCATATTACCTTAGTATAATATCTGCAGCCATCTGGTCCTTCGGTGACAAGTAGCAATTTAAGATTTGGATGGTATAATTTACGAACCACATTGTCATCATACGGATCTTCTCCATTTGTTAGAAAAACAATCTCCTCTTCACTTATCTAATTGTGGGCAATAATCAAAACCGTTAGAATATTGAAAGACGTTTCACCAGAAGTTAATTAGTTACCTTGATGATGTCAGCAGTATCCCAAATGCTCAAGATTCCTTCTCGGGCACTCTCGGCAGATGGCCATAAAGGAAGCCTTAGATTCGGGTCATAAGACAAAAGAACACCAGCTTCCTTTGCAGCTTTCGTTGCAGCAATATGAGCCGACTTGCATGGTTCAGTAATCAAACTTATGGAACCATAATGAAATATTTTGGCCTGCAAGAATAAGAAAAATAATATTAAAGCATGTGAACAAATTTAAAAAAAAAGCAAGGTCATATTGACTTACCTTTCTTATTAAATCAAGATCAAGTTCAGACTCCTCTAAAAGCATATCAGCACTAGGGTTTCTGTAAAACATAAATTCACGTTCACCGTTGTTTTTAAGTGTCACGAAAGCTAAAGCGGTACGCGCACCAGGGTCAAACCGCATTCCTTCATTATTCACATTATTTTGTTTTAAAATGTCTGCAAGCATGTACCCAAACTCATCTTCTCCAACCTGCCAATCAAATATATGAAATCAGTCAACAAGAAAACAGTCAACCAAATCATCACCTACTCTATCATTATTCACATTACCTTCCCAATGAAAGCAGATGAACCATCAAGGCGAGCAATGCCAACTGCAACATTTGCAGGTGCACCACCAGGTGCTTTTTTGAAGGCAGGGGCTTCGGCTAATGCAAGTCCATTAATTGTAGGGACGAAATCTATTAGCATTTCCCCAAAACAGACCACAAGCGAAGACTCATTGGTTTCGTGTGATCCCTGAACACTTGCAAGCACTTTTCCTGCAAGAAATCAAGCAAAGGAGCTAAACATAACTATGGTTTACAAGATCGATGCTTCAATTCTCTAATTAATCCGAAACAGGACGAACTAGTGCACATAATTTGATTCTTAATTGACACTAACAACTTGATGAAGCTACACCATTTAAGTCAAACTTAGTAATTCAAATGTAAAATTAAATAGATAAAATTGAAGTAGCATGCTTAAAGGAAACCTCATTTCAAATAAAAATAAAAGGATCCAATTACAATAAAGAAGCAGGTAAGCGGGCAACAAGCTGCTCCGCCACCCCCTTTTAAATGGCAAAACCGATCCTACTGAAAACAAACACGGAAATATTTGTTGGAAATCAGACCCAAAAACACGAACACGGAATTTGATCTCAAGTCTCAACCAAGATCGACTATTTTTGTTATTATCATTATTGACACACTTACAATGAAGCCTAACTCATGTATTTATACTAAAATAAACCATACTAATCCTAGTCAAACTAAACATAAAGTCAACACTAATTCTAACAAACTATTAATTAAATTCTAACTAACTAAACTGAACTGAACTGAACTGAACTAAACTAAACTAAACTAGTCACTTTAACCCCTTCAACTTTATTTTAACTCGTTTCAAGATTAACATTCAATGATATATAAGCCGTACCTGACCGTGCGCAAGGCGGAGAAGAAAACTGCAACGATCGATGAAGCGATGTTAAAAGGGAAGGTTTGACCGGAATATTAGAGGATCTGGAATGGGAAGTTGAGAAGCGAGTGGACCAAGAAGAGGGTTTAAAGTTAATGGAGCCAAAAGAGAGAGCAGATGGTTGAACCAAAGCCATACAACAAATTAAACAGCTGATAGATATATATATATATATATATATATATATGGTTGTCAGATATGGTTGTGGTATGAAAGTAAGAAGTTAAGAGAGATCTGAATTAATTTGTAGCAGCTAATGAAAAACTGAGATGAAGTTAAGAGAGAAGATGTGAGGTCAGGTGGAATGAATCTTTGTATGGAAGTTAGATTCGCGTTGAGATAATCGTTGAAAAGCAAAACCCAAGTTATTGGGACACCTGTGAACCAGAGAGAGAGAGAGAGAGAGGATACAGTTTAAAGGAGGCTACAGCAACCACTGACCACACCAACACCAACAAACTTGTTCTTAACGGCAATTTCATTATTTTAAGTTTAAAGACTTTAGTTTAGAAGCCTTCCCTTGTGATTCTCGCCTTTTTTGTTAAAATATATTGATAAATATTTTTGTACTATGAAAAATTTAAGGTTAATATGACATGCTTAGCTGAAGTTGATAATAATGACTAAAGATAGTGAATTTTCCTCATGATATCAAGCTACAAGCATGTGCGTATGACGTGTATAACGTATTGAGATTCTTTTTTACGTTTTTGTTAAAAAAAGTCAAGTTTTACATTATGCATGTATGGCAAAATGGTTCGATAAGTCGGATTGGGGTGTCATGTTAAAAACATTTTTAAGTGAAAATGAGTTCAGGTCAAATAACAAGTCATTATAAAAAATAATTACTTTGGTTCAGTCAAAAATGAACTTCAGATTATAATGAAAATAACTTAGATGATTCGTTTAAAAAAAGTATCAAAATGGGTTCATCTAATATATCTTATTTTATGGTGGCCAGTAGTGACGGGTGTTAGTGGGGTCATCGGTAACGTTAATGATGGTTGCACCAGCGGTGGAATAGGTTGTCGTCTTTGACGGCATGACAACTCTATATGCGAGAATAGTGGTGGCAACGACATCGAGGGTGGTTGTGGACTCGTGGGTGTTGATGGTGTTGCCAGCGATGTCTACAACGATAGAGAGAGACCAATAGGTGGTAGCGAAACAATGATTTTGGGTGTTGCTCCAATCAGGGGCGGACTCCACTACCCCTCAACTTTCTTGGCGAAGTATATTTTTAGTGTAATCTTTTTGTTTTTTTCGTTTTATGTACCCTGGAAAAAAGGTTTTAGTTCACGCTATCCCTCAACTTTTCTTCTAGATCCGTCACTTTGCTCCACACTTACATAATTACATTAGCAAGTGTTAGAGGAGTGACTTAATACGGGCAGTTGTTTATTTAGTTTTAGATGAATGGCGTCAAAATCACCCCTAAACAAAGATAAAAGGAGAATCCAAAAATCAAACAAGAAAGGAAACATTATGAATATAATACAACAAGACCATAATTTACATTGTGAGAGCTGAGACACTAAAAAAAAGTATCATAAACCTTTAGATCCAGGAACATTAATCCATTCTAACTGAACCTGAATTTCACCGGATACCACATTTCGTAACCTAAGAACCATATTCTGGATAACCTCTCCTTTGCTCCATGTTATGTTGCTCTCTTCAGCTAAACAATTTGTTCTTGTTGGTTTTATGGCCGTGATAATTGTTTCATTCGGGAGATTATCTAAACGCAATTTCAAAACTTCTATCAGTGGTTTGATGTCTAATTCTGCATCTCCCATCTGATCATCGCGCGAGAACGTATCCTTATTGTACACTTCCTGTGCATTCACAATTTGTCATTGTGTTAAATGACAAATATAGATACTAATTTAAAAAAAAAAATGAATTAAATAAATTACCATTTTGATCGGTAAAGGTTCAAAAATTGGAAGAGTTAAAACTTCATCCCACACAGGATTAATGCTATTCTTCACCACGGCAGTTTTCAATTCCTGTGTGTAAAACTCTTATAAAATCAGTATCTATTTGTTTTTTATTTTTTAAAATTTTTCTACCCCTTTGTTTATTTCAAGAAACTAAAACAAAAATGAGTAAAGTTTTTATTAAAAGTTAATAATCGATGAATAAAATGCATTTTTAAGAATAAAAGAGTAGTGACCTGATTGCCTAATCGGAAAAGGACATAAGGATCACTGCGTCGGATATCCGCAGCGACAAGGTTTACTCCTTTCTGCACACGAATGCTTAACAAACCCAATGTAGGGGTATGGTACTAAACCCGGCTTACGACCTTAATTTATTATGTTTGGCTTATTTTATTATATGGACTAATACAATATTATTGGGCTGAGGGGGTTTTGTGGAGGTAACCCTAACTGGGCTAGGCCCATTAGGGTACCATGATGGTGGCCATGAGGCTCCCTATATAAGGAGGTCTCCACCTCCTTATTAAGGGTTGTTCTCAATAAGAGCCACCACCATAACCATTTTTGTGTCTGTAAACAAGAGATCCTCGAGATTTCTTAGCAGTCACCTCCACACCCCCAAAAACCATTGCAGATCTGAGCGGAGGAGAGCGAGATTTGGTTACATCATCCCGTAGAAGACGATCCTAGCTATACCCGGTACGTTTCGTGTTTCTTCATTGGCGCCATCCGTGGGACATGAAAACGAACCTCATCTTCGACTCTCTCTTTTTGACTTCTAGATCTGTTTTTGGAAGAACAAGAGGGTGAAATAAATTTGAAAACCCTTTCAGATCTGATAATTTTTCAGATACCATCCGAATCTAGTAGTTTTTCTGAACTAGATCTGTGACGGTTTTAACTAGATCTCACAATAACGTCCAGATCTACTTTATTTTGGTGGCCTAAAATTCTCACGGTGCGAGATCTGCATTTTTTCCGGCAATACAGCCAAGATCCGGCTCAGAAATCTTCATATAAGAGTTCATCCGGCAAAAAATCGAAGCTTTTAGATCTGCTACGTTTTTTATAAAAAAAATTTGATGAAAAAATGGGTGGTTCACGTTTGACAGTGTACAATAGTACATAAAAGATGATGACATTGTCTTTTGTCCAGCATGAGGAGGCATTAATATTAATGTCACAGGTGGGTCCAGTTTCCAATTTTCTTATCATCATCCAAGAATTTCATTGAAAAACCTATCACCGGAAAAAACAAAACATGACGGGCAATTAGAGTCCACGCCGCCTCCTGCTCCGGCAAGCAAGCCGCAAGTTGTGATGATCACCGTGGCACAACGCTCCGCCACCGCACATGCGCTCGCCGTGGTTCAATACAATGCCAACATTCATGCGCGCCACGACAAGTGAACCTCGCCACCGCGTAATGTCATTGCGCCACCACGCGTACACGCCATCGCGGATAACCATCTGGCCGCCATGGTGCATGCCACCATGCATGAGTTCAACCGCTATGAAGCAGCAGCGCGCCATCACGCATGCGAACTGGCGCCGAGCACCGCACCACCGCGATCCAACACCTCGCCACCGTGCATGCGCATCGCTAAACAACACACCGCCATCATACTTGCGGATCACCACTACGCAATCACGTCACAAAAGAACACTGCGCCACATGCGTGGGCGCCTTCGCGGAACAACACCGCGTCATTAGGGATGGGCGCCTCCAAAAATTTGGTTTCTTGCATCTGCATCACTGTTCAAGTGGGAAGACATGAAGGCCGCCATCACGAAGACCACCATGCTTGTTATTTGTAATCCGTTCATGGCGTGTCAACCGCTTTCTCATGCGCGTAGGCGGACAAAAACAGGCACGGCGAATTAACACCCGCCACCGCGGATCACATACACACTAGCATACCAACAGCGCCACTGTAACGCAACAGCGCTACTATAGCAGGGTGGAATACAAGCCACATCGCATGCGCGCCACCGCGGATCAACATTCTGCCACCGCAGTCGCAGATCAACCCTTCCGCCACTCTACATGCGCACCGCCATGATGCTTGCGCGCAGTCGTGTATCACATTCCACCAACTTGATCCGGTGGGTAAAACTCCGCCGTCGCGGAACGCATGCGACCTTCTTGAAGTTCAACGCTAACTCCGGCAATTACGAACTCCATGCAACCATCCCAAATGTTCAAAATGGTGGCAGGAACGTGCAGAGGCAAAAAGATTTAAAAGAGGAAGGAATTATTTCCAATTTTTCATAACAGCCCCTCATCCGCCCATGTGATTAAAACTTTATTAACAAGTTTATTATTACAATTCAATGCTCCTAACATTATTTAGCAGCAATGAACTGTGGGACTATCGTGGTATACCACCACTACATTATCGCGATGGAAGACATCCGAATCTTAGGTCGGGAGGCTAATAATATCCCAAACGGCCACGCGCCAAACATAAAGGTCGGGAGCCTAATAATATCCCAAACGGCCACGCGCCAAACATAAAGGTCGGGAGCCTAATAATATCCCAAACGGCCACGCGCCAAACATAAAGGTCGGGAGCCTAATAATATCCCACATGGCCACGCGCCAAACATAAAGGTCGGGAGCCTAATAATATCCCAAACGGCCACGCGCCAACGTAGGTTGGGCACACCTCATAATTTGCCCGAGGATGGGAACCTTGTAATACATCCACTTTTAGTTGATATGTTTTTGCAGGTTTGGCTATGAGTCGCACAAGCACCTATGACATTATTATTATTATCTGGCCGTTTGTGCCTCCATTATTATTTTGAAGACAAGCCGGGATAGTCATCCTGCGTAGAAGAGGCCCTTGTGGGCCAGTCATTATCATCATATTATAGCTCATAAGCCGCAACTCGCGCATGCTTCATTATTTTATAGCTCGTAAGTCGCCTCGTGCGCAAGCTTCATTATTTTTATAGCTCGTAAGCTGCCTCGCGCGCAAGTTGCATTACATTATTATCGAGATGCGCACTCTATCTTTTATCAGGCCCCGCGCCACTATTGTTATGATGCGTGCTATATCTTATTCATGCCAGTGCACCATTATTATCATAAGGATCACAACATGTCACAATTATGGAGAAAACCTCTCAAAACTCAAAGACAATAAAGACAAGGCCGAAGAAAGGGGAAAAAACCGCCTTATATCCTAACACACCTTATGAAGTCCAGCGCTCCACCTAAACACTTGCACGCCTAGGAGCAACACTGGACTTGGGGGGCTTGTAGGGGTATGGTACTAAACCCAGCTTACGACCTTAATTTATTATGTTTGGCTTATTTTATTATATGGACTAATACAATATTATTGGGCTGAGGGGGTTTTGTGGAGGTAACCCTAACTGGGCTAGGCCCATTAGGGTACCATGATGGTGGCCATGAGGCTCCCTATATAAGGAGGTCTCCACCTCCTTATTAAGGGTTGTTCTCAATAAGAGCCACCACCATAACCATTTTTGTGTCTGTAAACAAGAGATCTCGAGATTTCTTAGCAGTCACCTCCACACCCCCAAAAACCATTGCAGATCTGAGCGGAGGAGAGCGAGATTTGGTTACATCATCCCGTAGAAGACGATCCGAGCTATACCCGGTACGTTTCGTGTTTCTTCACCCAACAAGCGATCCATTCCAGATATCGTTGTGGGTGAAATTTATTGTGTGGTTTTTATTATAAACAGAACAAGAAGAATGCAATTTAGAACAAACAAAAACAAGGATCTAATTGTTTTGTTTCCTGTCTTGATACAGTTTTATTAATTATTTTTAATAGTGTAATAGTTTTAACATATGAAAACAATGTCAAACTATGCTTGGCAATAATTGATCTATATGCCAATTTAAAAGTATGGAAAACACACTTTAATTGATTCTCAACTAAAATCCCTTTTTACAAGTCTAGATCTATTCTGTCAAGATATTCTTAGTCTCGTCATATTTGCACTTGAGTTTGTACCACAAAAGAATAGTGATGCTCGTGTGGACGTGCGGGTTCAGGCTAGGGGTGTGATCGTGCGATATATTTACGTGGGGTGAATTTTTATTGGGTACATGATCCAAATAATGTGCAATAATGACTTATGATGCACTACATCTGTTTTTAACTTTAACAAAATAAATGTAATTATCAGATAGAATTATATAAAAAAGTAAACATTAATTAATAAAATTTTATTTTATCTTTTTATACAATACGTTAATTTATATAATTTTTTACTAACAAAATATATGTTTATTATAATAAGTTATTAAAATTGTTATAAATAACTTGATTTACTAGTAATACACTATTTAGGGGTTGAGTGTCTGAGTCCAAGTATAAGCTTGAACTCGACTTGTTTGTTATTATTAATTAGTTATTTTTTAAATAGTTTTTATAATTATTTTATGTATTTTTATTATTTTATAATATCCTTTTTAATTATATTTTTATTTATAATATTAACTAATATGGTTATAATTATATTTTCAAGCATTTTAGCTCGCGAGGATAGTTAAGCTTGATAAGAAAAATTTGATGCCGAAGTTGTTGATTATAAAAGTTTCATTTAAGCTCAAGTTCACCATCATATAAACTCAGCTAGCTTCAAGCTTTTGTTATTCAAGCTTTCAACAAGATGATTTGGGGTGGTTTACGAGCTTTTTGAAACATTACACCTCTATTAACAATGATAAATGATAAGTTGGTTCCGTTAGTTGAATTTCACTGGTTATTACTGATAATGACACGGACCCATTGGTCAATGTAATTAATTCGGGGTGTTTTGCTTTTATATTTATGCTCTAAATTACTTATATATATATATACACACTAGTAGATACCCGAGCGATACGGCGGCAACGACAGTTTACAACACGATATAAGTTCTCAATTAGTTTATCAATTCTCTCGTGATATACTATATAGTACATCTATTAATTTTTTGATCGTAGCATCGACGGGACGGCGGGACCTATATATGTCAAGAACCTTACAAATCTCATTAACTAATAACAAACACACAAATAAGAATATACTCATGATACATATAGTAATTTATAAACAAAAATCCAAACACAAGATAAAAAAAACTGTGAGGCATAAACATAGTAATTAAACTAACACTTGGCACGACTTTCAGTTTCATCCAATGATCAACGTCCCAAGCAAGAGAAGAGCCCGAATTAATGTGAAAATATATAACATTGCCGTATGGTACTACTCAAACGTCTCATGATCAAGCCCGGCTTTCCTAAAATCAAAATCTTTAAAATCAAAAAGCCATTTTTATTGTATAACATAGTTACTTGAATTAGTGAAAATAAAATAAAGCAAAAGTTCAAGATTTAAATTACCTACGATAGTTGAGTTGCTATCAAAGTAGGAAGGCCGTAACTCTTTTGCTCTTGCTGAGGGCATTCCATTCGGTCTATAACGCGAAGCATCTCATCGAAATCCTTGGCACTTGAAGCCTATATAAACAAGTAATGTAATAAAGGACTAAACTTGTAAATATTTTTGAATCATATTTTGTTTGTTAACCATAGAAAATATTGAAAAGTCCATATTACCCCTAAAATCTCATAAATTTATGCATTGTATGTTATACCTTGTGCATGGTTTTATGGACCTCTTAAAATTTAAGAGGTCCTTGACTCCTCCATTATATATAGTAGAGATAAAATACAAAAAAACAAAAATTTGGGAATTACGTTTGATTCAGTTCGGTTTTTTTACATGCAAAACCCAAAACAAACCATTAGTGCGGTTTTTACAAAAACATAAAACCAAACCGTCGGTTTTTATTTCGGTTCGGTTTTTTCGGTTTCTTGCACAACCCTAATGAATATTGTCACCAAGTTATTAATTTTAAATCAATTGAAAGTGGCTAATATTAAGTCATAATTATAGATGTATGCTACCAAGTTAAACATAAGTGTGAAAGATTTAACATGGTTAAAAATCATGTTTCATTGGAATCTGCTTCACAAAGAAAAAAGTTTTTTTGATCATTAAAACATGAATATTAATCGTGCGCCAGTCTGCGATTGACATGATCTCGTTGCTTAGTAGAGTATTAGTAGAGTCCATAAGTTTTCCGATTTCATGTTCTATAGAATCGTAGATGGTTCCACTTCTCATGGAATACCACATGAAGCAAATGTGATTTAAGGGTTTCGTCTAGATGACTATTCGTTACGTTAAATTTTTTAAAATTTGCAATAACTTTAAAATTTTCTGATTTGTCTAAAACAAATTATCAACTTTAGCAACATTCTTGAATATCAGTCTTTCACAATAACTGTATATTATCAGTTATTATCATACATATTGTCATTACTTATTATTTAAGTTTTTAAAACTTTGAATTACTATAAAAATACACACACTTCTGCACATCTTTATATCCATTAAAATTTCAAAAACTGTTAATACTAAGCAACTGTTTTGCATTTGTAAGGACATATGAAACATAAAAGTTGCTTGCCTTTACACGTGTTATTCCTTGTAGAATCAAAGACCGATCTTGAAACCCTGCAGTTGAAACAAAAACTTTATAAGAAGATACCTAAATAATAATGAAATCAATATGTTTTCATCATTATATTATGTGTCTTGCTTAACGGGTCGAATCAGATTAGATATCGGCTTAAAACAGATCAGGTCGGATTGTGTAACGGGCCTGGCCGCCTGGCCAAGCTGGTCAAAACGGGTTAGGAGAGTTGGGCCCATATTACCAGCACCTGTTCTTTCCAATGGCTTTGTTACATTAGGTAGTTTTCAACAACTTAACAAAAGTATGGAATAAGGGCATTTTTGTAATTTACTATTTTTACAAACTTTTCTTGACTTTTGTAAAAATTTACTTTGTATGATTGTATCAAATGACAGCAAAAATGCTTCAGTTTTGGGCTAAAATATTATGTGCAGTTCCAAATTCTAGGCTTATTTTGAAGCTTAAACCTTTCTGCAGTGATAGTGTAAGACAGAAATTTATATCGAAAATGAAAGTACTACTATGTTGTTTAACGGTATAAACGAGTTGGGTTAGATTGGATCATGGGTTTGGCCTAATTGTTTAACAAATATTGAGTTCTACAACATACCGTATCAATCGTCCACCTCAGCTTTGATTTCTTTCATCAACTCCTCCTTGTAATCATCGAACGTACCATCAAACTCCTGATCATTTCTTTACGACGCTGCTCGTATCCGCTTTCGAAGTCATCGAAATTCCCACGGTACGTATGAAATTTTAACTCATCAAGATGAATAATTTCGTTGCAAACCGTGTTTAGAAAATCCCAGTCGTGTGAAACGACAACAAGCGTTTTCTTCCATCTGCATAAGTATTCTTCTAACCAAAGAACCGCTCGAAGATCAAGATGATTCGTGGGCTCGTCTAATAATAATAACGTAGGCTGAACAAAAAGAGCCCGAGCCAACGATATTCTCATCCTCCACCCGCCACTAAACGATCGGGTCGCACGCGTTTGCATGTCCTTCGTAAATCCCAAACCAGCAAGAATCTTTGAGGTTTGGGCCTCTGCAGCATCTGATCCCATTATCTGCAAATTTTCATATAACTCGACAATCTTTTCTCCATCGTCATAACTTTCGTTTCCGTTTTTGCCCTCGGGTAATTCTAGCAATGCTGCAACTTCTTGTCTAAGTTTAATTAACAATTCTCCGACTATTTCCTGTTCGACTAACAAAACGTTTATATATTTCGGGACAGGAATCTTTCTCCAAGCAAGAAGCTTTAACAATGTCGACTTTCCCTTCCCGTTGGGCCCCACAAGCCCGTACCTTTTTCCGTGCGAGATTATAATAGTTGCATTCTTTAACAGCTCTTTACCAGCAACCGAAACACAGAAATTTTCCACTGATATATCTTTGACGTTTGCATTCGCATCATCTTGACCGTCGATGTCACACCCTCAAAATCCACTAACGGAGTTTTACCGTCAGAGGGGGTGAACTAACAGGATCTGAATCATTAGTTATAATCAAACCATAAAACAAAGTTTTCAAACCACGTAAACGTTTACGAGTAATTAAATGCGGAAGCGTAAAAACCTTTAACCAAAAGTTGCGTCACGCAGGACGACTTAAAACCAATGATAACCGTTTTAAAATAACAAAAGCTCTTCCTTTACCATTGTTTCCACCACCACTGCCACTTCCATTACTTCCATTGTTCTCGTTCTGTTTCAGCTTGGGGCAATCCTTCCTGAAATGACCCTCCTGACCACATTCGAAACATCCCTTAGTCGTCATAGGTGGTTTAGGAGCACCCTTTGTCGCCAGGTCTCCTCTACAATCCTTTGCCTGGTGACCCATCTTTCCGCATCTCAGACACTTGACACGGTCACACGGCCCAGCATGATGATAGTTGCACCTGTTGCACTTCGGATATTTCCCAGCATATCCGCTCGAACCCTGCCCGCCACCGTTGTTATTGTTATTGTGACCCTGATTGTTGAAGCCCCGAGTGAGTTCGGGCTTACGGTAGTGTTGTTGCTGTGGGGGGTTCGAGGATGAGGATATGGTGTTGTCAAACTTTTCTTTCCATTGCTCGGGTTGTTGTTGCTGTTGTCAGTAATCGGGTTGTCATGGGCTTTAGTGGTTGAACCCCTAGGTGGTAACGCACCTTGGGTCACTGCTTGATCCATCAGTTTGCGAACTAATCGAATCGCTTGTTGAATCGTGGCTGGTCTGGAAGACGTCACCATGCCCTGAATTTGCGGTGCTAACCCATCAATATACATCTCAATCCTCTTACTCGGCGGGTCTACCGTCCGTGGACACATCACAGCTAACTCGTGAGAACGTGTGGTGTAGGCTTCAATTTCGGAACCCACCATCTTCAACGACCAAAACTCGGATTCCAACTTTGCAATCTCCTCCCTAGGACAGTACTCTTCTCGCATCATGTTCTTGAACTCCTCCCAGTTCATCGCGTTAGCCAGCTCCAATCCAAGAATCTGTACGTTCGAATTCCACCAAGTGAGAGCAGAATCTTCAAGTGTTCCAGCAGTAAATTTGACCCTACTGGCAGGGGGGACAATTACACATCTCAAACGCCGATTCGGCCTTCTCAGCCCAACGCAGGAAGCCTATAGCTCCCTCAGTGCCCTTAAACGTACTGGGTTTGCAGTCAAGGTAGTTCTTGAAGGTGCACGTTCCAATTGGACCTCCAGCTTGATTCTGGACATGTGCGGCTAGAGCGGCCGCCGCATGGTCGTTCAGCAGAGTTTGGAGTTCTGCTGCAGTCAAGTTGATGTTACCGCGACCGTGTCCAGCGTTTCTTCCAGCCATCTAGGTGTTATCATCCTTAGATGTCATCGTCTGAGGACACCTCTGAGTGTGCCTCCTCCACAGCCGGTTCTTCCTCCGGTTCCTCCTCGGGATCTTCCTCGGGATCCTCCTCAGGCTCTGCCTCAGGTTCCGCTGCGTTCTGAGCAATTTGCATTTGTAAGACATCGCAACGCTCTAAAGCTATCTCTGTTCGGGTCCTTGCCACTTGGAGTTGCTCTTGCAAGTCTATCATCTCGGCTTGCATTTTTCTCATAATCTTCATCTGTTGATCATTAGCCTCTTGCATTTCCTTCATCGCCGCTGTCAGGCGGGAAATTTCTCTTTAGATTCGGTTCCATCCTTTAACAGTCCTGAAACGTTCGCTATCGTATAGCGCATGTAACCCACGTCACGCTCCAAACAAGAAACAACAGCTGCGAGCACACGCTCTACAGGTTCGGTTATGGGTGGTAGGGTGTTGGGGTAAGCAGGATGGCTCGGGTGAGGTAGCGGGGGAACTTGTTCGCGATAGACCATACGCCTAATCATATTAGGGTACCAATCCCAGCTAACTTCGTTTTCGTACATGCCTCCGGATAAGCGATACCTCTTCGGTGCAGGAGCTTCGAGTTCCGGGACTACACGGGGTGGCGATGAGGTAGGTAGCTGCGGCTCCTTCCCATGAGCATGAGTCATCTGATCGGATGATGATGATGATGATGGTGGCGTCGACATCTCTACAGGTAAGCCGTGTATACGCGCGTATGAGTGAATGAGGTAAGAGATAAGATAACAAAGACTACACAAACACATGCAGTGCGTATCATTATAACTAATGGGTCGTCGCGGTTATAGTCTAGTATGCATGCAATTTCTAGTTCGCTATAACCAATGGCTCTGATACCAATCTGTCACATCCTCAAAATCCACTAACGGAGTTTTACCGTCAGAGGGGGTGAACTAACAGGATCAGAATCATTAGTTATAATCAAACCATAAAACAAAGTTTTCAAACCACGTAAACGTTTACGAGTAATAAAATGCGGAAGCGTAAAAACCTTTAACCAAAAGTTGCGTCACGCAGGACGACTTAAAACCAATGATAACCGTTTTAAAATAGTTTGCATAACAAAAGCGTTTTCAAGCAATGCATGATCCTATACCGCGCGCCCGCCTCGGCTACCTGAGAATAACATACTAAAAGTGTCAACACGAGGTTGGTGAGTTCACAAGTTTATATAAAATAAAGCGTTTAGCGTTTTGCGTTCAGCGTTTTGCATTTAGCGTTTTGCGTTACCAGATAGTGTTAAATCAATTATATATCGATAGGTAGCTAGCCTATACAACAAGTATTACTAAGTGTTCGACACCAAAGCTGACTGTTTATCAAGTGCCTTGTCACCAGGTCATCCAGACCATGGTATGTGTTAGCCAAAATTACACCCACTCAACCTCAAGTCGAGTTTAGCGTTGGGTGGGGTTTGTCAAACCCAGTAGTACTACTCAACAGTGACTCGCTATTATCCAAATATTAACCGGTTCGATGTGTAGGACTTCAATTGTTTCGTTTGCCACTTAGCCTTTACAAGTGATATATAATTTACTAACAAAATCTTAAATGCGTTTTTCGGAGTATGTTATCTCCCCCAAGTGAAAAGCGTTTAAAACAGTTTAAAGGGGTAAGTGAAACTCACTGTTTGCGAAGAATTCCCAAAAATAAATCACCAAGTGATGCGCGTCACAGAAAAACTCTCTCTAGCGTTCTAAAACAACAAAGAGATTTTTCTAAGTGTCGGAACTATTATCGAGTCTCTAGACTCGGCACATACTACCTATGCACACAATGTGTTTCGTGTTTCGTTTGTGAATCGTGTGTGACTTTAACAAGTACATTTGTGATACATTACATGTGTGAGCAATTATTTTCGTGTCATATATTAATAATGTACATCACTAGCAATTACTCCCCGTGAGGGCAATTTGGTCACACATAACAATTAACTAGCAATTATTCCCCGCAAGGGCAATTTGGTCAAAACACGACAATTAATTAGCAATCATTCCCCTCAAGGGCAATTTGGTCAAAACACGACAATTAATTAGCAATTATCATGTTTCATGCAACTTTTACAAAATTCAGCAACTAGTTTCTTAACGACAGAATTCTACTTGTAAAACTAGTCTATTCCACCGATCATAGCATTTCAATTAATTTACCAAAAATCATCACAAAAGCATGTATGTGTTAGGTTTCCAGAACATATTTTGTTGTATTTTTATTCCATATATATTTCTCACAATGACCAATTTACCACAGCAAACTCACAACAGTCAAATTTATGCGCAACAGAATGTTATTTGGGTTAGGTTCCTAACTCAACAAGTCAACTTCCAGAAGTGGAACCAACCCAATTGGTCTCGTAGTTCATGAGATATCATGTTTACAAGATCATATAACAGCAGGTCTCACAATTCAGATTTGCACAACGATTTTGTAAAATCATAAAAGTTAACTTTTACACGTTCAAAATTTGCAAATTTATATTCTTTAGAAACTAGACTCAACCTAGTTTACTGTAGTGTCAATTATCTCGACCAATATTCACATTTACACCCCGTTACAGTCAATTGAACATCAACAACACAATCTGTCCAGAAACTGTTTGCAACAAAACTCAACATATTAACCATCTATAGACCACAATTCATTCATATAACATTCTAGACACCATAACCACTATCCATGCATATCAATTACACCATACATACATGGTTAGGGTTTTATTTGATCTCAAAATCAAAGACACAACCAATTAACATGTAATAATATCAATTCTAGTTATCAAATCATCATCAATACATCGTCAAATCAAACAAAAATCATATGAAAACAAGCAATCCCAGACACCCCCTAAGACCTAGTTTTTGGCAAAACATAAGAGTAATGACTGGACTAGGTGTTTCCACGCGTGTCATGGTATAGGCCGCAGGTTGACGCCTATACCGGCTTTTTACCACCCAAACAATATTCTAAAACTATGTGCATGTCATCGAGGAATAATTGACATAACTATGAAAAAACATAATTAACCATTCTAAAATTGCATACCTTTATAAGACTAAGGTAGCAATAAATAGAAAAGGAGTGAATGTATAACAATTTTGTTGTTTTGGTATTGATATTATTGAAAATATCTAAAAGTACCAAAACAAATGATACTGAAACCGAAAATATGATAAATAAACCGATACCCATACCGATGATGTTCCATCGATATCATTTGGTACGTACCGAGAAGTGGCAAGAATTATCCTTAACAATCAAAGAATGAACTATGAAGAACTGGCCAAGGCCTACATGTATGATACTATCTTCTTTATATAAAACTAAGTTCTGCGTGAGGATGAAAACTTTGTAATATGATTTTGTTAAAAAGAGTCGAATCAAACCCTTGTTTAATTTAAGAAAGCTCGACTTGAGCTCAACTCATTTTAAGCCATTTCAAGCTCTATGTATGGAAGCTCATCCTGACTAGTGGGTAATGTTTTAAGCTTGATATATAAATTTTCAGCTCAAGCTCGATTATTAAATGGGCTTTAACTTAGGCGCGATCTCAGATTCATGCCTGTTTAAGCTTCACTGGATCGTGTTTAACAAGCTGATCTCAAGTAACTTATAAACAATTTGGTTGGTTTACACCTACCATTAATGATTGATACTGAAGGTATCTACATGACAAACAAGAAACAAGGCAAAAAAACTAATCATTGTGTACCAGACCCTAACCAGTGCTTCT
The DNA here is from genome assembly GCF_021521415.1 of Bidens hawaiensis. Lineage (NCBI taxonomy): Eukaryota > Viridiplantae > Streptophyta > Magnoliopsida > Asterales > Asteraceae > Bidens > Bidens hawaiensis. The sequence goes on along the minus strand of NW_027491177.1, from coordinate 2,448,583 downwards.
TTTACAATCAAATATTATGATTGCCTTTATACAAGATTAAACCACTAAAGCAAACAACAAACAAACATCACCTACTAACACAAATGTTTTAAAACTCATAAACCTAAAATAATACAATTCACCGTTACAAGTTACTAGGACATCGTTTAAATCTACAAACACACACCTCCGATTTAAACATACCTCCAGAAACCGATCATAGGTGCAAATCAAGCTAATTAACTACTTATTTCTACAACCAGAAACATCAATCCAACTCAACTTAACTTCAACTTCACCACATTCAACATTTCTTAATCTTAGAACCATGTTTTGGACCACTCTTCCATCTATCCATGTTATGTAGCTTTCCTCAGCCAAACAATTGGTCCTTGTCGGTTTCACAGTTGTAATGATTGTGTTGTCCGGGATATCATCAAAACGCATCCTGACTGCTTCCAAGAACGGGGTGAAGTCGAATTCTGCATCTCCCATTTTGTCATCAGCAGAAAATAGATCCCTATCATAGACCGCCTGCATTTTATTCATTTAAGGTTGCAAATCAATAACTAATCGTTTCTTAGAATTAAAATTAGTTTTTAATTAATCACTCATTATGTTCCAAAATTGTTTGTGGTTACACTTAATAAGAACAGTAGAACACTATGGAGCAGAACACTCATCAATGGCTGCAATTAGAGTTGAAAATGAACCCTCGTTTACATTCGTTCATTAAATGAACTACGAACAAAAGTTTTTGTTCGTTTAGTTAAACCAGCAAACATGGACACATGTTGCATATGTTTATAAGTTTATTTATGTTCGTGATTTCGTGAACGTTCGCACATTAATTCTTTTATGCTCGTTCTGTTAAGTGCATTCGCTTAAATTTTTTAGGCTCATCACAATTCGGTCTTGCTTATGTAAATTTAAAATATCACCCGTTACAACTTACAACATAGTCCAGTGCTATCAAATTTTTAGACAACTGATTTCACTGCTGTTAATGTTTACATTCATTATTTGTTAGCCATTCATTTATACTATTAACAAACGAACATAAACAAACACAAACACAAACACAATAATTTTCTTAACAAACAAACATAAACAAGAAAACCCCGCTCGATCGTTCAATTATTCGTTTTCGATCCCCAGCTCAATTAAAAACAAACAAACGAACACGAACCGAACCACAACGAAATTGAAGAACCACTTACAAGTCTAACAGGGAGAGGCTCTACAACCGAGAGTGTCAAATCCTCATCCCACACAGGATTTAAGTTTTTCTTCACCGCTCGAGTCTTCAATTTCTGTTCTCACAAAATATGTCAAAATCAGTCCTAAATCCCAACTTTTTATAGTCTAGAACCTTCTAGAACATCAACAAACATGTTTTCCAACAACCACAAACATCAATTACTTCATACCACATTCGGCGGACATAACTATGTCGGCGATCTAAACCCACTTAATTATATATACAGAAAAAAAAAACAAATAATAATCTGACCTGTTTACCCATTCGAATAATAACGTAAGGATCACTGCTACGTAGATCTCGAATAGCTAGATTGACACCTCTGTGGATATGAACTCTGAGTAAACCCAACAACTGTGACATCGACATTAATTTGCTGTTGAAATGGATCAATAATATTTAGGTAGTTTGTGAGAATGGTATGAAAATAGTGGATCGTTTAATTGAGAGAAGAATAAGAAGGGTTGAGGATTTCAATGGAGGTTTAGGTTTAACGTAAGTTGTTTTCGGCTACAGACAAAGCTTCTGGTCTGGTTTGAACTAATATAGAAGAGATAGGCGTTATGTTTTTCTTATATACAATATTTTGTTTTTTTGTTATTTAATTTTGGGAAATAAATGTGTGCTGTTTTTATATTATTTATTTCCATAACTTAATTCATTATACTTTATGTTTTTTTAGAACGTGATTTTGTTGTATTTAGACTATCACGCTATCTAAATTTGAAGAGCATCGAAGCATACTCTGGTCAGACTATATTGTTTTAACTGATTACGTTGGCTTCAGAGTTTGAATTTGAAGTTCCCCAGGAAACCATACCACCAACTGTCATTTGACAGTCGTTGTGCCACCACAACAGAACTCTCTGGCGTAATACACGGCGGAACGAAAACCCGAGTGGTATCAGGTTTCGAACTGATAACATTTGCACAAGGCCCAACTCAAATCATTAGTTGCCAATATCCACCTAAAAGTGACATAAGTGAGATTCGAACTTGAATCTACGCTGGAGAACCCAAACCTCTAACTATTATGTCACAAGTGGGGGATATTATACTTATGAATTTAATTTATATTTATGTAGCTATTAACAAAATAATTAAGTATTAAACTAATTTATTTTAATAACCCTATATACATAGCCCGAGGTTTTCGTCTTACCGTTTGTTAGACTAAGAGTTGAGTTATGCTCCTGTGGCGACACAACAACTGTCAAGTGGCAGCCGGCGGTATGAGTTTCCGAGGGAACGCTCAAGTCAAACTCTGAAGCCAGCGTGAGCCATATTAAGAATACATAGTTTGATCAGAGTGGAGAAACAAGACTCTCCAAATTGAAGAGTGCGATCTATGGCCTAAAAAAAGTCGCTGTTCTAAAAAGAAAAAGAAGTGATTATTTATCTGTTCCAGTTAAATAGTTTTATGTTAAACTTCTAAAAACACTTCTTTTTTTTTGAACTATAAACTTTTATAAACAACCGAAAACCGCAAGAACCAAAACACCTAGCCAAAACACCAAGGGGCAGCCTCCACAACCCGGAGAGCAGCCCAAAAAACGAAAACTTACATTAAAACAAAGTTACACCAATTAGACCAAACTAGCGATCTCTTTCTACCCCTATTTTTGAGCCAAAGAAACCCAAAAAATTTAATATCACAAATAATATATTCAATCTTAACCTCCTTTCCTTCAAAAACTTTTTCGTTTCTCGCCTTCCATAAACTCCAACAAGCTATAATAATAATACCATGGAACATTTCTTTCTCCAAAGCTCCGAGCTTTACCGACTTATGGAGCTCAAGAAGGTCTCTAACCGAAAACCCAAAAATTTGGGGCACTTTGCACCAACGACTAATATGCTCCCAGACCACGGCCGCGACATAACAACCTGTAAAAATATGGTCAGCTGATTCACAACCTATATCGCAAAGACCGCACGTGTTATCGACCACCCTTAAATTCCTTCTCTCCAACGCTTCGCGGGTTGGGATTCTATTCATCTCGGCCCTCCTGCATGAATGTTGCATTTTGCTGGGACCCACTTACTCCACTTCATTATAAAATTGTTCCCCGCGTTTTTGTTTTTATAATTAAACATTTGACCGAGCTTACAGAGAAAGCCCCTTCTTTATCTCCAAGCCAAACCCAAGAATTTGGGCCTTCCTTCCAACCTGCAGCAATCATCAAATGCAAACATTTTTCCCATTCATCCCTTTCCTGTACCGAACTTGGAGCTCTAATCCAATTCCAAGACCAACTGAAGGTGCCTCCATAACCTATCCTTGACCTTGCATTTTTTTTCTTTTTCCAACTTATACAAATTAGGACAGGCTTCTTTTAGACTTTGACTCCCTGCCCAATTGTCAACCAAAAAAGCAGTTTCTTGCCATCTCCTAAATGCCCTTTTATCAAATCCACCATCTTGCTTCCTTCCAAATTTAAAGTATTTATAGTCTTAGCTATATTTAGCCAAACACCTGAGCTTCCCTTCTTTCACGGCACCACTTCCCGATCTCTAATTTGATTATGGATGGAGTCAATAACACGCCTCCACAACCCATTGTCTTCAGTTTTGTATCTCCAGCCCCACTTAGCTAACAACGAGATATTGGCATCTTTAAGCCTCGAGATGCCTAAACCTCCTTTATTCTTAGGACTAGCCACTCTCTCCCAAGCCACCCAATGAATCTTTTGAATATTAGTAGACCCTCCCCATAGAAACTTTTTCATTATCTTTTCAAGGTTCTCCACAACTTTGCTTGGCACTTTGAAAATAGAAAAATAATAAATCGGAAGACTTTCAAGAACCGCTTTGATTAGCACCACCCTTCCTCCGATTGATAAAGAATTTGCTCTCCAAGTAGCTAATATTTTTCTCAAAAATATTCATTATCCCATTCCAATTGTGAATTTTGTTCATGTTAGCTCCCACTAAAATGCCTAAGTGAATAAACGGCATTATCCCCGGCTTGCAACCTAACACTCCAGCCATCTCTTTTATCTCTTCCCCGTTCACATTACTTCCAAACAAAACAGATTTCTTGAAATTAATTATGAGCCCGGAACACATGTAAAAGCACCTTAAGATTCTATTCAGATTCATCAATTTAGCCTTGGACCATTCCCCTATTATCATGGCGTCATCCGCATATAAAAGATGAGATATAAGAGGGCCATTATTTGGGGTTTGAACACCTGAAACTAAACCCTCCTCAACCGCCTTACTAACCATGCTAGATAGAGTCTCCATCACCACAAGAAATAAAAAAGGAGAAATGGGATCTCCTTGTCTCATTCCTTTATAGCATTGGAATTTAAAAGTGGGCACCCATTGACTAACACCGAGGAACTAGCCGAGGAGAGAATCCCCAACATCCAATTGCACCACAACGGAGGGAAGCCCATTTGATCCAAAGTGGAGATTAAAAAGTTTCAATTCACATTATCGTAGGCCTTTTCAAAGTCATTTTCTAAAAACACTTCTAGTTCTTTAATTTTAAAACAACACCGAATTTTTTTAATAAAAGCTAAGAGCATGTAAAATAACAAAAAAATAGTTGTTTAAATTATTATTTTTAAGGTGGTATTTTTTCTTTCACGAAACGTATTAAAACACTTTTAATTTTTTAATGGGGTGAGTAGTAATAACATTAATATAAATAAAAATATTTTCTGTATGTTTGGTAAATTACAAGTTACTTTTAAAAACTTGTCTTTGAATAAAAGTGGGTTATTATATTGCGTTATATGAGAGAGTTTCTAATATAAATAAAATGAAATAAATAAGTTTATACTCTATTTACCTAACAAATTTTCCCCGTTAAACTACAAGTTGGATATTAGATCATTGATGAACACTGTTAGATTATGTGTAATCAAAACTAGGCACACCCGAACATTTTGCGTCATGTAACGCCTAATAAGTTTTTTGAGCATTTTGCAAAAAATAGGTATATTGAAAAATGCCCCCAAAAGTTAAAATGCATCTTTCTCTCCCCCCCCCCCCCCTCCTACATTTCTCTCACAAGACCCTCAAAACTCGTGCCACCAACGTTATTTACAAAATGCCAGTACTAAAAAGTCACTCCCAAAACGCCGAGAGAGAGGGGGTGTTTCCCCGACGTTTTGGCTCCAATGCGCGGAAACCGGATGGAATCTGTAAACCCTTACCCTTGTCGGGTTCAAACCCGAGATCAAAGCCCTAATTCGTCCATTCACCCAGATATATTTCAAACTAGCCCGATGGAATCAAACATACGTCTTCACTTATATAGGGCATGCCTCTTAACACTAGACTAAATTCTCAAAGAAAAATTCTATTTTTGTTGGTAGTAATTATTTGTGCATGACTTTCTTAACAAACAAATTAAAGAAGCGCGTCCAGATGACTGGAACCCATCAAATGCCGCGTAAACATACTTTCATTAATTTGGTTGGTCGTTACCAATTTAAAATATTGAATATTCCTTCAGCAAAAGGTATTAAATATTTATTTTATTTTGTCCATTTAAAAGTACTTAACATCTGAGTCACTCACTAATCACCATCCTAAGCAAATCTATAATATATATAAAAGAATATCAAAAAATTATAGGTGTCACGATTTGGTCGCTCCCTCCTTTTTTGGAGTCACCAGATTTGCTTGATTTTTAAATGTAGACTTCTCATGCATTTGACCCGAATTCACGGGTATGGGTCTTACCAAACCCATATATTTCTTAAACGGTTTATAACATCCTCATTAAATTAAAACTTAATACCACCAAATATTTGATGTAAAAATCCTATAAAATAAGAATATATTAAAAATTAATATATGATACTTTTAAAATATATTATTATAAATAAGAAACAATTATATGGTAAAAAAAATAAACAGGTCTTGGGTCCCATCAAACTCATATAGCTTTTAAATCGGATTATAACATCTCATTTATTTGTGAAACAATTTAATATCAAACCATAATTATATTATTAACTTTCATACAATACAAAAATAAAAATTCAAAAAATAGATAAATATTAAAAACAAATAATATAAAACGATCTCCGTAATACGAGGGATAAAAACTAGTAATAAATATATAGAAGCTTGCATATTTTATAATAAATAAAAAAAATGGTGACAAAACGATTGTAACTTAATAAAGCGTCACTATTAAGCCCATATGTTTTCAGTTACATTAAGCTACCGTCACAACTCACATCCCCACTCACCGTCACTTCAGTAAAGATAGTATAAATGTTTCAAAAACATATTATTTTTCTTTCTTTTTCTTTCTTTCTTAAGCATAGTTTTTCTTTTTACAAGATAAAACAAATTACCTCAATTCAAAGAATTTGACAACTTGGTTTTTGTTATAATTGTTGCTTAACGCAACATCGTAACTCATTAACTACATTGAAATCTCAAATCCATGTCCACTACCGTTAGGGCTTTGTGGGGTGATTTAATACGTATTTTTTAAGGAGAAGGAAATAATGGTATACTATTTACTGATTAGTACTATAATTTATATAAAAAAAGTAGTAGATGGAATGAATATACTTTATTAGAGTTGTTGAGAATCGAAACAATATTAAGTTCAAGTGGTTAAAGTGAGATATCCAATAATTTTATTTAAAAAATAAGAGGTCTTGAGTTAAAGTCTTAACTGTGACGGAATAAGGGTTTCAACCATTCAAGCTAATATGATGGACTTCCTTCTAAGAATGGTCTCCGATACTCAGGGAATGAAGATGGTCAGATAGGAGGGGCCAATCAACGATCTAAATGACCGTTAAAAAAAAGTTAATCATCAACATTATAAAGGGTCAATTTATTCTACAAAGAGAAACAAAAATGAGGATGATGAGAAAAATTTGTAGTCACACAAAAAACCCCTAAAAAATAAAACACAATTAATAAAAAATCATTACTCAAAATTTAATAAAAAAACAAAAAATGTAAAACACAAAAATGTTTCCACCGTCTTTCTTGTTTAAAAAAAATAATAATAAAGTCACAATGGTGAGTGAAAAAGATAATTGTGTCTTTTTGTTTATGATTGTGTTTTTTGTTTATTTTCGTCATTGATTATGTCTTTTTTCCTTAACATTGTGCTATATTTTGTTCGGCATTGTGTTATATTTTACGATATATTGTGTCTTTTTTAGTTTAAATTGTGTCATTTGTTCATTTTTATCATTGTATCTTTGATCTCGGCATTGTGCCTTTTCGTCAATTTTTTTTTATTATTTTTTTTTTGAAACGTAATGATGGCGGAAACATTTTAGTTTTTTAATTTTTTTCGTTTTTATTTATATTTTGAGTTATAGTTTTTTCTTTTTTTTTTAAATTTAATTTTAAGAGGTTTTTTTGTGTGGTCAGAAATTTTTGTCTTACTTCTTATTTTTATCTGCCTTTGTATTTTAACTTTACCATTATAAAATAATACCCTTTTTTAGTATATATATTTCTCTATTTAGTTAAATAAGTGTATTTATCCAAAAGTTAATCTGTTACTAAAAATAACATTTTGTGTGGCATGCTTGAAAAAAATATGCATTAGTTTATAATTTTACATAATCATTAAATATGTAACAAAGTATAAAAGACAAGAATCTCCATATAATTTACTTTGTTTGATAATATAAAATAGGCTAAGGAATAGAGTTGTTGAATATAAAATTTGTGTTGGAGATTGCCGGCACTATCCGAATCTTTTAACAAGAAAATTAAAACCAAAACCAAAATCGAATAAACTAGATTCATTCTATCCACTTATTCACATACCACTCCAAAGAGACTTAACATCGGGGCAATGTTTAATAACCTTGTATAAATATATAATTGTGTCTCTAAACATTTTTATTTATTATCTTCTAAATTTTAAAAAATATCTGTCTACTAAACTTGATTTATTACTAAAACATAAGCATTTAATTGTAGACAATATTTTGACGGTGGTTTTTCACTCACCTCTAAGGCGCGTTCTAATATGGTGGTAACCACTTCGCATATCGATTTTGGAAAATACCGCTACACCATGCAACTAATCAAGCAAATATACAAAATGAGGAATAGAGAATCAATACTTAGTTGTGATCCTGTTGACCGTGCGATTACCAACACACCTTTGGTATGTGCCCCCATGTTTTAGAACAAGTAATGCGGGTACGACACATGGGTTCATGCTTTCACGTATAAGACCTTTATGTAACAATTCTGTTACCTAGCGATGCAATTCCTTAAACACTTTCAGATTCATACGATATACCATTTTGTTAGAAATGCTAGCTCTTGGTATAAAGAACAAGTTGTATGATCATTAGAGGTAAACCTGCCAGAATATCATCAGGAAATACATCATGAAATTCACATATAAAGGGTTGTCCTTGATCTGGGATATTGGTTACGAAAAGATTTGCCTTGGTGACGACAAGGACAAACATGAATGGTGATTCATGTATAAAAGGTTGTCCTTGATCTGGGATATCGGTTACCAAGACTTTTGTGCCATGATACATGACATGCATCCATCGAGGGTTACCTCACACAAGACTTCATTGGTGTACCTTTTGTCAATAGAAAAATGTATTAAGCATTGTAGATAATCTTTTAATAATGTTACCTTTATTGCCACGTTGGTTGATATGGTTTTGAAGGGTTTTTCCAGTGGTAAACCTAGTTTCTCGACCATGCTAGTTGCCATCACGTTCTCACAATTACCACTCAATAATGACAATGTAAACTTTCCCTTTCATGATGCATTTGCTATGGTGTTATGTAGCCAAAGTTGTCATAAGATGTTCTTGACACTGTTATGCTAAGAAGTTGCCGGAGTATCAACATTTCCCTACAATCCAACTACACGACTTCATTCTCGTCATGCTCATTGGCTTTGTTGGAATAATTACATAACTTGTGATATTATATGATTGCCAAAGATGATCATATACCCACAAACCACATATATGTCACCATACACACAATAAATCACAAGAACATAAAAACAAAAAGCTCTAGTGACAATATCAGCATACAAACAAAGATGATAATTGGTCACTGTCACACCCCATCTTAGGCCTAGGCGTCTGACCAATAGTTGGTACATGTTTTGAAAATACATCAGAATTTTAGCAGGCGTCTTTAGTTTATAAAATATTAATATATATTTTGAAACATTAGTTCATTTATAAAATATAATAAAATATTTGATTTTAGTAGAAAGCTTTCTCGAAAAATAAAAATTCGAGGGTTTAATTTATAATCCTTGTTTGATTTATAAAACTTGTTTAAATATTGTTTACAATATTTTAATATTTAAAAATTGAGCCATCTCTATCTTGCGAGCATCTATCTTCTTGGATGGCTATAATTCCTTGCTACCTGTGCTAACTTTATTTCCTGTGACATTTAGGGGAAAAATACGTCGGCGATATGCTGGTGAATCATTGACTCTAAAAACATTTTTATAAATCTTTCTTTGACTGACAAGATAGTTTTCATGAAACAATCTCAGCAGAAACGTCTATTATTTTTGGGATTGTGCCACTGCCATACACACACAATTATGGTTCTCCGGGAACTGACACCCTTTAGAGAACTTTTATTATGACCTCTAGTCTGCGGCCACGTAGCCTTGACTGATAGACTAGATTGATTACGTTTGGATCCAGACACATGTGTACTCGGTCTGAGTTGCATTTATTTTCTATCTTGTATTTTAGGGATCACGTAATCCCATAAATCTTTATTTAACTGTCTTTGTTTAAGATAAACAATCGTTAATCTTGACTGAAAAAGGTTTAACGTACTCACATGTGACTGTCTGTTCTGAATGATGTGGTGATCTCGTTTGAAAACCTTTGTGAATGAATGAATGATTGATTTAATGATTGACCTATAATAAAATAGGTTTATATAAATACCCAGATCGTCTTTTAATCCGGCTCCAGTCATTTAGTCTGGTTTTGATAGCTTAAACCTTGATTGATCTTTTGTTCGAATATTTTGATATGAAATCTTTCTCTTTATTTGCTAACCATGTGCTATGTTTCTTCTTCAAGAAGAAATGTTTATGATATGTTTCTTCTTCAAGAAGAAACGTCATTTATCTAAATCCTTTGTATGTTAAGTCTTATGTTTCTTAATAATAAAGAAACACTATCTTAACTATAACCTTTGTTCATAAACTTTTACTTTCTATTAAATATTTCAACTATATCCTTTATATGTATAAGCTTAGGTTTCTTAATCATAAAAAAACTATATTTTTACTATAATCTTTATTTATACTATTTTATATTTCTTTATCATAAAGGAATTTTATTTAATTGTTATAATTTGATCATGGTCTAGGCTATACCCTCGACTACGGTTTAAGCCTTTATTATTTTGCCTACATTGTTTGGCTTATTATTTTCTAGACTCTCGGGCAGCACTTCGATGCTTGCACGTATATTGAGAATCTTGATCAACAACTCCTCGGCACGCAAATCAAGGCACGCCGGTCTTCAAAACTCGTCGGTACGCACTTCAAGGCGGGACGTCGGGTCGTCTCGAGTCGGCACGGTTTACAAGGTCATCATGCGTTACGAGGTCAGCATGCAAAGCGAGGTGCGACGGTCGTCGGGATTTGTCGGTATATGGTGCGGATTACGAAGTTATTATTTATCGGGTCGCGGCACGAAAACCGAGGTAGAGAGAGAAAGTATTTCTAGAGAGAGAGAGAGAGAGAGTGGTGTGGTGTGTGAAGAATGAGCCATGAAACCACCTATTTATAGCTGAAAATCGGTCCCATCGCGATACGTGATGGAACCTTTCTTTTGGTCATCGTGTATCGCGATGACACGTGTTACTCAGAGAGTGCCACATGTCGCCACGTGGCGGACACGTGTCACATTCTTAAAAACCCTCTGCCACGTGTTTCCACGTGGCGGACACATGTCATTTTCTAAGACACCTTCTGCCACGTGTTGACACGTGGCGTATACGTGTCACTTTCCTATTATTCTAGTCATCACGTATCGCGATGGCTTAATGTCTTGGGTCGTAGCGTATCGCGACACCGCCCATTTTGGATTTCTGTGACGTTCCCATCGCGTATCGCGATGTCTTCTTGGCTGTGCCCATAGCGTATCCCGATGGGTTAATAAATCAGAATTTTGTTTATTTTTAATCTCTTTACTTCTATTAGCTTGTCATATTTTTATCAAAATTTTGGGGATGTTACATCCTCCCCACCTTGAAATGAATCTTGTCCTCGAGATTCGTTGTGAGTGATTCTTTGATCATCGATTTGCTAAAATACTTTTTCTAATCTGTTGCTTGAAATGTTTGAAAGGTTGCAATTTATGATTTGTTGTTAACTCACATCTTTGGGTGACATATTCAGTCAATGGTTCATAATATCATAAGTAATTGTAAATTGCTAAGCACAGTGGCCAGTTGTGTTTAACTATTTACCTTACCTTTTGTATTCTAAACATTTACTGATGTTAACAAGATTGCTTCTTGGATTCAGTCTATCGAGTCCTTTTAACTTACTCATCTTGATACCTTTCAAGATATTCATACTTGAGTAATAATATTCTTTTACTTCTTGATCTTGACGAATTCCTTCCGTTTATTTCTATCAATTATACTCTTTAACTTTAAATGTTCGAATAACTGATTTTCCTTTTTATTTCTTAGTTTAATTCATTAGTTTCATCTTTAGTTCATCTTTCTATAGATGAAGAAGTATAATATAGTCTAAATTTAACTCTCTCTTTTCATAGGTATTAACATTCTTATGTAAAGACACGATCTGTATGCTAATATTTTTCTTTATATACATTAGGGATTTAAATACCCTTATATGATTACAAAATTTCTCGTTTAAACGAGATTACAAACACTTTACAAGAGCTAACTAAACTATTAGTTATTTCTAATGCCTTTAGATCTTGACTTTCGTTGGCATACTCTTGTCTACTTCTATTCTTGGTTGGATGCATCTTGTATGTTTAACATATTAGCCTTTCCTTTCTTAGCACCACTTCCAATAACGTTGTTTGTCTTATTCGGACATTCTGAGCTGAAGTGCCCGTTTTTTCCACAGCTAAAACATACAACTGTTTTCCTTTTTCAATCATCTTCCGAATGACCGAGTTTATTGCAAAAGTTGCACGTGATTAATGAAATATTTTTGGGGAAGTTTGTTGGTCTTAAACATTTCCTGTGATGTCTCTTGCCACAGCTTTGGCAGACTGGTCTTGTATATTTAAAAGACCCTTCCTCCTTTTCTTTACATTTCTTTGTTTTCTTGTCCTCGATTTCTTCTCTTTTTCCTTTGTTATTTTTATCCTCTTCTGGATTTCTGATAAGACCATTCATAAGATAACTGACTAATTCCATGGCTAAATCAGTGGTTTGAGGCAAATGAGATCTTACCATATCTCTAATTTCCCAAGGTAAACCCCAAATGTAGCGGGTTACTTTATTGGATTCGGGTATTATCAAGTGTGGTACCAATATACAATACTCATGAAACTTAGTATTGTATTCTTTGAGATTAGTGCCTTCCACCTTGAGGTTCAAAAACTTAGTTTGAATAAGATCGATTTCATGCATGGGAGAGAACTTTCGTAACACCAGTTCTTTGAATTCTTCCCACTTCAATTGGTACATATTCTCTACCCTTTGACATGATCAGGGTATTCCACCATTCCAAAGCTTTGCCTTTAAAGTATTGAGAGGAATACTGGATCTTTTGGATTTCAGTACATTGACTAATGATAACAATGGACTCGATTTCTTCAAGCCATCGTACAGCTGATATGGCACCTTTATCGCCATAAAATTCTTTTGGTCCAAATTCCTTGAAGTTCTTAAAACTACTGCCTTGAATTACTAGTTGTTTCTTGAATCTACATTGAATTTGCTTTCAGCGTTGGAGCTATGAACACTTTCTTCATGATGAGAAGGTTTTCGGTATGGTTGACTTTTAGAAGATTTATTTGAATGCTCTATTTTATGTTTGTGTGACCCTTCTTTCATTGCATCGATGAAGGGAGTCATTGCATTATGAATCATGTCTTGGATTTTGACCAAATACTGCTCAGGAATCTCCTGTGGAGGTTTTGTTATATCCTTGTTGCTTCTATGAGTTGAAGCTTCATCATTATTCTCTTGATTGTTTGGGTTCGACATTCTATAAACAGAATAGATTTAGTATGAACGAAATTCTAACGATAAAATGTTTATGATATTTGAACAATTTGATACTAGTACGAAAGATTGATTTGTTTAATTAAGTTCGTCGCATTTCTAGGGAATTTCTTTCTAATCTTTTCTTGAGGTTGTTCGTCTCGTAATAACACAATCCAATTGTTTATTCTTAATTTTAATGTTTGAATTAGTTGTATAAAACGATAATTATTTTATAGTATTTTCCAAGTATTTTAATGACGATAGTTGATGGGGTTCTTGAGAGGCATCAATACTTTCATGTTTGAAATGGTTAGTACAAACGTTGTGTACAAATAGACCACGAGAATTTCTATACTTCTCTTTTTCTAGGTCATATTTTATTTAATCCTTGCTAGTAACGTTGTCTCGAGGTTAGTCATCTTTTAGACTTTGTCCACCTGGACCTTTCCTTTATTTTCTAGTTATTACTCTCTTATTTCCAGATGTACTTGGAAGAATTATCTTTGAGAGTTTTTGCAATCTTTTCTTGACATAATTCTTTTAAAAGATACATTACTAATTTCGGGGAAATTTAAATATCTCTTATTTATGTTGTTACAAGATTGCACGACATTTATAACCATTGTTTACAACTACTAAGATTTTTATTTCTTCCATCGAATAATTAGCTTCTTGATCTTGTTTTCATTGGTGTTTTCTCCTTTCTTCTTTTCTTTTTGTCTTTCTTCAGCATCCATTTCTTTAGTGTGAGCAAAGTAAGGATCTTACATTGTTGTATAATATTCCTGTCCCTGAGGATTTTCTTTTGGATAAGTCATTATTTCTTTTCCTTTTGGCATCATTGGTTTCTTTGATCTACTTGATACGTCTCCATACGTGTTCCGATTTGGAATAATCTGAGCTAGCGGAATGTTAGAATCAAATGAATCGGAATCTTCCTCCATTGCTGTTTGGTATGAACTTTTGTCGCTAGATATAAGAAATTGGGAGAAAAGATGTTCCCATGTAGCCGTTTCCTTTACCTGATCGAAGCTGAACTGATTCTTCGCTAGATTGACGATCGAACATCTATACGAGGTTATATTAAGGATAGGATTGTGTTTTTCTTATCTTATCCGTACATGTTATATCATATCCATATTTAATTTAAATTATTATTTTAATATCCTTAATTTAATACTAACTCAAATCTGATAAAACCTAGTATGATTAAATAACTAATTCGCTAAGATCGATAGCTCTGATACCAACCTGTCACACCCCCATCTTAGGGCTTAGGCGTGTGACCAATAGTTGGTACCTGTTTTGAGAATACATCAGAGTTTTAGCGGAAGTCTTTAGTTTATAAAATATTAATTTATTTTTTGAAACATTTGTTCATTTATAATATATAATAAAATATTTGATTTAGTAGAAAGCTTTCTCAAATAATAAAAATTCGAGGGTTTAATTTATAATCATTGTTTGATTTATAAAACCTGTTTAAATATTGTTTACAATATTTTAATATTTAAAAACTGAGCCATCTCTACCTTGCGAGCATCTATATTCTTGGATGGCTAACTTTATTTCCTGTGACATTTGGGGGAAAAATTACGTCAGCGATATGCTGGTGAATCGTTGACTTAAAAACATTTTTATAAATCTTTCTTTGACTGATAAGATAGTTTTCATGAAACAATCTCAGCAGAAACGTATATTATTTCTGGGATTGTGCCACTGCCATACACACACAATTACGGTTTTCCGGGAACTGACACCCTTTGGAGAACTTTTATTATGACCTCTAGTCTACGGCCACGTAGCCTTGACTGATAGACTAGATTGATTATGTTTGGATCCAGACACATGTGTACTCGGTCTGATTTGTTTTTATTTTCTATCTTTTATTTTAATAGGGATCACGTAATCCCATAAATCTTTATTTAACTGTCTTTGTTTAAGATAAACAACCCGTTTATCTTGACTGAAAAAGGTTTAACGTATTCACCTGTGACTGTCTGTTCTGAATAATGTGGTGATCTCGTTTGAAAACCTGTGTGAATTAATGAATGATTGACCTATAATAAAATAGGTTTATATAAATACCCGGATCGTCTTTTAATCCGGCTACAGTCATTTAGTCTGGTTTTGATAGCTTAAACCTTGATTGATCTTTTGTTCGAATATTTTTGATATGAAATCTCTCTCTTTATTTGCTAACCATGTGCTATGTTTCTTCTTCAAGAAGAAATGTTTATGATATGTTTCTTCTTCAAGAAGAAACGTCATTTATCTAAAACCTTTGTATGTTAAGTCTTATGTTTCTTAATAATAAAGAAACACTATCTTAATTATAACCTTTGTTCATAAACTTTTACTTTCCATTAAACATTTCAACTATATCCTTTATATGTAAAAGCTTAGGTATCTTAATCATAAAGAAACTATATTTTTACTATAATCTTTGTTTATACTATTTTATATTTCTTAATCATAAAGAAATTTTATTTAATTGTTATAATTTGATCAAGGTCTAGGCTATACCTTCGACTAGGGTCTAAGCCTTTATTATTTTGCCTACCTTGTTTGGCTTATTATTTTCTAGACTCTCGGGCAACACTTCGATGCTTGCACATATATTGAGAATCTTGATCAACAACTCATCGACACACAAATCAAGGCACAACGGTCTTAAAAACTCGTCGGTACGCACTTCAAGGCGGGACGTTGGGTCGTCTCGGGTCGGAATGGTTTACAAGGTCGTCACGCGTTACGAGGTCGGCATGCAAAACGAGGTGCGTCGGTCGTCGGGATTTGTCGGTATATGGTGCAGATTACGAGGTTATTATTTTTCGGGTCGCGGCACGAAAACCGAGGTAAAGAGAAAATATTTCTAGAGAGAGAGTGGTGTGGTGTGTGAAGAATGAGCCATGAAACCACCTATTTATAGCTGAAAATCGGTCTCATTGCGATACGCGATGGAACCTTTCTTTTGGTCATCGTGTATCGCGATGACACGTGTTACTCAGAGAGTGCCACGTGTCGCCACGTGGTGGGCAAGTGTTACTTTCTTAAAAACCCTCTGCCACGTGTTGCCACGTGGCGGACACGTGTCATTTTCTAAGACACCTTCTGCCACGTGTTAACATATGGCGTACACGTGTCACTTTCCTATTATCCTAGTCATCACGTATTGCGATGACTTAATGTCTTGGGTCGTAGCGTATCGCGACATCACCCTTTTTGAATTTCTGTGACGTTCCCATCGCGTATCGCGATGGGTTAATAAATTAGAATTTTTTTTTTATTTTTAATCCCTTTACTTCTATTAGCTTGTCATATTTGGATTAAAATTTTGAGGATGTTACAGTCACTAAAGAAAACTGGCATCAATATCGCATGCGGATCAAAGCATAACTGACAAAATGAATATATCGTGGAATTAGAGAGCTCGATTCCAAACAAATCATTACATAACAATACTGATAAGAATTTGATTATATAAAAACTATGGTCGTTTCTCAAATATTTTATAAAAATATTTATAAAATGATATTCAAGTATTATTTCCAATTCCAAAATATGATTTGAATTTTGAAAACAAGTAGGTAGATATTCTATTTGTGGTAGTATCATATGTTATATTTTTATAAGAGACACAAAACCTATGTGAAATGGATTAAAGCCAACTCTACTTTACAAAATACGAAACTTACTATTTTAATTACATTTCAATGGTTCAAATTTATGGTAAAGTTAAAATCAGGTTTACACGAGTGGAAATTATTGTGGGTAGAAATTTCAAGAATCTCGCAGACAAAATTTTTAGGAGAATCCTCACAATATATCAGGATCATAGACAGACAGGATCCTCAATAAGTATCGTTATTAAAAGCATTATCCTTTCACATTTGACTTGGTCTTGTAGGTAACGATTAGTAATTAATGCTCGGCTGGAAACTTGGTCAAACATTGAAGCTCAGAGATGTTGGATGATGTTACAACATGATTATGACAAAGATATGCAATCAGTAACCACTTCAGGATCCTCACCAGGGTAATTAATGCTCATTATTGCTACTTATTATTAGTTATCATTCTTGTAACTATATACATAAACTGTTTAGATCACATAAGCCACAATACACAAACCATACTACACACTCTTGTACTCATAGTAACGATCAGACACTTCCAACACTTGTAGTCATCATTCGTTATTAACATTATTGAGGCGACAAAATAGTTTTCCCCACTTGAGGTTTTTTTTTGCCGAAGATCCTCTAAAGGTCAAGGGTTTTTTCTCGCTAAATCGCCGAGTCACGTCCAACATTTACTTACTATTTCGATTACATATTCAAGCATTGTACCTCACATACAAAGTTTGGTTACTTGCTTATCCTTATGTAATTTTTCACCAAAATCGAAATAGGGGTGTTCCGAATTTGATTCGAATTCGAAAAATTCAAAATTCGATTCGAATTCGATTATTAAAATTCGAATTCGTTTTTAAAAAATTCGAATTCGATTCATATTCAAGTATAGTAATCGAATTCAAATTAATATATAT
The DNA here is from genome assembly GCF_021521415.1 of Bidens hawaiensis. Taxonomy (NCBI): domain Eukaryota; kingdom Viridiplantae; phylum Streptophyta; class Magnoliopsida; order Asterales; family Asteraceae; genus Bidens; species Bidens hawaiensis. Next base: position 2,430,614 of record NW_027491177.1, on the reverse strand, counting down.
ATATATATATATAATAAATTTCCTTTACAAAATTGTAACATCTCTATAAATTTGGACTAGATTGAACAACTTTGGAATACAAGGGTTCAAAAATAAAATTCTGAATTTCAAGGCCTATCGCGATACACGATGGATTTGGAAACAACCCATCGCGTTACGCGATGGGTACATCACAATACCCAAGAAAAGGGCAGTGTCGCGATATGCTACCGCCTAATCCTTTGGGTCATTGCGATGACCGGGCTAAGTAATCGTGCCACGTGTTCAACCACGTGGCAACACGTGGTAGGTCTACTAGGTGACCAATTAAACATAGTGGGCGGCTTCGCGCTACGCGATTGTGACATTCGTCAAATTCGGGTTTTAGATTTTCTTTCGTTTTTTATTTTAATAAATTATACTTCGAACCCGTATTTTATTGTAAACCCGACCCGGTAATTTTATATCATTTAAGTCGATCTTTAAATCTTTCACGTACTTAGTTCATCAAATCCGTCATGTAGGCGTGTACTAATCGTAGTTCATTTAACATAAAAATTAGTTTATAAATTGTAAGGGGTAATTCTTGCCATTTTCGAATCTATATTAACATTTCTAAAGCTTAATACCCTTTTTGTAAAATATTTAGAACTGCGAGGGCCATTTTTGAAAATATGTTATACATATATAAACATCAAAACCCTAACCCTAAACCATAAACATCAATACAGCCGCCACCCCCCCCACCGTTTTCCGGCAGCCTCGATTTTCCGGCGAGGAGCCGCCGACGCGATTCCGGCCATCCTTTCCCTTTCCTCCGACACCGGCCATCTCCCCCTTCCCCTGTCCGCAAAACCGACGCCGACCCCCTTCACTTTCCCTCTCGGATCGCTTTTCCGGCGACCGGAAATCCGGCCGCTGTGTACTCGCCGTACTCGCTCCCTCACTTTCTCTCCCGCCGTAGCCCCAACCTCTCTCTCATCGTCTCTCTTTCTGATCTCTCCGATCTCTCTTTCTCTCTCTCTCTCTCTCTCTCTCTCCCTCCCTCTCGCTCTCTGCCACTCTCTCTCTCGCTCTCCGCCACTCTATCTCTTTCTCCTCCTCTTTTCTCTCTCTCCTCGTCTCTCTCTCTGTTTTTCGTTTTATCGACGTGCCTCCGGCGCCCAATATAGGCTCCAGCGACAGATTACGAAACACGGTGGTGGTGACCCACCACGTCTCCGGCAACCTTCCTCCGACGACTCGTGAACACCTAATAGGTAACTTAATAATTTTGGGTTTAATTATGGGTTTAATTAACAATCATTATTTTGGTTCGGTTGATTTGTACGTTAGTTATTAAACGAGAGGTCACGGGTTCGAGTCTCATCCTAGACCGGTTTCGATGTTGTTTTTCTTATATACTTAACAAAAATTTTATTACTATTAATACTAATATTACTACATAAAGATTATTATTACTGTTATTATGTTTAACTTATTATTGTATGTATTAATTACTAATATTATTATAATTATCATTATTCTTATAAATATTAAAGTTATTATTATTGATAAAGACCAAATTATTACTATTTATTAAAATCATATTTTTATCATTAATTATTAAAAATAATATTATTATATTTATTTTGTGAACTTGTTTAGAAATCGAACCAACATAGAGTATGATATCGTTATTACTATCAAAATTATTTATTATTATTATTATTATTATTATCATTTTTATCAACAACATTATAATTAATACCAAGATTTCTATTCTATAACTATTAATATTAGTATTATTAATAATAATTATTGTTATAATTATTATACTATATTAGTATTATTAAAAATACTTATTGTTATTATTAACATCATTATCTTATATATATATATATAACCTATTTTTAAAGCCATTATTATCATTACTATATTTATCATTAATAACATCATTATAAGTTTTATTATCTATTCATTTTTATAAAACCGAACCCTTGATTTAAAACCCGTCTTGTTTCTTTTAATATTGGTTTAGCTATTTAAAAGCCTAATAAAATAATATTATTTTATTTTAATTATAAATTAAGTACGAGTCCCTAATCATTTATAAATTAAACAGTAACCTGTCTCGTTCAGTATTTTCAAATGTAGTTTCAACTAAAGTTCAAGTTCATTAATATATTTTAATCATTCCTTTTTAATTAGCTTTCAAGTCGGACTCGTTCGTTTCGTTCACAAGCTTTCTATATGTCGATCATTTATTATTTCTCGATTCGTTAATCGAGGTGAGTACATTTCATCCCCCGTTTTCGCTTTTATATTTTGGGGGTAACATGCATACTTATTCAAAACAAGAATGATTTATTACACACTTTTCTCAAACCACAAACTTTAGGGTGTATGATACTTAGAATACTTGCTCTTTTGTGTGTTATATGCCTCATATGCTTTACGTGCACGAGTGTTTATTTTTATGTTGTTGTTGAGCCTCATTTAGTATGATCATACGCTCCCCTAACTACTTAGCCTTGTGCTAGTAGAATAGGGCCTCATTATCCGAGTGTGTCGGTTGTTACCGATTTGAAAGGATCCTCATTACATATGTTTTATATACCATGATTGATGCTTTTATTTATAATCTCATATACGTTTGTGGACTTTGCTCATATTATATATACTCAAACTATGAAATTGTTCACCAACATACGTGTTGACAAATATTATTTTATGCATTGTTACAGGTTTGACTTTTATTGACTTGAGGACTTGACGAAAAACGTTACTAAGACTATTAGGTTGTTAGCAAAACGAACAATATATAGGTTTACTTGTATTAAATTTGTTTGTATGAACAAGATGTGTTGTTTATTGATTTTATGAAATAAAATGAGTTGATTAAATATTGTCGCGTTAATAGTGTTTTGTGTTTTGGACAATCGGTTGCACCTCGGCATGTTCCGCCGCCTTTGGTCTGGGTGTGACAGATTGGTATCAGAGCCACACGACTATAGGATAGGTGGTTAGACGTAACGACCTAGTATAGTCCTTACTTTAGGGTCCTTATACGTGTTGCCTATACGCGTTTACCATACTTTTTTGTTCAATACACATGTTTATTTATATATTTATTTATTTTATCAAATCATAAATATACACATACACACACTTTCATAGTACTCCAAGGTATCCTTACCTTAAAACGCAAAAACATTAGTTTTTATTGTGTTTTATGGATCACGAGCTTAACTTGGATCCCGTTGTTTCAAATTTCCTTAAAGATTGTCTCATATGAGATGACCACTTTAAGTAGTCGAATGCGAGCGTTCCGCTCGCCATCCTAATTTTGGGTGACAAAACAATAGAACTGCGGTGGTACGTGGACTAGCGTTTTGACATGACGTTGTATTCTGATTTATTATTTTTGTTTCAATCGTTATTTGAGTCGAAGACATGAAAAAGACGCGGTGGTACGTGCACATGTTTAGACTCCAACATGGTATTTTTGTAATAAAGGTTTTTAGTGTCGGAATATCAAGTCATGGTGGTTCATGCACGATTTTTCCGCCTTAAAATCTTAAAAACATTATTATTACGTTTCAAGAATTTAAACCATTTTTCCTTCATTTTGTTATAAATTCTTATCACAAGTCTTCATTTATATATGTTATATTTATTTTATTTTTATTTGTTAATAATTCTTGCATATCTCGATTTTATATGGTAAAGTTTTACACCAATTTTATCATTTTGATGTCACAATGATTTTTATTACAAATTTCGTTCATTATGATCTCTTCGATATAAGTTAAAAATATATGTATATATATATAGCTAGTTCGATCTATTCATAATGATTTTTAATATGCCATTTATTTTCATTAAGTCGATTTACAAACGAAAATCTTATTATTTAAATTTCATTATATTAAGAAGGTTTTATGATAAATTTCACTTCAACTTTTCAATTAAATTTCTTGTTGTATAAACTTTAAATTGTCTTTAAAGTCCTTGTACAAAATTTTATAAAATTTTATTTTTATTACTATTCCGTTTATTTTGGACGATCACTTCAAAATTTTAATTATTTAAACTTCTCACGACATTTTAAATTACACCACATTATATAATACACGTGGTAAAATTTTCGCTACCCAAATTTATTTTCATAACAACTATCACCATGCAATCTTTGGTTCATTATAAATTTTCACGAATAAAAATTTACATCATACGATTTTCCGCGTTTTAAAATTCTTATGATAGTTTTGCCGTGATTTTTCAAGAAAGACACAAACTATATAGCTTGTAATCTTCTTGAAATTCTCATGTAAAACTTCATAGAAATTTTACTTTAAGAACAAAAAAATCGTTTGCTCGTGATTTCTCGATTTACAATGCCCGTCATTCTAACTTACCACGATATTAAGTAACGAACTTGGTAAAATAATAATAATAATAACAACAAAAAAATTCATTACGCAACTTTGTATTCCCAAAAACGACATTCATCATTTAATATTGAGACCTCATAACAAATTTTAACATTCAATTTACGTATTTTAAATTTCCTCATAAGCAAAAAAAAAATTATTTTAATCTTTATAAATTTTTTTTGTGTGATTCACACGCTCGGATCTCCAAAAATTCTGTTTATATAATATATATATTTATTCATATATATATATATATATTACTTGTAATTTTATCATCAAAATTTTCATGGATGCTTCAAACATTATTTATAAATTATGATATTTTCAATTTAATACCTATTATTAGTCAAAAAAAATAAAATCTCCCTATACACAACCACAAGTTCCCAAACACCCGTATCCCATCTCAAACTACCACCTTAAATAAAACCACCCCTCAACTTTAAAAGTTTCCCGAGCACTCACATCTTTCCTCAATATGAACGAAACCTAACACATCAAGTTATATCCTCACATACCCAAACCCCATGCAAGTCTAAGGTATACAAAAATCAACCCAACAAAAAGCCCTAACTGCCGACACTCCTACGCCACGAAAACTTATCAAACTCACTATCCTAATACTTCAAAGACACCGACAAACACACACACGAATGCTTTGAACATATACAAACCAAAGTTTACCAACTAAGACTCAAAACCCTTTGACCCATACTATGTCGAGTCACAAAACATATCGTCACACCGTTCCCATCTAACCATAGAGTTTGATATCAAAATGGCAACCCAAACACTCCTTACTAAATACATGTATAAACCGAATCTCAACCCAAACTAGTCAAGATCAAATTATCCAACTTATCAACTTAACCCGAGCTCAAATAAACCAAACTTCACCTATTAGCCCAACCAATACTCACACAAATCAGCTAAGCCTAACCCACTCAAATGACCAAAACTCAACAAACCTTATCAATCCAACTCAACAAAACCCTAACTACGCAAGCCAACCGAAACACACTCACTCTTCACCAAATTTCCAAACCATTCACCATTCGAAGCCTAAACCCCTCCATACACACACAAGCTTCATTTTACTTAATTTTTTTATTTAAATATATACAACTAGCGTATTTATAACAACCTCATGTGTTCAAATAATCACTTTTAAATTATAAACTCTCTCTCTCTCTCTCTCTATATATATATGGTACTGTCATGACAACAAAATTCTATTATGAGGATTAATTTTCAAAGGTTATTAAACGATTATATGTATGATTTCAAGATTGATATATATTGTTACCTAAGGTGATAAATCTCATAAAGACTTTATAAATGCGAGGTTTCATTTCGAATGTTGAATGCGGGATTTATTTAGTAATAAATTACAACTTTCCTTATCTTGCATAAACTCAATGATCATGACTCTACAAATCTTTTTGGGACGCATTTATAAATACCATATATACTAGACCTTGTGTCATGAGTTTTGTTCAATAACGATTTACGCGACTATCACCTCTTATTATCGCAAGCATCATCACTTTATATAATTTATTTTCATCATAATAATTTTATGTATACAAACTCCTTTAACAATTTGGATTACAAGATTTACATTCAATAATGATTTAAACATTTTCCCTAGCAATGCGTTGTCGCGATGCTTTGTTATTATGTACATTTCTTAGAAACAATAAAACGACCTTACTTAAGACCTCATTTTCAATTTTTTTTGTCTATTATATGCTACGCGATTTAGCTATTTCATCGTTTATTCGAGTCTCACAATTATTGCGATTTTATTTTCATTTGATGAGATGTTTCGATGACAATGTTATGCACATGAGATTTCATTTTTGTGTTTTGATTTTCGTGACCGAATGCAAACTATTCAATAACAATTTGTGTAATACTTTCAAAACCTTAACTTCACCAAATCTCGTTTATCTTTTAAACGATATTATCATGACTATGTTATTAATATTTGAGCATTTATGTAAACACGATTCTATACATTATTCAATATCTTTTCATCTAATCTATTAACAGCCTATGTGTGACTGTCTACAAGTTTTGGCGCTATTAGAAACCGTTATTATAATGACGATTATATAAATGGTTTCACAATAGTGTCCGTATTCATGTTTTATCACATTTCATCGATTGTTTTGGTTGTTGTAAGGCCCCGTTACCGGTGCCTCACATTTGGACGTTGGATTTACTCATAAACGCGGTTCTAAATATCAGAGTTAATAAAAACTTTCGCGGAATAATATAAAAGTCAACCATTCATTACAAACATCCATAACTTGTCTTTCATAAAACATAACATAAAGCATAGTATTTCAAACATCACGACATATCTCCAGATGCCAGCCTCTTCGGATCCTGCCATGTGCCTCCCTCAAGCCAACTACCTCAGTCGATTAGCCTGCATGCATACTAAAAGTCAGCTACGCTGAGTGAGTTCTAGTTAATCATACAAAATTCAATACATTCATAATTACGTACTTCCATATGTACTTTATACTTTCGTAATTCGTTCATAATATACATACTTACCTTCATACTTTAATCTAAATTCTACTTTACATTATTCTATTCTGCCTCGGATTTTATTAGGGTCCGGTCCCTTTTTCTGCCTCGGATATTATTTGGGTCCGGTCCCTTTTATGCCTTGAGTATAATTAGGGCTCAGTCCATTTCTGCCTCGAGATTTATAAAGGGCTTGGTCCCTTTTCTGCCTCGGATATTATCAGGGTCCGGTCCCTGTCTACCTTGAGTATTATTAGGGCTCAGTCCCTTTCCTCTGTACCTGACTATCTCTTACATTCATTCATAACATGCATACATATCATTCGTACATTATACATAACATTATACCTTGACAGTACGTGCAATATCCGAAGATTGTTCACGTACCGACAAACAATCATTTATACATAATCATATAAGGCATACACTTACCACATAAGGTAAGTGCATTAACTAATCACATCAAGTATGCACACAGCCCCGAAAACATAACAAGGAAAGGGGCTAGAAACTCACCTGAAGTCGGTTACGTTCACCGTTAATAGTTATTGCTTTCTTCAGTTGGGCACGGCTAACTGTATAATAATTACATGCATTAATTAACTATCACTACTCATCTAGCGTTTCTAGTCTAACTATAACCCTCAACGAACGGGGGTCCGGGGCAGCGCCCCTGGCAGCGGGGTCTAGGGTCGGCAGCCCCTAGCAGGGTCCAAGGGGCAGAGCCCCTGGCTGGGGTCGAGCTGCCAGGTCCGCTTGGAAAAATTTTATTTTCATTAACTGTCTTAACACATTTTCCATTAGAATTTTGAATCATTATTAAATTTGCTAACTTAAAAAGTCCAAGAGTTTCTTTGTAATTAAACCATTATTCTTTAAGTCCAGGGACCATTCCGTAATTCTGTTAATCTCCTAGTTCATTACTTATCCTTAACGAACTGTCTTGCCATAACGAACTGGTCCTTGTAACGAATTGAACCTTCTAACGAACTGGACCCTTAACGAATTAGTCCATAACGAAACAGTCCATCTAACGAATTGGTCCATCTAATTCGTCACCTCCCTTAACGAACTGGTCATAACGAATCAAGGGTAATTCGTTACCCTTTTCCCTTAACGAATTAGAGACGAATTAGAGCTAGTTCGTTGTGCTCCCTTATGAGAATCAACTAACGAATCACTTTCCAATTCGTTAAGTTCCCCTAGCGAACTAGGGTTAGGTCAGGGAATGTCAGAACATTCCCTGACATTCTAACCTCGTATTAACTTTTCCGGCGCCGCCGGAAAACCGCGGATTCGCCGAAAAAACCGTTTTTCGTCCCGTTCGATCCAGATCTGAGCTAGGGTGTTCCCTAAGCTCATCTTGGGTTCGGTTTATAGCCGATTCCATCTGGATCTTGTGACTTAACAGTTTAACGGTGTCAGTTCGTCGTTTCGTGATTATATCTAACGGGCTTAAGCTCAAAAAATATCATACTATCATTACCTTGGATCGGTGGTTGGTTTCCTTCTTGATTTTGGCTAAGATAAGGAGATGATTAGAGAGAAGGCTTAAGTGTGTGTTTTGAATGGTGTATGGAATATGTGTAAATGAGGAATTAAGCGGTGTTTATGGTTTATATATTTATGGATCATGGGCTTAGCCCATGGTCTTTCCTCCTTTCCTCTAACCCAAGTCCATAACCCAATTCCATTTAACCCAACACTAGTCCGACTCATAATAACTCATACTTTTGTTTATTAACCGAAACTAGAAAACGGGATGTTACAAGTCTTCCCTCCTTAAAGAGGTTTCGTCCCCGAAACCTAACTATTACATAAACAAATTTGGATAAAATTTGCGCATCTCTTCTTCAACTTCCCATGTAGCATCAGATCCTTTGCGGTGCTTCCATATCACTTTCACTAAGGGTATAACCTTGTGTCGTAGTTGCTTTTCCTTGCGGTCACCTATCTCGATTGGTTGTTCAATGTAGTTCAACTGTTCTTCAACCTCAATGTCCATTAATGGCACGTGCGACGTGTCATCAGCTAGACATATTCTCAGATGAGAAACATGGAAGGTTGAGTGAATTCCTTCTAACTCTTCTAGAAAATCTAACTTGTAAGCCACTTCACCCACTCGATCTAAAATCTTGAAAGGTCCAATGTACCTCGGACTCAGCTTTCCCCTCTTCCTAAAACGAATAATTCCTTTCCAAGGCGAGACCTTGAGCATCACATTGTCACCAACGTTAAACTCAATCGGTCGTCGCCGCTTGTCAGCATATGACTTCTGTCTGTCTTGAGCAGCTTTCATTCTTGCCTGATCAAACTTTGAAGAAGTTTCTTGAACAACTTCCAAACTTCCCATCTCCTTTTGGCCAATCTCTCCCCAACATACCGGAGTTCTACAACGTCTTCCATATAACATCTCGAATGGTGGTATACCAATACTTGAATGGTAACTGTTGTTGTAGGAGAATTCTGCTAGATGCAGATGATCATCCCAACTTCCACCAAAGTCTAAAACACAAGCACGCATCATATCCTCAAGGGTTTGGATTGTCTTTTCAGACTGTCCATCTGTTTGAGGATGATACGCCGTACTGATGTTCAATCTTGTTCTCATGGCTTCATGGAACTTCTTCCGGAATCTCGAAGTAAACCGTGTATCTCTATCGGACACGATTGACAACGGTACTCCATGCTTAGATACAACCTCTTTAATGAACAAGCTTGCTAACGTTTCTGACGAGATATCCTCTCGTATAGGCAGAAAGTGAGCACTCTTAGTCAAACGGTCCACAATCACCCAGATGGTATCATGATGCTTAGCTGTACGAGGTAGCTTAGTTATGAAATCCATGGTGATGTGTTCCCATTTCCACTCTGGTATCTCTAGCGGTTGCATCTTCCCATAAGGCTTCTGATGCTCTGCTTTGACTTGCAAGCAAGTTAAGCACTTACTGACATAATCTACTACATCATTCTTCATACCCGGCCACCAATAATCTCTTTTCAAGTCTTGGTACATCTTAGCAGCTCCTGGATGAATCGAATATCTTGACTTATGAGCTTCATCTAAGATTCAACCTCTGAGATCCCCATGGCGTGGAATCTACATACGGTCAAACCTAATCTTAACACCATGCTTATTTTCCATCAACTCGTCTTGCTGACCGAAAATTCTTTCTTTCTTCACTAGCCCTTCGTCTACCAGCACCTCTGTTTGCACTTTGACTATTTCTTCAAAAAGACTTGAATTCATAATCAACTGGTATGACTTTACCGTTGCAATGACTTCCTCATTCTTACGGCTTAGCGCATCGGCGACCACATTGGCTTTACCAGGATAGTACTTAATATCGCAGTCGTAATCCTTTATCAATTCTAACCATCTTCTCTGCCTCATGTTTAGCTCCTTCTGTTCGAAGAAGTATTTTAAACTTTTATGGTCCGTGTAGATAGTACACTTAGTACCGTACAGATAATGTCTCCATATCTTGAGAGCATGCACTATTGCTGCTAGCTCTAAATCATGCATCGGATAAGTACTCTCATGGACTTTCAACTGTCTAGACGCGTAAGCTATCACTTTCCCTCGTTGCATCAACACGCAACCTATCCCACGATGCGAAGCATCAGTACAAACAACCAAATCCTCGTCACTATCGGGCAAAGAAAGGATTGGAGCTTGCGTGAGTCTTTTCTTTAACTCATGAAAAGCCTCTTCTTGAAACTTCCCCCAACTGAATACTATCGACTTTCGGGTCATACCAGTCAACGGTGCGGCTATCTTGGAAAAACCTTTGATGAATCTCCTATAGTAGCCAGCTAACCCTAAGAAGATTCGTATATCAGTCGGATTCTGTGGAGTCTTCCAATTCGTTATCGCTTCAATCTTAGCTGGGTCCACGGTAATCCTTTCAGGATTAATCACGTGACCTAGAAATTACACTTCTCGCAACCAGAACACGCATTTCGAAAACTTAGCATACAACTTCTCTTTCTTCAAAGTCTCCAATACCTCTTTCAGATGCTCAACATTATCAAACTCGCTCTTTGAATAAATTAATATATCGTCGATGAAGACAATAACTGACTTATCCAACATTGGCCGACACCCCCTATTCATCATGTCTATAAATGCTGCAGGAGCATTTGTTAGACCGAATGACTTCACGAGGTACTCGTAGTGTCCATACCACGTTCGGAACGATGTCTTAGGGATGTCTGCCTCCTTCACCTTCAGCTGATGATAGCCTGATCTAAGATCTGTTCGTGAGAACCAACTTGAACCTTGCAGTTGGTCAAACAAATCATCAATCCTTGGCAAATGATATCTATTCTTTACCGTAAGCTTGTTCAACTCGCGATAGTCTATGCACATTCTCATACTTCCATCCTTCTTCTTCACGAACAACACTGGTGCACCCCAAGGAGAAACACTTGGTCTTATGAAACCTTTGTCGAGGAGTTCTTGCAGTTGGAACATCAGTTCTTTCATCTCAGACGGCGCTAGAAGGTAAGGCGCTTTCGCGACGGGCTGGGCTCCTGGTACTAAGTCTATCTAGAATTCTATCTCTCGCTCCGGTGGCAAACCCGGAAGATCCTCAGGGAATACTTCTGGGTAGTTTCACACAATAGGAACATCTTTCATTTCTTTCATCTCGGCCGTAGCGTTGACAACATACGCTAGGTAGGCACCGCACCCTCGCCTTAATAACCCTTCGTCTTTTATCATCGAAATGACGTTAAACCCTGAACTTTCCTTATCGCCATAAACCGTCACGGCACTACCATCCAAGGACTTTAGCTTTATTATCCTACTCTTACATACTATCTGGGCTTCGTACTCGGACAACCAATCAATTCCCAAAACTACATGGAACCCTCCTAAGATCATAACATACAAAGTAACAGGGAACTCATGTCCCTCCAATTCTATCTTACAGTCCTTAACCATTTTCATTATTTTCACCGAGGTGTCACTAGCGGTTTCTACTATGAAGGTTTCAGACACTCGGCAACATTTCATTTTAGCTAGCTTACTAAATGTCGTGGCTACAAAACTCCTATTCGCACCCGAATCAAATAATACTAAAGCATAAATACCGTTTACTAAGAACGTACCGGTCACAACATCAGGAATCTGCCTAGCTTGTTCCTGGGTCAGTATGTAAGCTCTAGTCCTCGGCCTCGCTTGATCATCATCTTTCTTTCCACTACCTCCAGCCTCACCATCGGTGCAGTCTCTCGCAAAGTGACCCGTCTTACCGCACTTGTAACATGCGGGTTTTGCAGTACACTCTGGAGTGTAATGCCCCCCCTCCTGCACTTGTAACAAGCATTCGTATCAAACTTGCACTCACCAGCATGACTCTTCCCACACTTATAACAAACGTCTGAACCTTTACTCCACCTGAACACGCCACCGTGTGCCTTGCCACAAGTCTTACACGACTTTTTCTCCCATACTCTCTGCGTTTTGTCCCTAGGGTTACATAGCTGAGTACATGAGCGCTTGACAGGAGCGACCCATTTCTTATCCTTATTCTCTTCCACCATTACATTATATACCGACAAGTCATCATAAACCATTTCTGCGAGTCCTACAGTAGAATCAAAAGTACCCGGTCTACCAGCCTTGACCAAGACGCGAACCTTCTGCGGTAGTCCCCTAAGGTAACACTTGATCCGCTTGGCTTCAGTATTCACCATGTCTGGCACCAACCTAGACAGGCGGTTGAATTTAGTAGTGTATTCGCGGTGTGTCATCTCGCCCACCTTTAGGCTCAAGAACTTCATTTCAACCCTCTCAACTTCTGCATCCGCACAAAACTTCTTCATCACCAATTCCTTCAGATCGTCCCATCTCAAAGCCTTGATCTCTTCTCGACTCTTCATCTGCTCAACCGACTCCCACTAGTACATTGCCTCCTCACTAAACGATTGGTTAGCATACTCCACAGCTTGATCGGGACGGCACTCGCTAATGCGGATAACCTTGTCCATAGTAGTTATCCATTGGAGAGTAGCGATTGCGTCTCCCAAGCTTGTCAGCTTCGACGGGTCACAACCCTTGAAGTACTTATAGTTGCACCCACCTCAGCCCCTTTTCTTGTCATCAACCTTCATTGACTTAACCACGCTTGATTCTTCCCCCTCCCCTTCATCATTTTTCTTACCATCTCATTCCGCCCTTTCAGCGGTTCTTTCACGGCCTCCAGTAGACCCTTCAGCATTCCAGTTCTTCGCAGCGGCTGCTACCGCTTGAGCAATGGCAGCTTGAACAGCAGGGTCAAGTTGATACCCTTCGTTGTTACTCGAATTTCCACATGCTGCACTTCCTTCGCCTTCATTGTTTGTGGCTTCCTCTACTGACGGTTCTCGGGCAACACGTGGCCTACCACGACGTCTTGTACACCCTCCTTTTCCAGCAGCTTTCTTAGCTCCATCCATTCGTATTCTATAAGGAAACATAAACTTCATCACTTAAGGAACCATTTAGTACAAGGATAGTAAGGCAAACAGGTAATAACAGTGGCCAGCTGTGATTAGCTGCTCACGTTACTTTCCGTGTCCTATACACTTCCTCTTATGAGTCTATTTGTGCTAATTCTACTTTTAACAGTTAGACAATCAAACAGTTCATATCATCACATACCCCTGTCCCTAGATATTTAGCTAGCATTCATACATTCTTTATGTAGCAATTACGCAATCATCCTAAATCATTCTACCTTACATGTAAATTAAATCACATACTTTACCTTTACTTGGCTTGCTTGAGTGACACATGGCATTCTCGTACTGGCATCTTCTTTCTTTTCTTACTTTAATCCCATTCTCTGTTCGAGTCTAAGCATGTAGGATGCTTAAATCACTCGAACTTTGCTCTGATACCAACTTGTAAGGCCCTGTACCGGTGCCTCACATTTGGACGTTGGATTTACTCATAAACGCGGTTCCAAATATCAGAGTTAATAAAAACTTTCGCGGAATAATATAAAAGTCAACCATTCATTACAAACATCCATAACTTGTCTTTCAAAAAACATAACATAAAGCATAGTATTTCAAACATCACGATATATTTCCAAATGCTAGCCTCTTCGGATCCTGCCATGTGTCTTCCTCAAGCCAACTGCCTCAGTCGATTAGCCTGCGTGCATACTAAAAGTCAGCTACGCTGAGTGAGTTCTAGTTAATCATACAACATTCAATTCATTCATAACTACGTACTTCCATACGTACTTTATACTTTCGTAATTCGTTCGTAATATACATACTTACCTTCATACTTTACTCAAAATTCTACTTTACATTATTCTATTCTGCCTCGGATTTTATGTAAGGCCCCGAACCCGGTAGCCTTACTTTTGCGTCGGATTTAATCATAAACACAGTTCTTACAAATCAGAGTTCATTAAAACTTTCGCGGAAACGTTTACTTGAAGCATTCGTTACAAAACATTCAATCTCTTCTTTGATATTATAAGACAAATCATTATATTTAAAACATCTTTTCTTCCATCTTAAGATGCCAGCCGTTCAATCCATGCCATGTGCCATCCTCATGCTAGTCCTTTGGTCTGATCACCTGCGTGCATACTAAAAGTCAGCTACGCTGAGTGAGTTCTAGTTAATCAGACGCCATACAATACATACACATACATACATATCCGAACATACATATCCATACTTAACTAGTTACCCTTCTGTTCTACATACATACTTACTACCATACATACATATCTACAATCCCTAACCTCAGTCCACCGAGAGTACGTTCATAGTCAGCCGTCTATACCTGTACTCAAGGTCGTGAACACGTAAAAGGTCCGCAGTCCTTACCTATGTTCACCATTCATGGCACGTGCAAGGTCCGCAGTCCTTCCTATACCATCCTACATCCACAACACGTACAAGGTCCACAGTCCTTCCCTATGTTGCAACCTAATTCATAGCACGTACGAGGTCCGCAATCCTCCCCTATGCTACAAATACAGCACGTATAAGGTCCACAGTCCTTTCCTATGCTGATGCCTATCTATAACACGTATAAGGTCCGCTGTCCTTAACTACGTTGTCGTCTATTATCTGTAACACGTATAAGGCCCACCGTCCCTATCTACGTTTACATCTATCATCTACGTTACGTATAAGGCCCGCAGTCCTTAACTACGCCACCACCAGCCGAGTCTATGTCCGACAGAAGCTAGAGGGATTTGCCATCCTGACTTACTATGTCGAACGTAGAACTCACATACCATTCGTGTACCTGTATACACATACTTCACATATACAATAATTACATTATAGCATAAGAACACTCTAGGCGTTCTTTACATCATTCATTTAACAACCATACCCCTTGTCGATACGTGCAATATCCGATGATCGTTCACGCCCCGACAAGTATTCATTTGTAATGTTCATACATCTTCGATATATAATATTCGTACCTTTATTTTTAACCTGACAGTACGCGCAATATCCGAAGATCGTTCGCGTACCGACAAGCAATCATTCATATCCATCACATATATCACATATGGCATACACTTATCACTTAGGATAAATGTATTAACAACACATCGAGTATGCACACAGCCCCGAAAACATAACACATAAATGGGGCTAGAAACTCACCTGAACTCTGCTTCTTCCTCCGATAGTTGTAAATCCCTTCTTTAACTGAGCTCGCCTGACTGTATAAGTTACACGTATCAATACTCGCCTGATCTAATCTGGTGGCCTAGTATTAGCTTACTTTTACTTATCGTTTTTAATCTATTTTCTAATCGAACTTGGCTTTAGGCGAAGTTAAACCTTAGGCGAACTTAGCTTTAGGCGAAGTTGTCATCAGGCGAACTTAGCTTTAGGCGAAGTTGTCATCAGGCGAACTTGGCTTTTGGGCGAAGTTAAACCTTCGGCGAACTTAGCTTTAGGCGAAGTTAAACCTTAGGCGAACTTAGCTTTAGGCGAAGTTGTCATCAGGCGAACTTGGCTTTGGGCGAAGTTAAACCTTAAGCGAACTTAGCTTTAAGCGAAGTTGTCATCAGGCGAACTTAGCTTTGCAGGCGAAGTTCATCAGGCGAACTTGGCTTGCAGGCGAAGTTGTCGGCTGCAGCTACTGTTCGCTCTTAAATCCTTCGTTTCTTAACCAAATAACTCGATTTAGGTATCCACGGAATCGTCTGACCAGCGCCTACAAACCCCAACCATCAAATCGACCTAACATCGATGTTTAAAGGGTGCGATTTAGGCATATAAGTTACGGGTTCTTTTAGGTTAACAATTAACCTATCAATTGCTAATCAATTCCAGTAATATTTGTTGTATTAGGTTCGTTTATAACAAACTAACACAGATCTATGATTTCCCAAATCAAACCGAACCTATACGAACGATTTCTAACTATAAACGTACCTTGAACGAGTCGAACTACGAACCCGGTTAAGCCTTGATGTTGTTTTGGTCCGTCACGACGTTCCAGCACCAACAAGCTCGGGTTTTCGCCATCGGATCTTGGTTCGGGTTATAAGATGGTGTTGTGTGTGTTTTGGTGGTGTATGGAATATGTGAGAATGAGGATTAAATGGGGATTAATGGTATTTATATTTAGGGATCATGGGCTTAAGCCCATGGACTCTCCTTCCTTCTTTCATAACCCAAGTCCATAACCCATATCCATTACCCAACACTAGCCCGACCCATACCAACTCCTACTCTATTTATTTATTTACCGATAACCCGAGTAAACTTTCCATCTATAATTAAGTAACACAATTAATATTATTTTGGAAATTTCGGGATGTTACATTTTATTAGGGTCCGGTCCCTTTTTCTGCCTCGGGTATTAGGGTCCGGTCCCTTTTCTGCCTTGAGTATTATTAGGGCTTAGTCCCTTTCTGCATCGAGATTTATAAAGGGCTCGGTCCCTTTTTTGCCTCGGATATAATTAGGGTCCGGTCCCTGTCTACCTTGAGTATTATTGGGGCTCAGTCCCTTTCCTCTGTACCTGACTATCTCTTACATTCATTCATAACATCCATACATATCATTCGTACATTATACATAACATTATACCTTGACAGTACGTGCAGTATCCGAAGATCGTTCACGTACCGACAAGCAATCATTTATACATAATCATATAAGGCATACACTTACCACATAAGGTAAGTGTATTAACTAATCACATCGAGTATGCACACAGCCCCGAAAACATAACAAGGAAAGGGGCTAGAAACTCACCTGAAGTCGGTTACGTTCACCGTTAATAGTTATGGCTTTCTTCAGTTGGGCACGGCTAACTGTATAATAATTACATACATTAATTAACTATCACTACTCATCTCGCGTTTCTAGTCTAATTATAACCCTCAACGAACAAGGGTCCGGGGGCAGCGCCCTCGGCAGCGGGGTCTAGGGGCGTCAGCCCCTAGCAGGGTTCAAGGGGCAGAGCCCCTAGCTGGGGTCGAGCTACAGGTCAACTTGGAAAAATTTTATTTTCATTAACTGTCTTAACACATTTTCCATTAGAATTTTGAATCATCATTAAATTTGCTAACTTAAAAAGTCCAAGGGCTTCTTTGTAACTAAACCATTCTTCTTTAAGTTTAGGGACCATTCCGTAATTCTGTTGATCTCATAGTTCGTTACTTATCCTTAACGAACTGTCTTGCCATAACGAATTGGTCCTTGTAACGAATTGAACCTTCTAACGAAGTGGACCCTTAACGAATTAGTCCATAACGAAACAGTCCATCTAACGAATCGGTCCATCTAATTCGTCATCTCTCTTAACGAACTGGTCATAACGAATCAAGGGTAATTCGTTACCCCTTTCCCTTAACGAATCAGAGACGAATTAGAGCTAGTTCGTTGTGCTCCCTTATGTGAATCAACTAACGAATCACTTTCCAATTCGTTAAGTTCCCCTAGAGAACTAGGGTTAGGTCAGGAATGTCAGAACATTCCTTGACATTCTAACCTCTTATTAACTTTTTCGGCGCCACCTTTCCGGCGATGCCGCCGGAATGCCGCTGGAAAACCGCGGATTCGCCGGAAAAACGAGTTGTATCTCGTTTTTCGTCGTTTTTCGTCCCGTTCGATCCAGATCTGAGCTAGGGTGATCCCTAAGCTCATCTTAGGTTTGGTTTATACCCGATTCCATCTGGATCTCGTGACTTAACAGTTTAACAGTGTCGGTTTGTCGTTTCTTGATTATATCTAACGGGCTTAAGCTCATACAATATCATACTATCATTACCTTGGATCGGTGGTTGGTTTCCTTCTTGATTTCGGCTAAGATAAGGAGAGGATTAGAGAGAAGGCCTAAGTGTATGTTTTGAATGGTGTATGGAATATGTTTAAATGAGGAATTAAGTGTGTGTTTATGGTTTATATATTTATGGATCATGGGCTTAGCCCATGGTCTTTCCTCCTTTCCTCTAACCCAAGTCCATAACCCAATTTCATTTAACCCAACACTAGCCCGACTCATAATAACTCATACTTTCGTTTATTAACCGAAACTAGAAAACAGGATGTTACAGTTGTAAATCAAATACTATTTTATTTATATTGATACACGTATGCGTCACCCTAAAGAAACTTATCTTATTTTTCATGTTGTTACATTTTATGTAATCATATTCTCAAATACTCATAACCTCAAGTTTGTTCACGTGTGAAACTCATCGTACGATGCTATTATTAATTGTATCGTTGTTTATCCCGACCTCATGTACTCACTTATTGGATTTTTCTTAACTTTCACCCGTCGGATTTTATACTAATTTAGTGACCCGACTTTAAACCATGGATTTTAATGATTTACTTATTCCTTCACGTTGAGGACACTTAACTTCAATTCTCATTCGATCGTCTATACTTATCTAAACCAAAATAGTTATTTTCACTAGGTGCTGTTTGTTTTTGAAGACAAAATATATCTGCAATCTGATTTCATTTGATTTAATGTCTGCAACTGAAGATGTGGTCTGAAGGTCTGCAATCTGAAAATATAATACTGTTTGTTTTATAAACTGGAAATCGTCTGCATTAGCTGAAAATTAGTTACTTATCATATATATTACAGTAGATAAAGTCATTTAACGTTTGTAGACTGCTAAAATAATTGGTAGTGGTATACGAACTATGGAAGTGGGTGGTGGTAGACGATTGTGGTAGACGGTGAAAGGTGGGTGGTGGTGATGGACGGTTGTGGTGGTGGACGGTGATGGTGGCCGACAAAGGGTGGTGGTGATTATGAACGGTGGTGGTGGTGGGTGGTGGACTATGGTGGTGGTGGATGGTTGTGGCGGGTGGTGGTGGTGGCAGGGTGGTGGTGGTGGATGGTGGTGGCGGCGGACGGTGGGTGGTGGCGGTGGCGAGTGGTGGAGACGAACGGTGGGTGGTGGTGGTGGATGGTGGTGGTAGTGGACGGTAGTTGTGGCCGACGGGGGTGGTGGTGGTGATGGGTGGTTAACGGTGGTGAGTGGTTGACGGTGGTGGTGACGGACAGTGGGTGGTGGTGGTGGACGGTGGTGGTGGGTGGTGGTGGCGGCGGACGGTGGATGGTGGTGGTGGTGGCAGACGGTGGGTGGTGGTGGTGTTGGATATTGGGTGTTGGTACTTGGTATGATGTTAAGAAGTGTGAAGATTTGTGAAGATGGTGAAAAAAACTTATTTTTTAAGACAATAGAAGCCGTTTTCAGATCTTTTTTTTTAAAACGAACATTCTTCAAGAGTTTATGTCTGCGCGCCCGCAGACATAGGCTCTTTGCACACCTTATATGAAAAAACAAACACAACCTAAGATTTTAATTGTTTCAATTATTTATTCCATTTTCCTACTTACTTAAAAAGGTCAACCCCAAAATTTCCAATTGCTGGTATTGTTTTATCAATATGTGTTGTTTTTTTATATACTTAACAAAATTTTTATTACTATTAATACTAATATTACTACATAAAAATTATTATTAGTATTATTATGTTTAACTTATTATTATATGTATTAATTACTAATATTATTATTATCATTATTCTTATAGATATTAAAGTTATTATTATTAATTAAGACCAAATTATTACTATTTATTAAAAACATATTTTTATCATTAATTATTAACAATAATATTATTATATTTATTTTGTGAACTCATTTAGAAATCGAACCAATATAGAGTATGGTATCGTTATTACTATCAATATTATTATTTATTATTATTATTATTATTATTATTATTATTATTTTTATTAACAACATTATAATTAATACCAAGATTTCTATTCTATAACTATTAATATTAGTATTATTAATAATAATTATTGTTATAATTATTATACTATATTAGTATTATTAAAAATACTTATTGTTATTATTATTAATATCATTATCTTATATATATATATATATATATATATATATATATATATATATAACCTATTTTTATAGCCATTATTATCATTACTATCTTTATCATTAATAACATCATTATAAGCTTTATTATCTATTCATATTTCTAAAACCGAACCCTTGATTTAAAACCAGTCTTGTTTCTTTTAATATTGGTTTTAGCTATTTAAAATCCCAATAAAATAATATTATTTTATTTTAATTATAAATTAAGTACGAGTCCCTAATCATTTATAAATTAACCAGTAACCTGACTAACAACCGAATCTTCTCGTTCAATGTTTTCAAATGTAGTTTCAACTAAAGTTCAAGTTCATTAATATATTTTAATTATTCGTTTTTAATTAGCTTTCAAGTCAGACTCGTTCATTTCGTTCACAAGCTTTCTATATGTAGATCATTTATTATTTCTCGATTCGTCAATCGAGGTGAGTACATTTCATCCACCGTTTTCACTTTTATATTTTGGGGGTAACATGCATACTTATTCAAAAAAAGAATGATTTATTATACACTTTTCTCAAACCACAAACTTTAGAGTGTATGATACTTAGAATACTTGCTCCTTTGTGTGTTATATGCCTCATATGCTTTACGTGCATGAGTGTTTATTTTTATGTTATTATTGAGCCTCATTAAGTATGATCATACGCTCCCTTAACTACTTAGCTTTGTGCTAGTTCAATAGGGCCTCATTATCCGAGTACGTCGGTTGTTACCGATTAGAAAGGATCCTCATTACATATGTTTTATATACCACGATTGATGCTTTTATTTATAGTCTCATATAAGTTTGTGGACTTTGCTCATATTATATATACTTAAACTATGAAATTGCTCACCAACATACGTGTTGACAAATATTATTTTATGCATTGTTACAGGTTTGACTTTTATTGACTTGAGGACTTGACGAAAAACGTTACCAAGACTATTAGGTTATTAGCAAAACGAACAATATATAGGTTTAGCTATATATATACACACATATATTTTTAACTTATATCGAAGAGATCATAATGAACGAAATCTGTAATAAAAATCATTTAGACATCAAAATGAGAAAATTGGTGTAAAACTTTAACATATAAAATCGAGATATACAAGAATTATTAACAAATAAAAATAAAATAAATATAACATATATAAATGAAGACTTGTGATACGAATTTATAACAAAATGAAGGAAAAATGGTTTAAATTCTTGAAACGTAATAATAATGATTTTAAGATTTTAAGGCGGAAAAATCGTGCATGAACCACCATGACTTGATATTCCGACACTAAAAACCTTTATTACAAAAATACCATGTTGGAGTCTAAACATGTGCACGTACCACCGCGTCTTTTTCATGTCTTCGACTCAAATAACGATTGTAACAAAAATAATAAATCAGAATACAACGTCATGACAAAACGCTAGTCCACGTACCACCTCAGTTCTAGTGTTTTGACACCCAAATATAGGATGGCGAGCGGAACGCTCGCATTCGACTACTTAAAGTGGTCATCTCATATGAGACAATCTTTAAGAAGATTTGAAACAACGGGATCCAAGTTAAGCTCGTGATCCAAAAAACACAATAAAAACTAATGTTTTTGCGTTTTAAGGTAAGGATACCTTGGAGTACTATGAAAGTGTGTGTATGTGTATATTTATGATTTGATAAAAAAAATAAGTATATAAATAAACATGTGTATTGAACAATCAAGTAGGGTAAACACGTATAGGCAACACGTATAGGGAGCCTAAAGTAAAGACTATACTAAGTCGTTACGTCTAACCACCTATCCTATAGTCTTGTGGCTCTGATACCAATCTGTCACACCCCGACCAAAGGTCGCGGAACATGCCGGGGTGCAACCGATTTTCCAAGACACAAGACACTATTAAAGCGACAATATTTAATCAACTCATTTAATTTCATAAAATCAATAAACAACACATCTTGTTCATACAAACAAGTTTAATACAAGTAAACCTTTATATTGTTCGTTTTTCAGTATTAGTTATTATTATTATTATTATTATTATTATTATTATTATTATTATTATTGTCGAGTTGTTCCTGCAGTTGGGACATCAATTCTTTCATCTCGGACGGCGCTAGACGGTAGGGTGCTTTCGCGACGGGTTGGGCTCCCGGTACTAAGTCTATCTGAAATTCTATCTCTCGCTCCGGTGGCAACCCCGGAAGATCCCAGGGAATACTTCTGGGTAGTCGCACACGATAGGAACATCTTTCATTTCTTTTGTCTCGGCCGTAGCGTTGACAACATACGCCAGGTAGGCACCACACCCTCGTCTTAATAACCCTTCGGCTTTTATCAACGAAATGACATTAAGCCCTGAACTTTCCTTATCACCATAAACCGTCATGGCACTACCATCCAAGGACTTTAGCTTTAATATCCTACTCTTACATACTATCTGAGCTTCGTATTCAGACAACCAATCCATTCCCAAAACTACATCGAACCCTCCTAAGGTCATAACGTACAAAGTAACAGTGAACTCATGTCCCTCTAATTCTATCTTACAATTCTTAACCATTTTCATTATTTTCACCGAATTGTCTCTAGCGGTTTCTACTATGAAGGTTTCAGACACTTGGCAACATTTCATTTTAGCTAGTTTACTAAATGTCGTTGTTACAAAAATTCTATTCGCATCTGAATCAAATAATACTGAAGCAGAAATACCCTTTATTAAGAACGTACCAGTCACACATATAGGCTCTAGTCCTCGACCTTGCTTGATCAACATCTTTCTTCCCACTATCTCCAACCTCATCATTAGTGCACTCCCTTGTCATATGGCCTGTCTTGCAACATTTGTAACATGCTGGCTTTGCATTGCACTCATTGGCATAAAACCCTACCTTCCCGCACCTATAACTTGCATTCGACCCCATCCTGCATTCCCCACCATGAGCCTTTCCACACTTGTTACACACATCAGAACTCTTACCCCACTTACACTCACCACAATGCATCTTTCCGCAGGTCTTACACGACCTCTTTTCCCAAACTCTTGGTTGCTTGTTCTTGGGGTTCCATAACTGAGTACATGGTCATTTGTCAGGAGCGAACCACTTCTTCTCTTTCTTCTCTTCCATAGCCACCTCATCTGCCAAGTCCTCATAAACCATTTCTGCAAGCCCCACAGCAGAATCAAAAGTACCTGGTCAACCCGCCTTGACCAAGACGCGAATATTCTGCAGTCCCCTAAGGTAACATTTGATCCGCTTGGCCTCGGTGTCTACCACATCTGGCACCAACCTTGACAGACGATTGAATTCAGTGAGGTATTCGCAGTGTGTCATCTTACCCGCCTTCAGACTCATGAACTTCATCTCAACCTTTTCTACCTCTGCATCAGCACATAATCTCTTCATCACTAACTCCTTCAGATCCTCACACTTCATGGCCTTAATCTCGTCTCGAGTCTTCCTCTGCTCCACACTTTCCCACCAATACATAGCCTAATCACCGAATGACTGAGTGGCATAACCCACAGCTTGGTCGGGAAGGCACTCGCTGATGCGGATAATCTTATCCATGGCGGTTATCCATTGAAGGGTAGCGATTGCGTCTCCCAAACCGGTCAGCTTCGGCGGGTCACAACCCTTGAAGGACTTATAGTTGCAACCACCTCGGCCCCTCTTCCTATCATCAACTTTCACAGACCTTACCACCCTCGAAGCCTCCCTCTCTCCTTCATCATCCTTCCTACCACCTCCTCCCGCTCCTTCAGCTGTTCTTTCACGTCCTCCAGCAGACCCTTCCGGATTCATGTTTTTCACAGCCGTGGCTAATTCTTGGATAATAGCTTCTTGGATTAAGGGATCGAGTTGACCCATTCATTGTTATCAGGGTTTCTTTCAGCTGCGCTTACTTCAGCCTCGGTGTTGGAAGCTGTTTCTACCGAAGGTTGTCGGACACGACGAGGTCTGCCACGACGTCCAGTGCGACCTCCAGCCCCAACAATTTTTCCAGCTCCAGCCATCGTTTTCTAAAAGGGATAACACAAACGTCATCACTGAAGGAACTATTTAGTACAAGGATAGTAAGGCTAACAGGTAATAACAATGGCCAGTTGTGATTAGCTGATCACGTTACTTTTCGTGTCCTATACACTTCCCTTTATAAGTCTATTTGTGCCGGTTCTAATTTCAAACAGTCAATCGAAGCAAGCAATCTATTAATCCTATCCCTAACATTCACTTACCTTTCCCTTAGCAATTAAGCTAACATTTACATTCATTATTTAACCATATACTTTACCTTTATAGAGCTTGCTTGAGTGACACATGGCATTCTTGGAGTGACATCTTCTTTCGTTTTCTTACTTTAATCCCATTCTCTGTTCGAGTCTAAGCATGTAGGATGCTTAAATCTCTCGAACTTTACTCTGATACCAACTTGTAAGACCCCGTTACCGGTGCCTCACTTTTGACCGTGGATTTACTCATAAACATAGTTCTAAATATCATAGTTAATTAAAACATTCGCGGAATATTAAAACATTCAAACCATTATATTACATAACCATCCTTTCTTGTCTTAACGGGCATTCAGATTATTTAAATATAAAACATTGTATTTAAGATAATATAACTTTTCTTGAGATGCCAGCTTCTTCAAGTTTATGCCATGTGCTTCCTCTTATGCAAGCTGCTTCAATCTACTCACCTGCGTGTGATGTGTTGAATAACACACTTATATTTCCTTACAATTTTATAATGTTTTAATGATTTAATATCAAATTTATGTAAGTTTAGGGGGTTAAGTTAAAAGTTTTACAAAGTTGAAATGTTTTGTGTAGGTTATGGAAAGATGTGAAAAAAAGGCAAGAAAAAGAGAACTTGGAGAGTTTAAGTGTCAAAGTTTCAAAGTTTAATCAAGGCCCGGTCCAAGCCCACAAGTTAGGAGCCTAATATAATATTATATTAAGTTAAAATAATCATTAATCAGCCATTCATCTGATCCTAATCCCGAAATACAACCAAGAACACAAAACCCTAACCCTTTGACAGCATTCGGATCGCAACCAGCAGCCAAAGAAAAGAAAGAAAAAAAGAGAAGAAGGAGGCGGCTGAGGGGCTGTGACGGCCGGAGATCAAGGAGGACATCAAGGAGGATCTTGGTACAGTAGCTAGGCTTCTTATACATCATAAATCTCAGCCATAAACCCTAAGTAATTGGTTTTAAACTTTGTTTATCTTTCAAGAACCCTAACTCTATTGATTTGGTCTTTTGATTTGAATTGTTTTGCAATTGTTTGATAGTTTGTCTTGTTATTGATTGAGTTTGGATCTTGAATGAGTTTTATAATGTTTATGATGATGTTTATGGTGTTTTTATTAAGTGTTTGCTGCTGTCCAAAATCTATGTTAGGCTAATCTTTCTTGTTCTACCTAGGATAGATGATTGTTGAATAGTTTTGACTTGTTTAATGGATTGTTAATGTTCAAGACTTAAATTATTGATGTAAAGTTTAACTAAACCATTAATTAGATTGTGTGTGATGGCTGTGTTTTATTTGTTATTACTTATAATCCTCTTGCATTAGTTAATTGAATTGGTTTTGATTAATTGATTGCTTGTTAGACTCTTGACTTGGTGTTTTGGGTTTATTTGCGGGAAGTACAACCGTAGGGATAAGTGGGTAATATAATCATCTAAAATCAGTTAAAATACACCTTCTTTGAGACCGAGAGGTGATAAGAAGTAATATTGTCTCGTTGCTTTTACTTGTTAGAATTAAGACCGCGCGAGAGCGGGTTTTTGTCTTGTCAAGTTTGAGTGTTTATGTGCAATTAGTTGGTCTAATTTGGGTTAAGTTAAATTGTTCCTCTATCCTTGGTTGCGTAGTATTCATTTCCATTAGGATAGTGTGTCGGTGAGACCGAGAGGTGGGTCGGTATTTGAACACGTTAATAATTGTTTTTCCGGTTTGTTCTTTAAAAATCAACTAAAACAAGTTAAAGTTTGTTAGAGAGACTGAGAGGTAATTTGACTTTCTTAAAAAAGTTTTAGTTGTGTCATCTTTTATAACCGGTGTCTTGAATATTTTCAATCCGTTGTCTTGTTATTTCTATCAACATGATTCATTCCTAGGTAGACGTTTTTATCACTGCAGTCAAAGTTTTTAAAAGTATTTTGTTAAAAGTTTTCATTTAGTTAATTTAAGTAGTTAAATAAAATCTTGAAAATTAAATAAATATTATTTTGGTAAGTCTTGGTTAGAGTTTTCTTAATCATAAACGTTTTCACGTGTCTTTAAGTTCGACATCCGGACTTCCTTGATGCTATACTATTTATGATCGGTACACTTGCCGGTTTTGTGTGGTATCTATAGGATTTTTTCGTTTTTATAAATTTAAAGCTTAATTGTGATTCGTTCTTTATTTATATTATACATTTTCACACATTAAGTTTTTGACGCCGCTGTCGGGGACACGGTTAGAGGCGTTTTAAGAACGACTCGAGTTAAGACTTGCCTTGTTTACTACTTGTCTTTCTTATTTGTTTTGTTTGTTAGTTTAAAATAGTTTAGCTAATTATAATTTCTTTTATTTACTACTTGTCGTACAAAACCGTCTTCCAGTTCATCTACATCCGTCGGTAATACGTTCTCTTCTCCTACTTTTTCTGAACCCGTCATTAGGGATAGGATTATGGGCGACGCGAATCCACTACCGAGGAGGACAGTTGTAGACCGGGCCCGTCCGGTCGATGCTGGCGCGAGATCCAGCATTGCTCCACCAGCTATAGGAGTTCAAACGACTTGGCAGATTCCATCTAACGTTCTGAACATGATTGCTCATTCTGCTCAGTTTCACGGGTTGCTCCACGAGAACCCGCATTCTCATCTCACTCGTATTGCACGTATCTGCGACACGTTTCATCTTGCCGGCGTATCCGAAGACGCCATCAAACTCCGAATCTTTCTGTTCTCACTCGTGGATCATGCGAGTTTGTGGCTTGAGTCCCTCCCACAGGGATCCATTTCTACTTGGGCCGCCATGCAGACCCAGTTCCTGGAAAAATACGATCCTCCGGGTAAGGCCGCTCGTTTGCGTAACCAGATTCATTCTTTCCAGATGGAGGACACTGAGAGTTTCTACGAGGCGTGGGAGAGATTCAAAAACCTACTTGCTTTATGTCCGAACCACGGCTTGCAGGACTGGGCGGTTGTTGAAAAGTTCTATAACGGAGTGACGTACGCGACTCAGAATATGCTTGACACTGCTGCAGGAGGCAACTTATTGACGACGAAAGATACGGATGAGTGTATTGCCTTGTTTAACGGTTTAGCCATGAGTGGATACCAGCGACCACCTTCTAAGAGCACCAAATCTGTCGATTCTTTATCACGCGGTATGCATTCAGTCGACACGAGTACCGCCCTCGCGGCACAGGTTGAGGCGTTAGCGAAGATTGTGAAGGACCTGCAAGTGAAGAGTAAGTTGTGCGAGATCTGTAGAGGAGGGCATGATACCGTTCAGTGCCTTGTAGGTTTCCAGGAGGAGGCAGTCGACTATGTTAACAATCCGAACCGAAACCCTAATTCTTTTAATTCTTATAATTCGGGTTGGAGAGGTAACCAAAATCCTAACTGGAGGAACGGAAATCATTCCGGCTTCCAGCCTCGTCAGAGCCTATTCCAGGATTCCGGTGAAGGAGCGAGTGGTGGGGAGAAGAAGCCCACGCTCGAGGAGATGATGGCACAGCAGACTCAGATGCTGTCGCAGCTTATGACTCGAGAGGATTCCCGTCACAAAGAGACTCAAGAGAAATTTCGGGAACACGAATCATTCATGAGAAATCAGGGGGCGTCAATTCAAAATCTTGAGAGGCAGATGGGAGAGATAGCGAATCGTCTGAATGAGAGGCCGCCAGGTACACTTTCGAGTAACACTGAGCAGAATCCGAATGCCTTCGCGAAGGCGGTGACGACGAGGAGCGGTGCAGGGGCACATAGTAAGCCAGTGAATCAGGGGCCTGCGGTAGATGTAGAGGAGCAGGTAGACGAGGAGATTCAGAAGGAGTCTCCACCGGCCGAGGTGCATAAGAGGCGAAGCCCAGGAAGTACAGCACAGGCCGAGTACCAACCATTACCCAGCACACCACCGAGAGTCTACAAACCTAGACTCCCGTATCCCGGGAGAGTCCGTAGGGATAGAGACGAGGAGCAGAACTCCAAATTTCTTGATCTTCTGAAGCAACTTCATTTTAATGTCCCATTCCTTGAGGCACTCACGCAAATGCCCAAATATGCAAAGTTCCTTAAGGATATTCTTTCGAACAAAGAGAAGTTAGCCGAAGTCTCTTCCATTCCTCTAAGTGCTGGTTGCTCTACAGTCTTGCAGAGAAAGTTAACCGAAAAGATGTCCGATCCTGGGAATTTCACGATTCCCTGCATCTTGAGTGATAATACGGTTGTTCATGCACTGGCAGATCTTGGTGCTAGTATTAATCTCATGCCGTATTTACATATATGAGCGTGGATAATGAGAGGGGCGGGGGGGGGGGGGTTGGCTTCCTTAGAAAACATTGTTGGACCTATTCTTTCATTCAGTCAACCCAGGTGTTATATTGCGAGACGATCCGGCTTAATAGGTTTCTTTGTATTTGTAATTGCTTTAGTACTCATCATAGGAAGTATTAAGCATTATATTTATTATGCTTGTTCTCAGAAAAAAGAAAGAAAAGAAAAAAAAGTGTTAGAGATTCAATGTTCAAAGTATTATGTATTGAGTGAAATAAAAAAAAGAAAAAGAAAAAAATAGAAAAAGAAAAAGAGAAAAAAAAAGAAGTTAGTGATGTATATAGTTATTTATTTTATTGTTTACTTAGTTTATTTGTTTGAAATAAGCCGGATCGGATTGTTTGAGCTACTTTCAATATTCCCTTTCCATACCCTTACACCTAGCCTCGTTATCACCCGTTTTAAGAACTCTTAATTTACATTTGTGTCAAAGCATTTTTATAGGTGGAGATTTGATGATTGTACAAGCGTATGCTAGGAGAATTGGATATATTTGAAAATGTGTGAATGATCATTGAGAAGAGGGTTAATGTGTGAAGGTGTGTTATGTATGGGTAATAACCGAAAGCATGTTAGGTTTGGTTAGAATTCTATGGTCTAAATAGAATATCAAGAATACTAGTGCAAACCTATAGTAAAGAGGGAATAGGGTATGACTTGGGATCTTGACTATACCGGAATTGTTGGTATGTTTGGTGGTTATAAGTTAAAAACGAAAAAAAATTGTTGTTTGAGGTGTTGCTTGGGGGCAAGCAACAGTTAAGTGTGGGAATGTGACGAGTGAACCGTAGGGAAGCCGTTAAGCGAGCTAAAAGATATAAATTCATATGTTTAACCAATTAATTTTATGGAATTAGTTGACTTTGGTTACTCATATAATTTCAGGTATGAGGAGATAGAGGATGAAATCATGAGAACATGAGCGAAAACGGCGAAAAAAACGGAGTTGAAACGAGAAAGATATGAAGAAAACAAGAAAATGAGAAAGAGCTCCACCGTGGCTCACGGTGTTGACCGTGGGCCACGGTCAAAATCGCACGAAAGTGACAGTTTTCACTGTACCGTGAGCTCTTGGACACCGTGGCATGGACCGTGGGCCACAGTGGTCACCGTGGGCCACGGTCCAAGAGCTGTAACATCCGCTTTCTTTGTTTTTAATATGTTTTTCATTGTCTTTTCACATGTCGATCATTGGAGAACGACTAGGGGCGATCTTGGGGGGTTCAATAACATCAATTGTGAGTTGTGTAACCATTGAATACTTGTTTTTGATTCATATGATTACTATAATCGAAGGGATGATGAACCGAATCATGCTCGGCTAATTTATTTTGTGTTCTCTCCCGAATTGTAAGGTTTTCCATTGAATGTTTGTTAACTGATTATGTTATTTGTAGAATAGTAACTTGATCTTTTGATTATATTGCTATGGTGATTGTGAGTTTGATTAGTAATTGTTAGTATAGTGTAATTCGTGTTCTTGACTATCAGTTCTTGGTGCCATAGGCAATCGGGATTTATTGGAAGGGAATTAGGGTTGGCTATATAAAACTGATTATCTAGTGACAACCTTGCGTTTTTAAAACCCAAGTACTTAGTCCTCTTTTATCACAATCAAACACATACTCACGAACTATGTCTATGTAGTTCATCCCAAAAGTAAAAGTTAACATTATCAATCTTGGAAACCTGAAATCGGGATAGAGCATTTTTTTTATTGAATCAGTTAAAACTCGTTAAATTGTTTTCAGTTCTTTTTGTTAATCAAATCAAACAACCAAATCTTTGAATTTACTTTTTATGCAATTTAGTTTAATAGAGTTAATTTATAAAGCTACTCAGTAACACGTTTTCCTCAAAAACTCTGTGTTCGACACCCGCTTACCGTTATCTAATTAGTTGTAATCGGTTTATTTTTGAGTGAGTCTTCGACCTCACGTTATATACCAAGGCTTGAACCAAACAAATCAAACTAAACCGAGTTCACTCGCTTAAAACATACTAGTTGTGTTTCGGGCTACTGAAGCTCATATTTTCTTTTAAGATGTTTTTCTAAACTGATTATAAATGTATTATCAAAATACTTGGAATTTCGGAACCAACTTGATCTTGTAACAAAATTGGACCGACAAAACCGAACACCCGCTTAACATTGACGGTTGGAGTTCTTCCTCATAGAACTTCTAACTTGGTTAAGTTTTCTGTTTTTAATGAGTTATCTCATAATATTTATCACTTTAGAATATTGGATTCGGAATTGAAAAACTATCAAGACCTGAACCGACTAAGCCAAACACTCGTTAAATCCCATTTTGGTATCTATCCAACAAGGGTCGTGCACTTTTGCATTAAACCAATCCCCACACATTTACTTAACAAAGGTTAAGTAAAACTTTTGGATAAAAGCACCAAGACTCGATTTCAGGATAACTTACTTTCTAAAACCGTCATTTTAATTCATTAAGTTTTTCTTACACTTTAAACCCCAAAACTTTGTTTATTTATTTGTACTTGTCTTTAATTTTGCTTTAAGTTTTCTCAATACATCCTACTAACTTAAGAACCTTTAAATCTAGGATTCGTCCATTAACTCATTAAGCTCGTCTTTCCCAAGCTATCTTTTGATCAAGTTCATCATCAAAGTCACTTATTCCAAGTGAGTACATTTCATCCCCCGTTTTCACTTTTATACTTTGGGGGTAACATGCATACCTATCAAAACAAGAACAATTTAAGATACTGGATCCTCAAACCACAAACTCTAGGGTGTATGATACTTAGAATAATTACTCGATTGTGTGTTATGTGCCTCATATGCTTTATGTGCACGAGTGTTTATATTGATGTTGTTATTGAGCCTCATTAAGTATGATCATACGTACCCCTAACTATTTTAGCCACATGCTAATAGAATAGGGCCTTATTATCCGAGTATTTGGGTAGTTTTACCTATAAGAAAGGAGCCGCATTTATTTATTATTTATATACCTCAATTGTTGCTTTTATTTATGGTTTTATATACGAGTTGTGGATTTTGCCTCATATAATATATACTCAAAACTATGAAATTGCTCACCAACTTTCGTGTTGACAAAATATATTTTATGCATTGTTACAAGTTTAATTATTGGTTGATTGAAGTTTGAAGACGCTATTTGTTTGTCAAGGGTGTTACAGACAACCCCCCTTTGGACTCATCGTCCTCGATGAGGTGTGTCCCATCATCCCGAACGGCACAAGAGTGGCTTTGATACCACCTGTAACACCCCGGCCTCTCGTACCACCAATATTGTCCGCTCTGCCCATGAAGAGCTCACGGATTTGTTTTTGGTTGCACAAAACGCGTTAGTGATGTTAAGAGGCAGGACATTACTTATGAACCAAGGATCTCTCTTGTCCACGGCCGATGTGGGATAGCCTAAGAGTGGGACGATGTTGTGTTTGTCAAGGGTGTTACAGACAACCCCCCTTTGGACTCATCGTCCTCGATGAGGCGTGTCCCATCATCCCGAACGGCACAAGAGTGGCTTCGATACCACCTGTAACACCCCGGCCTCTCGTACCACCAATATTGTCCGCTCTGCCCACGAAGAGCTCACGGATTTGTTTTTGGTTGCCCAAAACGCGTTGGTGATGTTAAGAGGCAGGACATTACTTATGAACCAAGGGTCTCTCTTGTCCACGGCCGATGTGGGATAGCCTAAGAGTGGGACGATGTTGTGTTTGCCAAAGGTGTTACAGTGCCCCGGCATGTTCCGCCGCCTTTGGTTGGGGTGTGACAATATCAATTTTGAAGTTAAATGACAATGAGTGGAATTGAGGACAAACATAAAAGACAATATCTGTAATTCTGTCTTTTTTATTTTTTATTTTATATATAGCAATATTGTATTCATATTAAAGATAAAAAAAGGCTTTTTATTATGGTGATTTTCATTTTCATAAATGTCGTATAAAAAGTAGTCTGTGTGTGTGTATATGTATATAAACGATATGAGAAATTGACATGTGCCTTGCATGTGAGGAGATAAAGTAAACAAATGTGTTATTCTTTTTATGTCTTCCCCTTATTTTACACTTTATTTCCTCCCAAAATTAATCTTAAACATTCATGTCTACAATCAGTTGACTAGAGTACTTCTTAACTTTCTTATAAAAATCATACTTTCTATTATAACTTTTATATAATACTAAAAACTTGAGCAATAAAATTGATAAATTATGCATGTTTTTTTTATCATAATAGGATCAATTTCCTGTCTCGGGTTATCTATGTTTTAAAGTCCTTCTGCATGCAAATATAAATAGCTTGTATCAATATATTGAATAGACAATTCTCCATTTCGAAATATGAACTTGACGAATTCTCGGGTAATGCTTTTCTCAAACATAAAGTATTCATGCATTCCCAATACATAAAGAACGTCAACTTCGCTAAGAACATATGTGTAAGTGTGTGGCTGATAAAGTGATAAGTAGCAGATGTAGTATTACTTACTCGTCATCAAGAAGTACAAGGGTCCGTATTGTAATTAATTAAAACTATATTTAGTTATGTTGTAAGTAATTTCGTGAAGTTTAGAGTCTAGAGTGTCATATAGTGTAAAGTTTGTAACTGGTCATAACACTTGTATGTATATGTACGATGATTAAAAGGTCGTAACCTAATTCACCAAACGGCGCGACTATTGGTGATGTATAAAAAGTGTCAACATCTGATTGATCATTCATTCAGTCAATGAAAATTTAATCAGTAAAAGTGTGTTTATCCATATCTATATTTAATCTTTTATTATTATCAATTCATTGTGCAAAGATCATATTGGGCCAACAATTGGTATTAGAACAATAAGGTATTTGGATTTGATATCAAGTGAACAAACGGTGGTCGGCGGTGGTGTATTGCAGCGATCAGATTGAAGGTTAGTCGCAATTAGGGTTTCAATTTATACAAATCAATTGTGGTTTCCGGCGAAGAAAGAACAGCAGCGGCAGTGGTATATTCGGCGACACAGGGTGTTGGAATTTAAGGGCCAATACTTTTTTTTTGTTATTAGTTGTGGTATTACCGCTGTAGAGGAACCGCAACAACGACTGATTGTTTCCGCGTCGGTGATTCAGTTCCAGTTAAAAAGGATAGCCGAGGTGATGGTTTTTCTGGCGGCGCGGGTAACTGGTGATCAATGGCAGTGGCAATGGTGGTTTGTATGTAAATCAAAAGCCGAAGTTTTGGATCAAATCTGATCCATTCCAACAAAGTAGGAAAATTTGTTGAAGGACCAAATTGAAAAAAAGATTATCAAGGGCTGGTTCGGTTTTGTTAGTACGTATAACGCGTTTTTCAGAAAAAAAGTTCAGTTCAAGTATAATCGAGGGTGACTGAAGGAATTCTATTCGCGGGTTTCGGTTAATATATAAAATTCAGGTTTGCAAAATCTTATTCCGATTTTTTGTATTTTTGGTAAATGGAACCATTAGGTTTGCTTATACAGATAGTTTGAAAACCCTAGTCAATTGAAGTGAAAGTTATACGAGTAAATATAATATCATATTCGGGAGACATTCTGGATAATAACAACACACTGGTTACACATAAAGGCAGAGGATCATTATCTCACTCTCAATGCCCAATTTTAAAATCTACAAATTACAAGGTTTAGGTAATTGAAATCGATTTTATTCTTTAGGCGAGTGCGTTATGGGATATGACTAACCCTACTACGGAAATGAAACAGGGTGTTCGTAAGGGAAAGGCAACGATTGCATACCTGTATCAAGCGATAGCGGAGGCTGTCATTTTGAAAGTTGGAAATTACAAAAGGACAAGGGAAGTGTGGGAAACGTTGAGGAAAACGCATGTAGGTGTTGAACGAGTGCGGAAGGCTCGTTTACAATCATTAATGTTGGAGTTCTAGATGATGCAAATGAAGGAGTACGAGTTGATAGACGCCTTCCTGGAGATGATTAACACATATGCCACTATGGATAGTGAATTAGGAAAATCCTTGGATGGATCTACGCTTGTACGGAAACTCATAGAATCTGTGCTAGATCGGTTTATCCAGATTGTTGCATCAATATAACAAAGTACCGACATATATGAAGTTTCAATCGACGAAGTTGTCGGGAAATTGAAGACTTGTGAAGAACGGATAAGGCTCAAGAAGGGAAAGTCTGGAGACAATCAAGATAGGTTGTTGTATTACAGCGATTTGGAAATTGCAGACGAGAAAAGTTCAATCCATCAAGGGAAAGATGGCAGGATAAGAAAAATCCTAAAGAAGATGGCTCGCCAAGTAGACCTAGGATGAACAATAATGGAAGAAGTTTGACAAGAGCAAAATGAAGTGTCACGGCTTTGAGAAGTTTGGACACTTTAAAAGGGAATTTCCATAGAGGAACGTTGGTGTAGCACAGTCAATCTTGGTGCAAGAAGACGAAGAGCCAACTTTGTTAATGGAAACCACTATGTTGATGACTTGATAGTCACGGGCACTCCAAAGAAGGAAATTGACTTGTTCAAATCCCAGATGGAAGATAAGTTTGAGACAAAGAATAAGGTAACTAATCTTAGAATCTTCTATAATTTGATGTACACAAAAGCAACAAACGGGGGCATTATCATCATGTGAATCAGAATTCATGGCAGAAACAAGCCAACAAGTTCATGTCAGGCACTATGGCTAAAGCGCTTACTCGGAGAATTAATTGGCGGAAAGGAAGAGAAGATAACTCTGAAAGTTGACAGCAATTAAGCTGTAGCGCGTATGAAGAATCCAGTGTTTCATGGAAGGAGCAAGCATATAGACACACATTATCAATTCATTAGAGAGTGTGTGGAAGACAGACACATCAATGTGGAGCATATCGGCAGTGAATTACAAAGGGCAAATTCTGACAATGGCACCCGCAAGACTCAAGTTTGAAACTATGATGCAATTGCTCGGTGTTCAAGATTTACTACAAGGAGATGATCGTGATTATGGGTTAATGTAGTATTAACCGTTCGCCATCAAGAAGTACAAGGGCGTATTGTAATTAATTAAAACTATGTTTAGTTATGTTTTAAGTAAGTCTGTAAAGTCACTTTAGGGTCTAGAGTAGGGGTAAGCAAATTAACCGTCATAACCGCAAACCGAACCACAACCGACATAACCGAACCGATTTTAACCGATAACTGATATAACTAGTGGGTTGGTTTAATGAATTTTTGAAAACCGCCGTATGTGGGTCGGTTTTGGTTAATGTTAATTCCAAACCCGCCATAACCGAACTGCCCTGTTTATGTAACTAGTAATAGAGAAATAAGAGTTTGGAAATTAGAATTAGTGCATGAATAGGATATTTTTACACTTATTGCCATTACATATTAAAAAATTCTCCACACCAACTAGGATTTAGGCCAATAATATTGATGATATTGGTATACATTCCAATGTTTCATAATTGTCGTTCTGAATTTCCATCCAAATTGTCATTTCAAATATTTAATATGTCAATTAGATATGTATATTTCATAAATTGTAGTAAATAAAGAATATTTTAACTCCACAGTATAGTTAGCGACTATTCAGTGTTCATCATCATATGGAAGGATTGTTTATTTTGGTCACGGTTAACCGACCCATAACCAACTCTCTATAACCATTAAACCGATTAACCGCCATGATGGATCGGTTATGGTTATGGTAATCTATTAACCGCTATATCAGTTACGGTTATGGGTTTGGCAAAAAACCGCCCAAACCGACCCATGCACACCCCTAGTCTAGAGTGTCATAGTGTAAAGTTTGTAATTGGTCAAAACACGTGTCTGTATATGTACGATGATTGAAAGGTTGTAACCCTAATTCACCGTGGTGATGTATAAAGAGGGGCAACATCTGATTGATCATTCATTCGTCAATTCAAATTCAATCAACAAAAGTTTGCTTGTTTATATCTCTATTTCATCTTTTATTCTTATCAATTCATAGTGCAAAGATCAAACTGGCCAACAGCAGAAGCAAGTCAAGATTATAATGTTGCTTTAAAGTGGTTGTCATGTTGTATGGGTATCATATCACTTTTTGATTTAGGCACACTTTATTAGGTATATTATCATTAGCTCAACCTA
Source organism: Bidens hawaiensis (assembly GCF_021521415.1). NCBI lineage: Eukaryota > Viridiplantae > Streptophyta > Magnoliopsida > Asterales > Asteraceae > Bidens > Bidens hawaiensis. The sequence goes on along the minus strand of NW_027491177.1, from coordinate 2,393,586 downwards.
CAATAATCTTTTAGAAATTATTGTGCCATTTTTAATAGTTTGTTTATTCAGATATAGCTTTGCTTCTTTCCCTACAAACATAGTATGGGTCTGAAGTTCTTTCTCTTGTTAGATTACCAAACTGACCCATGCTGAAGTCCCAAAGAGGAGCAGTAGAAACACTTACCACTCGTTGAAATATTAACATTCATCCTTCAACCAGAATTCATATGTGGACTAATTAAGACTGCAGGATTGTAGTCTGGTTCCCTAGCGGCGATTCAGGTATATACAACACTAGAATTACCCACAAAAGGCTGATGCTCATCTTGTTGACACTTGCAATCAACAATCAACTTATATTGATGGTAACCAGGTGGTAAAAGAGCTATGATTTGATGGCCTGCCATTCAAAAGGGCTATTTGGTGCAACCTAAATGACCGTTCGGACTACGGTACAGGATTAGATGTCAGATGACGTGGGTATAGCATGCCCCATAAATAAAGGTATGCACCTTCCTTTTTATCTTTTTTTTCCTAATTCCGTTTAGAGTTAATTATTTTCCCTCTTTGTTGCAATTTGGAATTAGTTATTGATATTAGGATTTTATGAGTTTATTCATAAAGTGAGACAAATGTGAACTAAGGTTTAATTTAAGTCCAATGATCGTATAGTTAGTAATAGTTTTATTGGAGTTCAGGAATATATCAATTTTGAACTATTGAAAGTTAGGGTGTTCAGTGTCTTGACCGATCCACTTTTCTTTTATTATGTTCGTTAAATGACAAAAAATTATTGATTCGTCAATCGTCACTGCCAACAACGTTTTAAGCACATTTTCAAGTAGAAACGAGCTTTAAACATTTGGTCCATCATATATAGTACGCTGGCATGTTTTAAGCATCTTTACATGCAGTGGCGTAGCCAGAAATATTTTCCTACGGGTTCTGAAAATTTCGAGGGATGGACGACCGATTGTCTATCATTTAGATTTGGGTTTTCTATGGGTTCAATGTTGAAATTTCTACGGGTTCGATGTCAAAATACACTAATATATAACACATAAAACAAAATTTTGTACGAGTTCGGTCGAACCCGTTCCCCTAAAGCCGCCTACCGCATGTTTATATGAAGTGTAAGAAAGTTTGAGGCATTTAGTTTTATAGTTAAAGCTGGAGTTGTTTATTAAAGTTTTTATAGTTGCAACGTTTTCTTTTTAATGAAGTATATAATTTTTCTTTGTAAACTTGTTTAGTATCTCTTATCACTAACGAATGGGTGTGAGTTGTGTGTCATACATTAGGACATATTTATAGGACCGGTAGTATTATGTAAAATGTTCTTCAATTCGGTGTTACAAACAGTCAGGATTAAAGCCAAACACAAAACAAACACACTAGTCAGTCAAGTATTCTGTCAACAGTTTAAAACATTCAATTATTAAGAACATAATTTAAGAAATCCTCAGAATCATGTAATAACCAATATTCCGAAAATGGGCTCGGTCTAACCAGTTTAACTAATGAACCTCTAGAATAACTAGTTTGATTACCCATCCAGTTTTCAATACATTGGTAATAATACAACTTATATTTGCATTTCCGAGAATTTCTGACCTTAAATTAACATATAGCATTTGATCAACGGACAAATTCAATGCTAGTGTAAGTTATCGAACCGCCTCCAGAACCAGAACTAACTTCAGGAGCATCTGGTTCTGCGTGGTATATCGGCACTGGCATCTTCATAGGAAGATTTGGGATTACACTCTCAAACTTCAGCACCTGAATTGCTTGACGGATAGACGGCCTTAGACTCCTGTCAGGGTGTGCACACCACAACCCCACCATCATTAAACACTCGGCTTGTTTAGAGTCAAATTCCTTGTTCAACCTCTGGTCCACACCCGAAAGAAGCTCACCTTTTCCGAGCAAACCCCAAACCCACTGCACCAACCCAGGATCAGAATCCGGGTCAACACTATCCATTGCCTTCTGCCCTGTAGCAATCTCTAATGCCACCACCCCGAAGCTATAAACATCTGACTCTTTGCTAGCCTTTCCTGTCGTCACATACTCAGGAGCCAAGTAACCGAGGGTCCCGGCTAAACCAGTTGTTTGTGGACCCAACTCATGGTCCATGAGTCTAGCCAAACCAAAGTCTCCAAGCTTCACGTTAAACCCTGAATCAAGCATAATATTGCTTGTTTTTATATCACGGTGCACCACACATTGCTCCCATTCTTCGTGCAAATACAACAACGCGGAAGCTAAACCCGTTGTGATCTTATACCTCACACTCCACTCAAGAGGAGTCTTGTGACCGAATAAGTGTGAGTCAAGGCTGCCATTTGGCATAAACTCATAAACAAGCAAGAACTGAGTTTCATCATGACACCAACCAATAAGACGCACCAGGTTTCGATGCCTTAAACTGCTAATAACCTTCACTTCCGTTATGTATTCTTTCTTCCCCTGTTTAGAACCCTGTGAAATTTTCTTAACCGCAACCGCCATGTTTTCATGTGATAAGTAGCCTTTGTAGACACACCCGAATCCACCTTGGCCTAATTTTCTGTCACTCGAGAAGTTATTGGTTGCTGAAACGAGATCGTTATAAGAAAACCTTTTGGGGCCTGCCCCTCGTTCCAGATCATCATTCATCGATGTCAAACCGACTATTTCTATCGGTTTCTCTTCAGGTTTTCTTTGTCTTCTCCAAAATATACCACAAACTACAATGGCTATTAGAACTAGCACACCAAGAGGGACTGCTATCCCAAGTGTCAGTTTCCATTCTTTTGAATTATCTTCGCCTTTTTCTGGCATATCCAAAGTTGAATTAAACTCCCAGGATTGAAGGATATGTCTTTCTACATTAGCACCCGTGGCAGCTGAAAACCCGACAATTACCCGCTCTGGAAGAACTTCCCTGAGGTCAACTTTATAAGAAAGACTAGTATTCGTATTAACAGAATCATTTCCGGCACCATAGCTCCACCGCAAGCTCAAAATCTGAGTGGTGGCGCTGAAGGAAACCCAAGCATCTGCAGAGTCACCACTATGTAAACTAGCGTTCCATGAAGCGTACGTGGCGGAATGAATGGAGTTCTTATTGATACCTATGTGCTCAACCGGGGGATCCCATTCCGGGTTAACAAAAGAGTCAAACTCGATGACAATCATTTGGTTTCGGGGTGAATCGGTGTAAGTAGTGTTAAACAGGCCTAGAAAGCCACCGGCTGAGTTGGGCGGGATTTGGAAGGTGACCGGGGCAAGAAAAAAAGTGAAACCATGACCGTATAAGGACTGACCTTGCGTGTCGATGACGAAGGTGAAGTGAGTGGTGAAATCGGTGAGCTTACCCGACTTACGGTCCCAAATTGGGATTGTGTCATGGTAAATGGCTTGACCTACACGAGTAAGATAATTAACTTTGTTGAACTCTATGGTTCCAACTGAAGGTATGGCATCTCCTGAATACAGTATGTTTGTTGCATCGGCTGTGAAACGATCGATCTTGAACTCTACTGATTCAGAAAATGGTAAGAAGAATAAGAACATACAAACCAAGAAAATCATAGCCATGGTTAAGCTTAATATTACACTGCTTTTGTGTTATAGACACCTTAATAAATACCATCAAGGAATATTAAAATATTAAACTTAATTCGTTTTCTTCCAATGCTTGATCACCAAGGTTACCTACTGTCTTAATTTTAAATAAAGTGAAAAGATTCGTGGAGATAAGTGGAGTATTTTGTAATCAATGAGCAATTAAGCGCTTAAAGTCAACATTGCAAAATAATGGATTTGTCTCTTTCTTTTGTATTTTCAAGTTGTTTTTTTTTTCTGGGAATTAATATATTGCATGTCCAGCTTCAATACAAATAATCAAATCCCAAAATATATTTTCCAACTTCAATGTAGATAATATTGTTCAATCAACAACTGGGAGGTTTATTATTTATGCTATAACCATGAGTTGACAATATGAGAAGTTGTTTCAGAACGTGCTATGAGTGGTAGTCAAACACCTGGTTATGTTGATATATATATACCATAAAGAGAAAAAAAAAAGCAGATGTAAATGAAAAACAAATGCCATTAATTCATGCAAGCCATATGAAGTCCGAGGTTGGACTATTACAAACGACAAACAAAAGACAGATGGCAATTGAAATTGGTCAACATCATCATCTTTGTCTTCAAGATTATTATATTATTATTTTTAATATTTTTATAGGAACGAGCATGGACCTTGACAAAATTAGATTAATATACAATAAACAAATCAATAATCAATGATGACGTGCTTAAGAGAAAATTAATGTACTTTCAAATAAAAAACCTGAGAAACTTAATTTTAACAGAAATTGTAAATTTGATAGATATGTAAATAATGGAAAAGTAAAATAAATTTGAGTACAATTGAAATTCTACATATACTTGTTCATATGTAAAATTTAAAAGGATGATTGCCTCGGAAAATAACACAGGTAATGGTTATAATTTTCAATGGTGTAAAAGGGTTCCAGGTAAATGTAATCTTTTGGGGTGGAGGGCGAAGATAAATTGGCTCCAGACATTATCGGTTCCATCTAGAAGAATTATTCATGCAGTTTCCCAATTATGCCTTTTGTGGTGGGAAGTGGGCGAGACTTCGAAACACTTATTCACTTCATGTTATATAGCTATAGTGTTTGGCAACTTGTGACTAGTTAATCAAATCTTTACTTTCTCAGTTAGAGATTTGTTTGAAGTTCACAAGGTAATTAAGGATCGGAAGTGGTTCATGGCTTAATGTTAACAGGATGTTGGCGTATATGAAAGGCTAGGAATGAAGTCCAATTCACATACAAAAGAGTTAAGGTGGCCCAATATTTAAAAGATCTAAAATCATTAGGATTTCTATATATGGTTTAAAAAGTCAAAGCTCAAAACTCTTCTTAGGAAGGATTGGTGTGATTTCTAATCTTCTTTTTCATTTTTGGTTAGCCCGGTTGTTGAGTGTGATGGTGTTTGTTAATAAAATATGCCTTTTGAAAAAAAAAAAACTTCACATACTGAAAAGAAGAAACTGGGTTTTAAACAGAATCGGTCAAAATTACCAATTGTTTTATTATACTATGCATGATTGCCAAGAAAAGTAGTACGTACATATTTGCAACATAATTTATTGTAATCAAGAACTTGTTTCAAATTTGTTCATACCAGAAAGTATTCATACCTTAAGTTTCAAGCGTTAGATACAATCAATCAATAAAATATATATCATTATAAAGCAGTATATTTACAAATATATTAATAAAAACATTTATGACTTTATGTTAAGATAGTTGACTCGCATAAAATTTCATCTTAAGTTCGAACTCAAGGAAGCTCGCTAAAGTAAACTTTCATTTTCTTATTTTTCTTGTATATAATTTGAAACTTGTAAAATGGATAACCATTGAAGTCAACTTCTTTTGTTGTAGGGAGGTTCTTGATAGAATCTCCACAAAAGATTCATTAGGAAAGAGAACGTGTGGATGCATATGGATGACTCGAGTTGTGTTCATTATTGTGCTCATTTGTAAATCACCGGATCATTTTCTTGTCTTTTGTGGTCTGGCAAAACCAATTTGGGGGGAACAAATCTATTGTGTAGAAGATCCAATTTGAAAGGAAACGCAGTTAAGAATTTGCTACAAATATCATCTTCAATAAATGGTAATCATCTATATAAAAAGATAACTCAAGAGATATTATATCCGCAGTGCTTTAGTTCATATGGAAAGCAAGAAATGACAACGTCTTCAACAACATTGGTTTCAAGCCCTAGAACATTTTGGAGGAAGTCAAGGACAAACACTTTTCTTTGGTTGAGATCGAAATAGATAATTAAAAAAATATATACGCATTGTTTAGTATGGTCGATTGGTGTATTTTTTTTCCTTTAGCACTGGTTTCATTAGCACGTACCTCGTGTTATTTATCTTTTGTATGCTATGAAGCACATACTTTTCTTTTGGGATCTGTGATCATAAAACTTACATATTTTTGATATTTCAAATATCTTTATGATAACTCCGATATGTATGTAATTTAGACATCCCTATCTGATTATGCCTAATATATCACCACTGGCATCTTCATTGGAAGATTTGGGAGTGCACCCTCAAACTTCAGCGCCTGAACTGCCTGCCGGATCGACGGCCTAAGACTCCAGTCAGGGTGCGCACACCATAACCCCACCATCATCAAACTCTCAACTTGTTTCGAGTCCCAGTCCCTAAGCCTTTGGTCCATACCCGAAAGCAGCTCACCTTTCCCCAGCAAATCCCAAACCCACTGCACCAACTTGAGATTAGAATCTTGGTCAACGCGATCCATCACCCTTCGCCCAGTGACAATCTCTATCGCCACCACCCCAAAGCTAAACACATCTGACCATTTGCTAGCCTTTCCTGTCGCCATGTACTCAGGAGCCAAATAACCCATGGTTCCCGCTAAGTCAGTTATTTGTGGACTCGATCGATCATGGTCCATGAGTCGAGCCAACCCAAAATCTCCAAGTTTCACGTTGAACTCCGAATCAAGCATAATGTTGCTTGCTTTGATATCACGGTGCACCACACATTGCTCACATTCTTCATGCAGATACAACAACGCAGAAGCTAAACCCACAGCAATCTTATACCTCACAGCCCATTCAAGGGGAGTTCTTTGACAGAAGAGGTGAGAATCAAGGCTGCCATTTGGCATAAACTCGTAAACAAGCAAGAATTGAGCTTGATCATGGCAATAACCGATGAGACGCACCAAGTTCCGGTGTCTTAAATTGCTAATAACTTTCACTTCCGTTATGTATTCTTTCTTCCCTTGATTGGAGCCTGGTGAAATTTTCTTAATAGCAACTGGGATATTTTCGCGCGTTAAGTCGCTTTTGTAGACACACCCAAATCCACCCTCGCCTAACTTTCTATCATTCGAGAATTTATTGGTTGCTGCAACAAGATCGCCGTAAGAAAACTTTTTGGCACCTGCTCCTCGTTCCAAATCCAGATCATCATTCATCGATGTCAAGGCCATTGCCTCTACATGTTTTCTTCTTTTTCTCCAGAACAAAACACATGCTGCCATGGCTACAAGAGCAAGAAAACCAAGAGGAATTGCTATCCACACCGCTACTTTCGATTTCTTTGACTTATCTTTACCTTCTTCTGGCGTATCCAAACTTGAACTGAAGTCCCAGGATTCAAGGATATGCCTTTCTACAGTAGCACTGGTGGAGGCTGAAAACCCGACCATTACCTGCTCAGGAAGAACTTTCCTGAGGTCGACTTGATACGAAAGATCCCCTTGAGAATCATTTCCAGCAATGTATCTCCACTCCAAGTACAAAAGCTGAGTGGTGGCGTCGTAAGATACCGTGGCTTCTCCAATATATCCACTGTGTAAGCTAGCATCCCATGGAGCGTAAATAGCGGAATGAATGGAGTTTATGTTGATACCCACATGTTCAACTTCAGGATCCCACTCAGAGTTCACAAAAGAGTCAAACTCAATGAGAATCATTTGGTTTCGGGGTGAATCGGAGTAAGTTGTGTTAAACAAGCCTAGAAAGCCACCGACTGAGTTGGTTGGGATTTGGAAATCCACAGGGGCAAGAAAGAATGCGAGCCCATTACCGTACGAGGATCCATCTTGTGTTTCTATTTTGAAGCTGAAGCGAGTGGTGAAGTCGGTGAGCTTACCAGACTTACGGTCCCAAATCTGTACCGTATCATAGTATATGGCTTGACCTACACGATTAAGATAATCGACTTTGTTGAACTCTATGGTTCCATCAGAAGGTATGGCATCTCCCCTATACGGATATTTGTTGCATCTTCTTGGAAACGATCGATCTTGAAATCTAACGATTCAGAATAAGGCAACAGGAACAAGAAAGAACAGACCCAGAAAATCATAGCAACCGAAATAAATGTACGCATGCTATCCAAATATAACCGGCCTTGAACATTTTATATACAACCTGTTGAGTTGATATATACAAGGTCGATCCAGAAGGACCTGAACCATGCTGTCTTGTGGAATATTGTTGTAGCATCCGCAGCAGCAACATTATACAGCTATTTTTCCTCAATCACATGTGGAAGGCCGGTCTTTTAATTATTGTATGACCATGAGCTGACAAAAATGAGTTGGTGGGACAATTGATCTAAAGGTCGATATAAACTGAGCGAGCTCATAATCAACAAATTTTATGCATATATGATATAAAAAATTATATTACTTTAATAATAATGAGCTTTCAAGTATACTGATTTAAAAGGTTTTATAATTTAGGAAAACGAGAGCAGCACTGTTAATCAAACAGTATTAATAAAATAGACATTGATTTTTATTTAAATATATAAAATCATCCAATGAAACAAATTTCCATGTTAAGCAGTTCTACCTCAAGGAAGCTCGCGTAAACAAATATCCATTCTTGATTTTTCTTGTATACCATCATGTTGTGATATTTGAAACTAATACGATTTGAGAAACATTAAAGAATAATCTAAATTATAAAAAAGAGTGAGTTGGGTCACCAAAACACGATTCGGCTCGAGTTTAACATGGTGTTTCAACTGAGACTGGAAATTACAAGCCGAGAGGCCTTGGCCCATTATATGGTAAGTTCGAGTCCAAATTAATGTTGGTCCGATCATTCATAAGATGGTATACTTTACAACAAAGTGGTTGTGGGTTCAAATCCTGTAGGGTGGATATGTGGTGATTAATTGATTCTGACACGAACCATTCCGCCTTGGACCCATTCCGACCCGAACCAAAACAGCCCTTTTTTTTAATTGGACCCGTTTTAACCCTAACCCTTTCCGACACGTGTCTCAAGCCTGCCCGACCCAGCCCCTGTTTGCCAGTCCTGAGACTGGTGAGGTGACCCGTTAGACGGTTGAGCAAAAAAAAAAGGAAGTTATTTAATGGAAGCAGCAAGACCCTTTATACTATAAGCCAATCCACCACAAATATGGTTCAACATACCATAAAGCATCTGACTTATGAACTTTTACGTTATTCTAAATATACCTGCTGTTAGACTTTTATATTCTCATGACAATGGACTTCCCAATTAAGACACCGATGGTTAATTTTAGTTAAATAAGTTACTGTAGTAATTCAGTAACTCAAATGACTGCATGTAGTATCATCATAATGACTATAGCATACACCATAAGTAATGTCATATTGTTCAGGTTTTTCTCAGTCAATGCCATAAGTTTCGCTCCCTTGTGCTTCTGGTAATCTCTCTTATATGGATCCATGGGCTTTTGATTTGGTACCTTGGTAGGTTATTTTGGCTTTTGACATGTTATTGTTTGTTTTCCATATAAATCATCTTAAATGTTCTCTTTTAACATTTAAGTGTATGTTACTTTTAACTAATGTTTGGGTTACCGAAGATATATGTGTTGCTAGAAATGATTGAAGTGTAATTGAACATTGTGTTGATGTAAGAACATGTCCACTAAAATTAAAAGTTGCAAGCTGAATTAGAATATCCCTGGTCAAAGTTGGAGACTGAAATTAATGATAACCAGGCAGAGTGCATTACAAGAGTAGCAGAGTTATCTAAGCGGGAACAGGCACTCATGGGTATTACCCATGCACCGATCAATATGTACTGCTACTTCATTTCTACTCTTAAGCAATGTTTTCATAACCAGACCGGACAGCGAACCGGTCGAGCAACCGGTTCACCGGTCGAACAACTTTTGCTTAAAAATGCTGGAAAAAGAGTTTTTAATATATATATATATATATATATATTAATAGAAAAACTGGTTCAGTCCGGTATTCCGGTCGGGCCGGCCAGTTTTCTGGGAACCAAGCGAACTGCATAGAACCGGACGGTCTGTGGACCGAATCCCGGTTGGACCAGTCTGATCGGCTTGTCCGGTCCGGTCTCAACAGCATTGCTCTTAAGTACCCACAAACTACAAAAATACTGACATCACCTACCCATTGGTGAGTGGATTAAAGAGTGTGTTTTAATGTTTAAATATCGTGTATTTTAGTTCTTTATATTTATCAAACACAATTACTTTGATTGGTTTTATGATTATAGGTGTTTGGAACTTAAAGGCACTACTTTGGAGCATTCAAGATGATGAAGAATCAAGTTATGGATGAAAGAAGCAACCATGGGGTTAGAACGTTGCACAAACATTAAGAAAATGAAAAACACAAAATTGAGTATGGGATCCACCGTAGCTTATGGCAGATGGCCGTGGCTTATGGTGGAGTCCGTCGTATAGTGCACCGTAAGGCAGAATCAGTCTACCGTATAGTGCATCATAAGGTATAATCAATTTGTCTTAAGGTCATCTGGTCCCTACCGTAAGCTACGTTGGCCCTGTCATATCTTACGACGCGCCAAACAAGGAAAGTCGGTTATTAGTGTTTTTTTTCATATTTAAGCCATTTTAAACCCTAAGATGAAATATTTTAATACATAGCCACCAGGATGATTTTAGGGCTTTGATTCATCAACTTAACACCTTCCAATCACTAAATATTCCATGGTTCATCCATCCGATCCCTAATCGAGCTAATCATGATGCGAAGGCAAGGCTAAATCATGCGTGACCACCCATATTTAAGCCATTTTAAACCCTAGGTTGAAATATCTTCATACCCTAGCCACCAAGGACGATTTTGGGGCTTTGATTCATCATCTTAACACCTTCCAATCACTAATCTTCCATGGTTTCATCCTTTCGATTCGTAATTGAGCTAATCATGATGCAGGGGCAAGGCTAAACCTCATGACTACTTAAGGTTTAGGGTTTGCAAATGAACTGATTGTTTTATGATTGTTAAGATTTAGTTTTTATTAATCTTTTGGTTGATCTATATGTTTGTATGAATAAGTTAAACAGTTATTTTTCTGGATTTACATTTATCATCAATTATTTGGTTTGTATTTATCAACATTTAGGATAAAGTTCTTATCGTCATTGAATCATTTACCATTAATCATTAATAGATGCTACGTTTTATAATAACAAACATGCAATTAGGTAGATTGCGTTCAGTTGCGTCAATTCGTCGGATTAGGTTCTATTAATCATCGTGACCAAATTGATGTGTCTAGTAATTATTTTTCGATTCTCATAAAACAATTATGTCTATGTGATTCCCCAATTGTTATAAGTTTAATCGATCTGTCAGTTCATTGCATTACCTGACCTGAAGTGTTGTCACTGTTTTCTCAACTTGTTTTACAACCAAATCTTTAAAACTGCTTGACATCGTTTGTCCACTTAGTATAATTAATTAGTAATAACTGATCTTAATAGCACTTTCCAATACCTTACTTACCCATGATAGTTATAGGAATTTATATCATATAATACTTATTTTTTATTGGAGCACGGCATCTACATCACTCACATGTGTAACAAATTAAATATTAATGCATTTTAATTCTCCAACCTTTGCCATGAAATCAATATTACGAGGCAAACATTTGTCATGGAATGAAGCCATGCACCCTCCCTCATGTGGTGACGGCGGTGTTACCATGTGGTTTTGAAGCCATACACCATACCAATATGGATGCCCCGTCCTCTCTAAGTTCAAGAAAGACGACCGTAAAATATTTTGTTTTCTTTGATAAATATTGTTAGATTTGATTACATTTTATTAGAGGTTATAAGATGGGCGGGTAAATTGGGTTGCATAATTGGTTAAAACAGATCGGCTAACCCGTGAACATCTTTCGCTCAATTTTTATGCTTTATTGATCATTAATATATTATTTATGATTGAATAAACAAAATAACTACAATAACGGACGTGTCAAAATGGCGAACTCTACATTTTAAAAGAATCAAGGGCCAAGCTTGTATTGTGGTCCGGGGTGGCTCCGGTCGTCCCAATTTATGAAACTTTTTATACATATTATATCCTACAATTCCAACATTTTCGTTTATGCTTCGCCAATTATAAGAAGAATGAGTGTCATGCAGTTGTAATCTTCTTTGTCATACCAACCATTATTTATAATAGTTATGTTTAAAGCGGCTGAAAATGATATTGTGTCATCTTTTGGAGTGAAAACCTTGTTTAATAAGACCAATGGGATAAAAACCCAATTCCTAAACATAATTACAATAGGAGGGAGAGGCTTGTGATTCAGACCCAATGCTTTTATATAGCTGAGAGTGTGATATTTCCATGAGGTTGGTCAACGAGTGATCGATTCTTTTTTAGTCTTCTCTCACTAAAGAAGCCATGGTAAAGAGTGTGTGTTAGACGTAGCTTATAGTCAAGACTTCATTACGTTTACGACAATTCTGACTATGGCCAAAAGTTGACAACATTGGCTAAATTGGGCAAGTCACTAGTTTCTTTATGGGCTAGGTACATCTATTAGGACCTTCTCCACTACTCATTGGGTTGTTTAAACCCTGACCTTTTAGGGGAGGCTCGGAGGGTCACCATCAGCTGCGACACATAAGTTTAGAGGGCACAAACTTTTTTTTGTACATATTACATATATATATATATATATGTTTTTTTGTTTAAAATAAGGTTATTTGTAATGGTTTATAAGATAATTACATGATCTGAATGGTTTTATCCATGTACATTAGCGAATAAAATTTTTTCGTTAAGGCCTGTGGGTCTTCTTATTTTTGGTTGGCCGAGGTATTTTAATTCTCGAAGACAACGCTGGGGAGCTTCTTTCTCAAGTTGAAGGTCACAAACTACATCTTCAATCCTTGCATGATACATCTAGGGGTGAACAATAACCAAAACCAAAAAACCGTTGAAACCGGACCGAAATTAACCGAAATAATCAATAACCAGTTAAGCGAAAACCAAATTAACCAAAAATCGGTTATCGATTTTTTTTACCCTTGGTTAGCCGAAATAACCAAACTGAACCGATTATACATAAAGGTTATAGTAATATGAAGCTTTTATCTTTAAGATCATTTTCTTCTAATGATATTTTGTTCCAATACTTAAAAATTATATTTATGGAACTTTCTTTGACCATTATGTTCTTGATCTTTGATATTTCATTCCATTGATAAAATATATTAATTAACTTGTTAAAACTGAGTTCATGAGTAGGGTAGGGTTAATGTAAAAAACAATAGTTTTGTGAGAATCATAAGAATAGATATATTGGATCTAGAATCTAGTGATTGAGATTGGTGGTTTCTAAAAGTTGTATAGTTTCCTATTTACATGTTATAGTGTCCTATTTAGGTGGTGTGTACTTTATTTTAAAGTCTTCTCACACTTCTCACAAAACAATTGTTTTTTATTTGAACCATTTTCTTCATGAGTAATCCTTGTGTATATTTTGGAACCAATGTGTATAACCTAATTGTTTATAATATTCATTTTGGTTTTGATTTTAGTATAATTCCTAACAAAGGTCAACAAAAATTTAGTCCATGTTAAAATGTTGATTTTAGCGGTTATTTAACCGAACAAATCGAATTAACCACCAATAACCAATTAACCAAAACTGAACGATTATTGTTTTTAATAACCAAAGTGTTTGTTATGGTTTCACTTATTGCCATTAACAGAACGGTGCACACCCCTCCAACTGCCACTCTTACAACATGTTACCTATAATATGGGACCTCCTGTCACAAATCATACAATCACGGTAGAGGTCACTTGGGTCGCTCCACAGGGGAAACTATTCAGGCTCCCATGCACGAGGCCGCGCTCACCTCATTATTAGCTTCGGTGAACCGATTATCGCTACACAAGTATTTGCTAAAATTTGGCTAGTTTTATCTCTTCGAGGGTGGCCTTTGAAATCAAGTGTTTAAAGAAGTTGTCTTCTAAATTAAAACTTAGGGAGTGTTTGTTTTTACAGAAAAGGTCTTCCATGACCGCGATTTTCTGCGTCAGGCATACCATGTGCAGACGTTTAGGTCTGTAGTGTATTTATTTTTTGAAAGACCTTTCATTAAGAAAGGTCTGCGCACCATCTTTCTAATACATACTTGGACCATAAGCTTCTAAGATCTTCTAACCTCTTCCCATCTCTTTATGATATCATTTTCATCAAACACTCTCAATAAACCCTAGCAACTCCTCTCCTTTATCCACCATCACACCTCTGGCCCCTCCCGTGCCTCCGTCGGCCACCTACGCTAACGTCGGCCACACCACGCCACGCCACCTTCCTCCGTGCCTCAGGTTTGCCACCCCTACCGCACATCCACAACTCTAGGTAGTTGATTTGCTAAATTATTATTAGTTTTTAGAAATCGATCTGTTGAATTAATATTAGTTTATTTTGTAGAAATTAATATGTTAAATTTTTATTAGTTTTTATAAATTGATTTGTTGAATTATTATTAGTTATTTGTAGAAATCGATTTGTAGGCCATCACCAGTTTATTTTAGTATGCAGTCTACAGACGTAAAAACAAATAGTCTTCTTCTTGTAAATTGTAGAGTGTGGTCCACCTATTCTGCTACAGATGTCTGCAGATGTGTTCCGCAGATGGTAACCGTTTCACCTTTGAAAAAACAAACAACCTTAATGTTTGAAGAACTTGTCTTCTGAACTTAGACGTAGTCTTTGAAAGTGTTTCCTTCCAACAGAGACTTGATTTTTGAACATGTTGCCCACCTAACGGTTTCATATCAAGCCAATAACTTTAACCATAGATATCTCGTTTGTTTTTGCTTCGTTTAATCCTTTCAAACACAGTTTTGTTTGCTGCAAAGCTAATACAGTCTTACATTATCATGCAGACACAAATATAATTAATCATACAACTCTTAAAGAAATATAATTATGTTTGTCCAAAGTTATTGAAAAAAACACATTTTCACTTATTTATCCAAAATAGTTTTATATATAACATTTGTTCAACGGATAAGATCAATGCTAGTATAAGTTATTGAATTGGCTCCAGAACTAGGAGCATCTGGTTCTGCATAGTACATCGGCACTGGCATCTTCATTGGAAGTACTGGAATTGCTCCCTCAAACTTTAGCTCATGAATTTCTTGGCGGATCGATGGCTCAGACTCCGGTCAGGGTGTGCACACCATAACCCCACCATCATCAAACACTCTACTTGTTTCGAGTCGAAGCCCTTCAGTCTTTGGTCCACACATGAAAGCAACTCACCTTTCCCATGTAAACCCCAAACCCACTGCACCAACCCGAGATAAGAATCTGGGTCAATACTATCAGTCACCTTTCGCCCGGTAACAATCTCTAATGTCACCACCCCATAGCTATATACATCTGACTCTTTGCTAGCCTTTCCTGTCGTTACATACTCAGGAGCCAAGTAACCCAAAGTTCCTGCTAAACCAGTTACTTGTGGACTCAACTCATGGTCCATGATTCGAGCCAAACCAAAGTCTGCTAGCTTCACGTTGAACGCTAAATCAAGCATGACATTACTCGTTTTAATATCGCGGTGCACAACACATTTTTCCCAATCTTCGTGTAGATACAACAACGCAGAAGCCAAACCCATAGCAATCTTATACCTCACAGCCCACTCAAGGGGAGTCTTTTGACCAAAAAGGTGATAGTCAAGGCTACCATTTGGCATATACTCATAGACAAGTAAGAATTGAGTTTGATCATGGCACCAGCCGATGAGACGCACCAAGTTTCGGTGCCTTAAGCTGCTAATGACCTTCACTTCCGTTATGTACTCTTTTTTCCCCTGTTTAGAACCCTGTGAAATTTTCTTTACAGCAATTGGGGTGTTTTCGTGTGATAAGTATCCCTTGTAGACACACCCGATGTTAGGATTAAACGCACACACGAAACCGAACACGACACGAAAGCAATAAACGAACACGAGGATTTAACGTGGTTCGGTCTAAACTGACCTACGTCCACGGGTGGCAACTAGGTATATCTTTATTGAGTGACAAATATTACAAGTACATAATGTTGTTTATATAGAGACTGAACTAGGGTTAGTAAATTATTATGCAAGAAATCTAAACCGGGCCGGGCTTGGGCCCGACCGCCCACACCCGTCTCCTCTTTTGACTTCATATAATAAACCGGGCCAACAAGGCCTACGAACCCAACAATCTCCCACTCGGAGGCCTTGAGTACTCTCGTCTGCACTCCTGATTGTACTTCTGTAATCTGAACATTAAACTTCTTCTAGTTGCCACCGCCTTCTCATCAATTAACCTGAAGGCCCGTTGAAGCTCCCCGGAGCTCCAACACGTCAGTCATGGCTGAAACTGCCCCTGACCCGTTCTCTGTCCCTACCGGCTCCCACTGTAACGAACTACCGGATCCTGAGATAACCTGAGAACAAACACTCTCCATATTCAGCAAGTAATTCATTGGAGAGACTTTTACAGCTGGAATACTGGTTTTCTTAATCCACTGTCGATCTGGAACTGTAACTGAAACACGACCTGTGCTCCCACTGTCACGATGTCCCCCAACTGATTTAACCTTCCTAGCTCGTTCATCCTGAATCTTCACTTTGGCTCTGGGTTTGTTACTTGCAAAACGAACCTTCTTCTGCCCACGAGATTCTGTGAACCGGACTTTGTCTTTCACCAAAACTGGATCCACTCCTTTCGGTGACATATCGACCATATACAACGAACCCATTTTCTTGCCACGAGCAACAACGAGATTCCCTTTGACTACTTTCCACTGCCCATTCCCGAACTTAACATCGTGCCCCTGGTCATCCAGCTGCCCAACTGAAATCAAACGTTTCTTCAAACTTGGAATAACCCTCACGTCTTTCAAAGTCCAAGAAGTACCGGCTGAAGTTATCAAATCAATGTCTCCCATACCCGTAACCTCTAAAATATCATCATTCGCTAGTCGAACCTTTCCAAAATCCCCAAATTTAAGATTCTTCATCGTTTCACTACAGTGAGTGGCATGAAACGATGCACCAGAATCCATCACCCAAGCATCAACGCTACTCTCAACACTACAAACCAAAGCCTCATCACTACTGACCCCGTCATCTGTGTCGTCTTCTGTAACGTTCACCTCTTTCTTACCATTCGGACACTGATTCCTGAAGTGTCCTTTCTCTTTACAACCCCAACATTCAATATCCTTACGAGTCTTAGACTGACTCCTCTTCCTGCTCCCACTGCCTCGCTGTTTTCCCCTACCTCTACCTTCTGTGACTAGCATATTGCCTGATGATTCACCTGAACTTCTGCGTCTTGAATCTTCTCCCAGAATCAGATCTCGAATCCCATCGAAAGTAATATTTGTAGATGAACTACAAACTGCAGCCACTGTTTGCGACCAACTGTCGGGCAAAGAGGATAATAACAAGAGGCCTTGAACTTCATCATCAAACTTAATGTCAACTGACACTAAGCGGGACAAGATCGAATTAAGATTATTGATATGAGTTGTAACTGACCCACCCTCTTTCATTCTTGTTGTCACTAGCTCTCGGATAAGATAGACTTTATTCGCTGCCGAAGGCTTCTCATACATGTTGGATAGTGCGTCCATCATACCACGGGCTGTGGTTTCTTTCATGACGTTAAATGCCACATCTTCCGACAACGACAATGTAATACAAGCCCTAGCTTTCTTGTCTAACTTCTTCCAATCTGCTTCTGACAACTTTTCTGGTTTTTCATCCTCGAACACTATATCCAAGTCTTTCTGACAAAGTAGTGCCTCAATCTGCATCTTCCACCAACCGAACTTCTGTCCGTCAAACTTCTGTATCGAAACCTTTCTTCTTCTGCCATGGCAATGACTAAAACGAAAAACTGGATAAAACAGAGACAGACACAGCAACACGAGCCTGAACTTAACGACTGTTCTACTGAACTCTGTTAAAAAATCAACCTATTTTAAACGTGCAGCGGAATAACGAACTGTAAATCAGAAACCGAAACTTTAAACTGAAAACGATAAACCTGACAAACGCGGTTGGCACTGGTTCTAAGTTTCTTTAAATTTCTTCTGACTTGAAACTGTTCTTCAACGAAAATAGGATCTTGATTCGCTCGTTCTTGCTTAACTTCGTAGAATATGAACTTAACCAAAAAATAATTATATTCGGCTAAACTACCAAAAAATTACGTACCACCCCTTTAAACCAATTGGGCTACTGCCCTTTTCATGTATAACCCAAAAGTAGATTATCAGGCCACTTGATTTACTAGGCCCAATAAGAAGGAAACGGCAACAACAAAACTTTTGGTCAAACGAGGATTACACCGCCTTTTTTCCACAAAAGTTATTTTAACAAAACAGCAACGTCGCACCGCGTTCTGATCTTCTATGGTGGCAATGGAACTGCCGACACTGAACTAAAATCAACTGCGGGAAACTAGCGACGGTATACGGTGGCGACACGTAGATGGCTTTCAACAGAACCCAATACTCCAAACGTTGACGACAATCAACCGCGACAACCGGCTGCTGTGGCGGTGAGAATCGGACGACGACGCGGGCGGAACCCTAGCGCAGTAGGGTGGCGGCGGCGGAAGGTTGGTTCCCGTGTTCTTCGTGTGATCCGAACCTAAGCTCTAGATACCACTTGTTAGGATTAAACGCACACACGAAACCGAACACGACACGAAAGCAATAAACGAACACGAGGATTTAACGTGGTTCGGTCTAAACTG
Organism: Bidens hawaiensis; assembly: GCF_021521415.1. Taxonomy (NCBI): domain Eukaryota; kingdom Viridiplantae; phylum Streptophyta; class Magnoliopsida; order Asterales; family Asteraceae; genus Bidens; species Bidens hawaiensis. Next base: position 2,374,947 of record NW_027491177.1, on the reverse strand, counting down.
ACCTACGTCCACGGGTGGCAACTAGGTATATCTTTATTGAGTGACAAATATTACAAGTACATAATGTTGTTTATATAGAGACTGAACTAGGGTTAGTAAATTATTATGCAAGAAATCTAAACCGGGCCGGGCTTGGGCCCGACCGCCCACACCCGTCTCCTCTTTTGACTTCATATAATAAACCGGGCCAACAAGGCCTACGAACCCAACACCCGAATCCACCTTGGCCTAATTTTCTGTCATTCAAGAAATTATTGGTCGCTGAAACGAGATCACCATAAGAAAACCTTTTTGGGCCTGCTCCTTGTTCAAGATCGTCATTCATTGATGTCAAGGCAACTATTACTATGGGTTTCTTTGCAAGTTTTTTCCAAAATACAAAACATGCTGCCATGGCTAAAAGAACCAAAACTCCAAGAGGAACAGTTATCCGAACTATAAGTTTCCGTTTCTTCGCATTATCTTCACTTTTTCTTAGCATATTCAAACTTGAATTGAACTCCCAGGATTGGAGGATATGTCTTTCTACATAAGCACCGGTGGAGGCTGAAAACCCAACAATTACCCGCTCAGGAAGAACTTCCCTGAGGTCAACTTTATATGAAAGATCCCCGCCAGAATCATTTCCGACAGTGTTGCGCCATCGCAAGCTCAAAAGCTGAGTGGTGGCGTTGTAAGATACCCTGGCATCAATAGTCTCTCCGCTATGTAAGCTAGCATTCCATTCAGCATGAGTAGCAGAATGAATAGAGTTTTTGTTGATACCCACATGCTCAAATGGGGGATCCCATTCAGGGTTTACAAAAGAGTCAAACTCGATTACAATCATTTGGTTTTGGGATGAATTGGTGTAATTAGTCGTGTTAAACAGGCCTAAAAAGCCACCGGCTGAGTTGGCTGGGATTTGGAAGGTCACTGGGACAAGAAAGAAAGCGAGTCCATGGCCGTATATGGACTGACCCTGTGTATCTATGATGAAGGTGAAGTGAGTGGTGAAATCGGTAAGCTTACCGGACTTACTGTCCCAAATCTGGACTGTATCATGGTATTTGGCTTGCCCTACACGAGTCACGTAATTGACTTTATTGAACTCTATGGTTCCATCAGAAGGTACAGCATCTCCTGTGTAGATCATATTTGTTGCATTAAACCGATTGATCTCGAAATCTACTGATTTAGAAAAAGGCAACAAGCATAACAAAGAACAGATCAAGAAAATCATAGCCATGATTTAGCTAAATCCCACTGCTTTTGTATTAATAAATACCAATTAGGATATTGTATATCTGATTAATTATTATTCTTTCAATGCTTGATCTCAAAGTTTACTAGTCAATGAGCAATTAAATACTTAAATTCAATATAAAAAACAATTAATCCGGTCTCTTTCTAGTTTACTTTCAATACTAATTTTTTTCTGGGTATAACTTCACCATTTTTTCTGGGAACTGGCCAAAACATTCACAAAGTCAGAACCATTTTGTCTTATTGAATGGTATAACATCAGCAGTGACATTATACACATAATACATAATCTTGCTCAATCAACAAATGGAAGGAAATAAATCGTCTAGAGTGCATGTATATGAATCCACTATCCTTTTTTACCTTTTAGAGTCTTCTCTAGGTCTTCTATATATATGTTGTGACCTTGAGGCGAAAAAATGGGTTGACGGAAGAGGTGATGTCTCGAATTAAATTTAGGCCAAAGTGGACAAATTTACGGGTTGGTTCATTGTGTATATTTATTGTGTTGAATATGATAACAAACTATATTATCAAAATAAAACAGCATTTAATTTAAATAAAATAATTTCAAATGTCACATTCAGTGTTCACTAACTTAAGCTATTTTTTGATTAATTTAACAACTTTATGTAACATCTCAAGAACTTACAATCACTAACACGGGTGGTGCCTGTCTTTCTTTCAAGGTAGAGGTAACATATGCTTCTCTCTTATTCTCTTTCTTGCTTAACAATCTTCAGCTTCGTATGAATCAGTGAATTATCTCAAGAGCATAAAAGTCTAGAGAATTTTGACTTGTAAGAGGTGAGTAAAAAGATTTTGGAAGCCAAGAGGAAAGTGACAACAAAAATTTTAGAAGTCTGACAGTTAATGCACGATCGAACCGTGTACCTCAAAAATTTTAGAGGTCTGTCGGTCAATGCACGATCACACATTGCTCCCGCGCATCGACCGTAATCGTGACCTCTTTTTGCCTCTCAAAAATAAATCTGTTGTGATATGTTCAAAACACTGGTTTTGACACCTATTAGTAAGTTTTAAGCATGACAATATGAGGAATTTTGAGTTTAGAATAGTCTAACCAAGAGGAGAAAGCTATTTGTATAGCATATTTGACACCTTGTGTCTTCCTCAATCAAATATCAATACTCATTATCCCTGTGTATTAACCAATATACTTTAACTTGTTTTGAGTTAATAAACACTCCATTTAGGAAAATTTCTCTTGATTTTGTTTATAAAAGAGATGTTTGATAAAACTCTATATAAAAATTGATCATTTCGTTTATTGAAATCCTTTGTAAACATGTTGTATTTATGTGGACATACTCTTGAGATAATATAACATCTTGTTGATGAATTGTAATATTTTTCATGTGATACGGTCACTTTACGGTTTGAGCATGAATTTGATCGTGGTATTGCTGCTCATGCGAACCTTGTTAATTCTGTCCAATAACTTGGAGATAGGTTCTACCATAATCTTTCAAAGCTACTACAACAAAACAAGACCAAACATTCTCAATTCTTTTTGTTCTGTTAGGCCCTGTTGTATCTCAATTTTGTTTGAGTTCCATATCAAAGAGTCAAACTTAGCAGAAACATGATTATCGTTTTAGAGCCTTAGGATCTAAGAAATAAAACAATACCGCACTATCCTTCCCCGCAGAGTATATGGCGAGAGCACATGCCTGAAGCTGGGACACAAAATAGGTCCATAAATTGTAAATTGGAACTTTTCTTGAGGTAAATTGTTATTGTACTATGCTTGGTCAAGGTGGCAAGTAATATGTACCTATCACATAATTTATTATAATCCAGAACTTGTTTTCAATCTGCCCATAGACAAAACTATTATTTTCAACTACCCAGAAAATATTCACACCTTAAGCTCCAAGCAACAGTTACAATCAATTAACAAATACCATTTCACAATAAACAATATTCACAAATATGAAACAATAAAAACACTCTGTCATTTAACTAACAAAATCGCACTTGTTTAACGACCTATATTAATACTCGAAGAAGTTAGAAACGGATCTCCCGAACTGCTTGTCTGATTATTAGATCCATGATGCTCTAAAACAGGTACATCCATAGAAAGATTAGGAACGTCGGCCTCAAAGTTAAGCACTCGAACAGCTTGCCTTATGGACGGCCTTAACCCACGATCAGCATGCGCACACCATAATCCAACCATCATCAAACACTTAGCTTGCTCTACATCAAAATCTTGATTCAATTTCTCATCCACTGCTAACAAAATATCTCCCTTTTTATGCAAACGCGAAACCCAGTCCACCAAACCCATTTCAAACTCACCATAAATGCAATCTCTAGCTTTTCTTCCACAACAAATTTCAACAACCACCGCTCCAAAACTATAAACATCTGACTCCTTGCTAGCTTTGCCGGTTCGTACATACTCAGGTGCCATGTACCCTAAAGTCCCGGCTAATCCGGTGGTTTGTGGACCTAACTCATGGTCCATAAGTCTAGCCAACCCGAAATCCCCGAGCTTGGCATTGAACCCCGAGTCTAACATCACGTTGCTTGATTTAATATCACGGTGTATCACACATTGCTCCCATTCTTCATGAAGGTACAACAGTGCAGAAGCTAAACCTAATGTTATCTTGTACCTTAAACTCCAAGCAAGAGGGGGCTTATTCCCAAAGAGATGAGAATCAAGACTACCGTTTGGCATAAACTCGTACACTAAAGAAATTGATGTTCATCGTAACACCAACCTATGAGCTGTACTAAATTTCGGTGCCTCAAGCTGCTAATGATCTTAACTTCTGTTATGTATTCTTTCTTCCCCTGTTTCGATCCTTTTGAAATCTTTTTAACCGCAACTAGTCTTCGTTCATGTGTGAGGTACCCTCTATAAACACACCCAAATCCCCCTTCACCTAACTTCAAATTATCAGTGAAGTTATTAGTAGCTAAAGCAAGATCTCGGTAAGTAAATCTTTTAGGCCCTGCTCCCCTTTCGAGATCATCATTAATCGACGTTAAACTTACATTCATCGTTTCTGATGCTTCCTCCTTATCTCTTTTACGAATTCTTGACCAAATCATGTATCCAAATATGGATACCGTTAATATTGTCGATGGCACTACTAATCCCACTGTTAATTTCACTTTTTCCGATATTGATTTGCCGTCGTTTGTGATATCTAAGCTCGAATTGAACTCCCAATACTGGAGGGTGTGTTTCTCCATGTACTGGCCAGTGGAAGCTGTTATGCCAACGGTGATCCATGAAGGAAGAACCTCTTTGAGATCAATCCGATATGAAAGACTCGAATTTCCTTGAAAATTCGGGTTCTGTTCGTAAGTCCAGAAGACACTAAGATTCTTGGTAGTGGAGTTATACGAAATCCAACAATTAGCGGTTTCTTTATTATGCAAACTAGTGTTCCAAGTAGCGTAACTAACTGAAGAAAGCGAATTCCTGTTGATTCCTACATGCTCGAAGGGGGGATCCCATTCCTGATTGGAATACGAATCGAATTTGACAGAAACAATCGGGCCTTGGTTAGGATCATCACTGGTTGTGGAGTTAAAAAGCCCAAGGAAACCAGCAGCCGAGTTGAGAGGACTTGTGAAACCGACTGGTGCGAGGAAGAAAGCGATGCCATGGCCGTAAGGTACGAAATCTTGTGTGTCGATCACGAAAGTGAAATGAGTGACGAAATCTGCGAGCTGGCCTGAATTCGTGTCCCATAATGGAACTCTTTGTTTGTATAAAACTTGACCAACACGACAACAATAGACGACACTGTTGAAATTCACTGCTCCAAAAGAAGGCACTGCATCGCCGATATAGAGTACATCGCTTGCGGTTGAATCAAAACGAGGTACTCGAAAATACACGGATTTAGAAACGGGCAAAACCAAGATAAGAAGATAGAAACAACGGCTGCAAGATGAAGAGGAAGCCATAGTCTTTCTTGAGGTTTAAAGTTCAAGTTTCAACAGCTAGTTTGATTTTATTATATGATTTATGACTTATGAGTTCTACATGAACACGAAATAAAATAACTAAAGACAGATTAAGCTTTATGCTAACTTTGTTTATTTTCAATTTGTGTGTCCCACAAGCAAAAGTAAATGTGCTCAACAGGATAACTAAATTACGTTACTAACTTGTGACACGTATCCATCTTGTATTGCTTTTTTAAGTTCAGTTCAAGCTGAAATAGCTCATTTGAATAAGTTGTTACTGGAGATAGTTTGATATTATGTCATGCTTGTCTAATTTGGTATGCTATTTCTATAAAATAATCAATATTCTTTAAATAAGGACATAAGGTGTTGAATATGAGTGTTAGTGGCAGTGCATTGCCCAAACAAATTTGAATAAGCAACTCTTAACTTATATTTTAAAGTTATACGAAAGTTTATCTTATCATTTTCAAAAGTATGTTCAATGAATATCCAGAACTACCACATGCATCGCCACCTAATTAGTTGCCAAACATAATCTCCTTTATTATTATTATTATTTTATTTTATTTTTTATTTTTATTTTTTGCCTTTTCTCTAATCGTGTAGCCTAAGTGCTTAACTGAGTTATTTGTTAGCATAATTTCATTTATCCCATAACAAATACTATATTAAACAGCATGATCTTAACTTGTGGCAAGATCACAAAACTAGCTATTTATCAAATGTGATATATTATTATAATGACGACATAGATTAATTATCCTTATAGTTTTAGTAAGATAGAGGATGGGGCACCCATATGTGTATGGTGTATGATTTTCAAACCATATGGCAACACCACCCCATCTCATATGGGTAAGGATGCTGCTTCATTCTATGAAAAATGTTTGTCATATAAAATTGATTCATTATTAACCATTGAAGAATTAAATAAATTAATAAAGTTCTATGGTACATATGGGTAGGTGATGCCAGTAAATTTATGGTTTGTGGATAATTAAGGGTAAAAATGAGACGGCGGTACATGATTGAGTGATGTATGGGTATACATACCCATAAATGCCCCTTTCTGATGCTAAAAATAAAAATACCCATGAATATTCATTCCCTCCTAAAGTTGTGTATCTACTTTTGCTCTCACATGTTATGTCCCAATAGGGATTACAATTTAACTATCATTAGACATAAGATAAAAAAACAAAATGCCGGTGTCACAGTTTGCCTTTTTATATTTCTTTTTAGATTGCACATATTGCTTAAATGAAATAATTCTAGAAGATTGGTGATTGTGGAATGTTGGTCTAGTGGTTTTGATGCAACACACTAAACACATTCCATCTGGTTGATTGCACAGGTTCTAACCTCCTTTGCTACATTATGTTTTTAGCAAGCGTTTGTTTAATGTATGAGAGCGTATTTTTTCATGTTTTTTTTGTTCATTTATGTTAGAATTTATATTAAATCTCAACCAAACTGAAACCAACTGTGGAGTCAACTCCCAGACACAACACCCGGGTTTAACTGTTCGTTTTATTTAATGTTTTTTTTATGAAAATATGTAACAATTTCTTATTTCCGGTACCGAAACAATCGTAATCAATTTTAATTTAGTGTTGAAGCCGTAACGAATTTAAACGATACCGACCAAATTCGTTTCGTTGTTCAACTGAAACCAACCAAGGAGTCAACTCCCCGACGCAACACCCGGGTTTAACTGTTCGTTTTATTTAATGTTTTTTAATGAAAATATGTAACCATTTTTTTTATTTCCGGTACCAAAACAAGCGTAATCGATTTTAATTTAGTGTTAAAGCCGTAACGAAACGATACCAACCAAATTCGTTTGGCTGTTCCGCCGCAGTGCATCGTGGTTTATCTAGTTAAATATCATATGCAAAGTAATTGGGGTGGATCAACTTTCGATAGTAATTGTAACATTTCTAATGCTAAAAATTACATTTTAAATATCATATGCGAAGTAATTGGGGTGGATCAACTTTCGATCGTGTAATTGCTCCCCTTTTTCCTCTATGTTCGGGTGTTCATTCTTCTAACTCAACTCGAGTTTTGTTTATTGGCGTTTTCTTTTGTGGGGGTATGATCAAGGCCCTTTTTGGCCGTGCCCTTTTAGGGGATTCCATTGTTGCCCGGATGGGTTAGCCGGGTCTAAGGGAATCTCAAGGTTGGTGGGACATATTAAAAAGCTTCTTCTAGGTTCGGATGAACGGAAATGGGCTATGCGGGATGCTATATCCATGGATTGAGAGCTTTTTGTCGCCGTGGCTGACGCCTTGATGGTGGCAAATCAATGGTTGTGCAGGAAGTGCATGTCTTTATGTGCGCCCGGTCGGTTCTGCCATCATGTTGACAAGGTAATAAAGTTCAAGGCACATACATGAGGAGTTGAAGACTTCCTTGTGTGAATACCTAAACCGCACCTTGCAACGGGTGAGATTATTATGGACGTGGCCCTCTTTGATCATATTTTCACCCTTCCGTTAAAGACGGTTAAAAGAGTCCCTCATAGTTGTCGCATGGCATTTTCCAAGGCCTTAACTGTTGCTTTGTGCAAGGTGGCATCAATGTCGGAGTCTGTTGAGGCATGGGTTAGACTTTTGATATTACCGCGTTGCACAATACAGTTTTTCGGGGCATTCTAGCCGACAAGAACGTAGGTCTGGGAATAAGAAGTTCATGCAATGCATGTCTATTCAGCGTGCCTTGGCAACTTGGGGGATGGAAGTGTGGGTGTGAAACGAATCTCGTCGCTCTTTAACCAACCAACAGATATGAGCCTGCGACCCGTTGAGGCCTCCTTTGAGGGTGACTATTCTAAGGAGAGACTCAATGTTAAGCAGTGTATTCGGAAAGTTGCTGATGGCACTTCACGGTCGCGGTTACAGTTTTGTGCTCTTCGGGTGTTGCTCCTCTTGGTGATGCTATTATTAAAGCATTGCTGGATAAGAATCCTATCTTGCCCCCGCCTACCTTGCCCGAGACCTTACTCTCGGAGCCCCATTTGGTTGTGGACGTCGAAAATGTTATGTGGTGTAATAAATCTTTCCCCAAAGGGACTTCTTGTGGGAGAGATGGGTTACAGACCCAGCATATCATCGATTCCCTATGTGGGAAAGGATCAACGACTGCTTTGGGGTTGATTAAGACTATTACGGATGTGGTTAATTTGTGGTTGGGGGGGGTGATGCCCCCGTGCTTTTGCAGAAATTGTGGTTTCTTCCCCTTTAACCCCGCTGCTTAAGTCCGACAATGGAGTTAGGCCCATTGTCGTAGGCACGATTTGGAGAAGACTTGTATCTAAGGTGGCTATGAGGAGTGTTGGGAAAGAGATGGAAAAATACCATGGCGACTTTCAATTCGGGGTGGGAATCTCGAGCGGGGCGGAGGCGGTTCTTCATAGTGCAAATAGGTTTCTAAATATGTTCCATTCTAATGGGTCGCTAGCTTTACTTACAGTAGATTTTTCTAATGCCTTCAATTTGATGGATAGGACGACCCTCCAGCAAGAGGTTCATGCTCGATGCCCATCTATCTCCCTATGGTTCAATTTTCTATACGGGAAACTTGCTAGGTTATAAGTAGGGAATGATTGTATTTCATCAACTACTAGTTTTCAACAAGGGGATCCTTTGGGACCCCTCCTATTTGTGTTAGCTTTACACCCTCTTATTCATCACGTACAAGATTGTTGCAAGCTACTTTTCCATGCATGGTACATAGATGATGGCATGACTATAGGAGATGCCATTGAAATGGCTAAAGCCTTAGATATATCAAGTCTGAGGTGGCCATGTTCGGGGCTCGAGCTCCAATTTAAAATAAACTGAAGTTTTTTGGGCGTCTTGCAATAGGGTAAAAACAAAAATAGGTTTATTTCCTAATGCGATTGAGGGGTCGAAGCTGGGTGTGAAACTCCTTGGGGTGCGGTTTGCCGGGACGCCGGTTTTATCAGTAGCTTGGCCTTTAATAGAGCTTCAAACACAGTTGACCTAATGAGATGTCTTACTCGTATGTGTCATCCTCAATGTGAGCTCCTCTTGCTTCGCACCTGTATGGAGGTTGCTAAATTGTGTTTCAGTCTCCGAACATGCCAGCCAATGTTTGTTAAGGATTCGTCTCTATTTTTGAAAACGGGCTCCAACAGGTGATCGAGGATATTGTGGTATGTGGGGGGTCCATTTTTTTGGGATTTGCAACGAAGACTAGCCTCTCTCCCAATCCGTTTTGGGGGCTTAGGTTTATATTTAGCTGAGCATGTTTCCATATATGCTTTCATAGCATCGAGAGCACAATTTTGGAAGTTACAGGACAACATTTAGTGGGATTTTCCTATTGATGGTTTGGATTCGGATTACGGGTGTGCGCTGGATTATTTGTATGGTTCCCTTCCCGATCTTGATCTTGGCGGGTTCGCTAATAAGGACAACCCCCGTAAAGCCCAACATGCTTTGGCGAGTGTCTTTTATAGTAAAATCGTTCAACGTTTGGGATAGGAGTTTAACTTATCAACTCGCCATAGAGCAGTGTTAGAATCCCTTCAGGCTCCCAATGCTCAAGATTTCTTGAACGTCATACCCATGGAAGGGTTAGGGAAGCAAATGTCAGTAGTGGAGTACCAGGCCATTCTTAAATATCGTTTAATGATGCCACTGTTCCCAATTGATGACCCATGCCTAGTGTGATGTAAAGTTTGTTTGGATAATTTGGTTGAACATATCATTCATTTCCAGGAGCTTCCTGGTTTCTTATATATACACATAATTTGGTCAGAGATCTCCTTTGTGATGTGTTAAAACGAGCGGGGATCTCAGCAAAAAAAAAAGCTCTTATGAATTTCCTATCAGACCCCCTTGAAGAGAGGTCGACTCTCCGTCCAACGGACGTTCTTGTGTTTATATGGGCAAGGGGAGCACGCTTGTATAGACCTTACTCGAGTATCCCCCCCTTGTTGGGCTTAGGGATACCGGGTTTGTTGTTAGGCAGGCTGTGTTGAAGGTGAAATTAGGAAAAAATTGCTAAGAATGAGAAAGCATGTGCCGAGAATTAACAAGTCTTCATTATTTTTTACGGTTGATATATTTGGGTCACTTTCCCCCGAAGCCATTATTGTAACACCCTTGGCAAACACAACATCGTCCCACTCTTAGGCTATCCCACATCGGCCGTGGACAAGAGAGATCCTTGGTTCATAAGTAAATGTCCTGCCTCTTCAATCACCAACGCATTTTGGGCAACCAAAAACAAATCCGTGAGCTCTTCGTGGGCAGAGCGGCCAATATTGGTGGTGCGAGGGGCCGGATGTTACAGGTGGTATCATCCAACTGTAACATCCGGCCCCTCGCACCACCAATATTGTCCTCTCTGCCCACGAAGAGCTCACGGATTTGTTTTTGGTTGCCCAAAACGCATTGGTGATTGAAGAGGCAGGACATTACCTGTGAACCAGTGATCTCTCTTGTCCACGGCCGATGTGGGATAGCATAAGAGTGGGACGTTGTTGTGTTTTCCAAGGGTGTTACAATTATGTTTCTTAAAAGAGTTTAACGGGTCGTGCACACTTATCGACGCCAAAGAACTGTAACTTTGTTTTTAGTATGATCGGGTTTACCATTCAAAAAAGGGTGGCGGCGCAGCTTGTTGACCGCTTACCCACCTCTCTGTTGTAATTGGATCCTTTTATTTAATATATATGAAGACATTATAATATTTCTTTTGCTAAAATTTAAAATAAAAAATAAAAAAGGTTAAAATGACATTTTGAATTAGTAAAGTGAATTATGATTATAGTTTGTATGATAACCCATAATATAAACAAATGAAAAGGTGAAGAAAATAAAAGAAGTGAATTTGTAACATCCCGAAATTTCTAAAAATAATATTTAATTATGGTGGAAAAGTTTACTTGGTTAGTAGATAAATAATAAATAATAAAGATGGAATGATAAGTATGCTAATTATATGTAATTATTTATGGACCAAAAAGAAAAGATGAGCCTAAGGTCCATGGGTTTAAGAGAGTATAAATACCCCTTAAAACCCTAATTCTTTCCATTTTCATACATCTCTACACCATAGCCAACACCATCAAAAACACACACTTCTCTAATTCTCGTTTTTGAGAAAACCACCCATAAAGACACAATGATTCCCGGAGATCTAACCGTCGGATCGGTCCCAAATTTTAACTGAGTATTCATGGTATATAAATGAAGATTCCCACAGATTAGATCTACGATCAGAGGTCAGGAATTCTGGTTTTTATCAGCAAAACCATAGCAGCTCAAAAGTGAAGATTCCGGCGACTGTTCAGCTGTTCCGGCGACTATAGCGGCGGGTTTCTGCAAAGGTGAGCTTATGGATTTGTAGAATGGGACGAGACGGTTCCGTGGCCGCTTGAATAACTCAAATCGGAGTTCGTTTGATATGGTTTTGGGCCTCTCGAGTGATTTCAGACAAAAACCTCAATGGTACGTTTTTGTTAAAAAGGCTTACTTTTCATGAATGGATTTACATGAAAATTGGTAGAATGATAGATCGGGTCATGATTATTGATAAAGTAATGAACTTGATAGTAAACGGGTTATTTGTTTCGTTTCGAGTAAAAAGAGTGGTGTTCGGTTTGAGAAAAGAACGGGTAAACGAAGTCGGTTTTGCATAAAACTTAGTCGGATAGTAAATCAGGGCTTATTATGTAATAAAGTTGCAAACTTGATGTTTAAAATGTAGTTAACGAACTTATGGTTATGAACGGTTCATAAAAGAAACCCTAGACCTAGCCTTGAACGTTTTTAGCCATAAAGGTCCAAGCTTTATGGTTACCCGGGTTGCACTTAGACTAGAAACGTGATAAGAGTAGTGATAGTTAATTGATTTGTACTTGTTATACAGTTAGTCGCGCACAGTTAAAGAGAGAACCATTAACGGCTAACGTAACTGCAATCAGGTGAGTTTCTAGCCCCTTTCCTTGTTATGTTTTCAGGGCTGTGTGCATACTCGATGTGATAGTTAATACACACTTACCTTAAATGGTAAGTGTATGCCATGTATGATATATGTGATAGATACGAATGATTGCTTGTCGGTACATGAACGATCTTCGGATATTGCACGTACTGTTAGGTTATAAATAAAGATATGAATATTGTATGTAATGTAAGGATGATGTATGAACGTTATGAAAGAAAGCTTGTCGGTACGTGAACGATCTTCGGATATTGCACGTGTCGGCAAAGGAAATGATCTCTAAGTGATTATAAGTGTATGAATGTTATGGTGTGACTTGCTTATTATGTAAATGTTAAACTGATAGGAAGTGTGTTGTAGACAAGTAGATGAAAGTGTGATAAAAGTGGTAAGGGGTCTATTAAGGGTGTTAGTGGCATAACGATAGTGTGTGATAGGGTAAGCCTATAATTGCCTTCGTTATTAAAGTGGCATAATGAGAGAACGTGGGAGGACAAGCCTCTACGTGCCTCCGTTATTAAAGTGACATAACGTGATAACGTGGGAGGGTAAGCCTTAACGTACGATAGGTATGCGAGACGCTCAAAGGAAAAACACAAAGGTAAAAGTACTAAATGCTCAACCAAACCCTAAAACGCTCAGCCAAAAACCTAAAATGCTCAAAAACGGTTTTCGTGAAAAAAAAGTGAAAAATTGATCGATTAACCATCCAAAACTGTTTTTTTCGTTGAACCATTGATTAATTGGATATGTATTGACAATTCCGAGATGTTTAAATGTGATTTCATAGATCGATTTCGTGAAAAAATGGATTTGCGTACCTATTGTACGTTAAGGTATTATTGTATTGGATCTTTTCCATATATATATATGGTAAGGATCCTAAGAGAACCCTTTGGAAATTGAGAACTTTGAAAATATTAGAAGCCATAAAAAAACTTCAATAAAAATATTTAAAAAAACTATAAAACAAAGAATACAAAAATTTAATAAAAGTAAAAAAACAAATTCTTATATTTCATTCCGTTTCATAAAAAAAACTTCGTATTATACACATATGTATAATTTCATTTAATCTCTAATTACGTAATATACACATATGCACATTATGATTTACCTTAAATTGTACATATGTTTATAAAAAAACATGTATATACATATATGTACATATTATACATATGCGTATAATTTAGCTAAACTGAAACGTTTTTTTTTAATGAAACCGGGATGATAAATAAGAATTTTGATTTTTTTTTTACTTTTTTCATATTTGCATTTTTTTATGTTTAATGATTTTTTTTAAAATTTTGGGTTTTTTGTGGTCTAAAATGGTTCTCATAGTTCTCAATTTCAAAATAATTCTCACATGATCCTAATCATATATATATATATATATATATATATATACATACATATATATATATATATATATTATTGATTTCTTTTGAAAACCGCTTTAAGTTTTAAGAACTCGAAAGAACTCAACGTTACAATTTTTTTTTTATTTTTTTTACACATGTATAATACGTAAGTGTAAGTAATGTACAAAAAATTACACTATTTTTTACACACCGAATCAACTTATTACACATGTGTAACCAACATTTAAACTTGTGTAATCATCAAAAATACTTATTCTCTCTCTTGATTAATTTTTTAATTAAATATAATCTCAACCACATATTTCATACCATTTAATTATATATGTGGTCCAAAATTGAGTTCTCAAAATTCTTACAACTCATCAAGTTCTCAAAATATCCATCCCCTATATATATATATACATATTTAATCGATTAAAAATATATACATTTTTTTAAATTAATAAAATTTTATAAACCCATGTTTGTTCCCGTGTTTAGTTCGTTTATTTTGTTTTAGATATTTATTTTGTATATACTTTAATAACTAGGATAAATTAACGGGACTTCTCGCGGATTCATCTAGTTGCTTTAGTCGTTACCATCTCCTTGTTACCGTATTCCTTATTCCAAGTGAGTTCTTCATAACCCCAATTTAACGCTTTTAATATTTTTGGGGTTTAGCATTTCACAAGTTTTATCTCGTTAGTTATGTAGTTATTTATAAACTGATTCACAATTAGCGTACATGTTCAGACTATTCTTGCATATTGTTTATGACTATATGTGAACTTGCTTGCAACGTGTTTACTATATTTATGGTGGAAGTTACGCAAACACATACGCATAGTGGGAGGGCGGGACGTACCTGCGCCGTCTAATGTTACGACTTCGGTTGTTTGTAAGGTGGTTCTCATTTCCCCTATTACTACAGCCTCAGCTAAAGGAACGGGAGGATGACATTAATTGATTTCATTTACTTTACGCTTGAATATTTATTGCATTACTGTGACATTCGTCATTTTCCGATTCGATTCGTTTTTGCCTCCTTATTGTAAACCGACCCGATTCGTATCCCGAACCCTTAGATATTATTAAAATGATAGATTTTATGTTTCATAATCATCTCACACTTGTCGGATCGCGAAAACACATTTTACAGCTCTTAAAATGCTCTTATAACGCTTAAAACACCTCGAAACGAACTGCATGGACCAAATCTGCCAAATAACCAAAGCTGGAGACCAACCCCACCCCTAGGGGCGCCGCGCCGCGCGGCCACTAAGGGGCAGGGGGTTGCGCAACGCCTACTGGTGCATCTGCAGCTTTCCTAACTCGTTTTTGGTTGTTTATATCTTGTTTGACCCTTTTAAACCTATCCATTTGCATGTAAACCTTAAAAGCAACATTATACCCAAACCCTTACTCTTTCCCTATATAATCAAGACCACTACACCCTTCTTTGGTTGCTCTTTCACCTCCAACACACTCTCTATATCTAAGCTCCAAACTCCATCTTTCAAGTTTTTCTTGTTTGATTTCCAAGGGTTAAACAAGAACATTTCTTTGATTCTAACTAACTCCATATAATTAAAGATTGTTATTACAACATATATAAAATATTCACCCCTTGTTTCCTTCGGCTTTCACTTCTCCGGTCATGGTCGGTTGAGGTGAAATGCTTATAAGGCAAGGCTACATGGAGGATTATTGCAATCCTTGACTAACTTTCTAACTTGTTTAATGTTTACTAATCTTGTTTAGTTTTTGTTTATTTTAGTTTGTAAACTCATTTTTGTAAGTTCCATGGTATTGGGTATGTGGCCACCATTTTCGGTTTCATTCCGAGTCAAGAGCCGAACCAAAACCGAACTCTTGTTTAAATGCTTTATATTTAAAATGATTTACTAATATGTTAAAAGTAATATTTGTGTATTATAATTTCTAAGTTCATTTTAATAAGTTCTATGGTATTGGGTATGTGGCAACCATCCTTGGTCTTATACCGAGCCAAGGACCGAACCAAGACCGAACTAAAACGGGTTCATTCGCTTAAGACACACTAGATGTGTTTTGGGTCACCGAATCTCATTTTTCTTTAAAACTATATTATGAAACTAATTTTCATTGTTTTCTCAAAATACTTGGTATGTCGGATTCAACTTGATCTTATAACAATTTTGGACCGATAAAGCCAAACACTCGCTTAACGGATGTAGAGGTTCTTCCTAATAGAACTACACACTTGGTTAAGTTTCTTTTAAATTTTATTGAGTTATATCATGCCATGTATCACTTTGGAAATGTCAGGTTCGGGTTTGACAATTTATCAAGACCCGAACCGACTAAACCGAACACTCGTAAAAATCTTTTTTTAGTATCTATTTAACAAAGGGTCTTGCAATATTGAATATATACACACATAGTTACTTAACATAGGTTAAGTAAAACTAATGAATAGAGTACCGAGACTTGATTTTGAGTAAACTTACTTTTCAAAAACCGTTACTTTAATTTCTCAAGTATTTACATTTTAAACCTCAAACTTTGATTAATTATTTAACTTGTCATTTTATTTTACTTTAAAGTCTTTCAAGACCATATTCTAAACCGAAACCCTTTTAACCTAGACCTCACTCGTTGAACTTATTATCCCCGTGTATCCCAAACAACCCTTCAAGTTATTTATTTCACGTGAGTAATAACACTCCCCCCTTTTTACGCTTTTATACTTTTGGGGGTAGCATGCGTACCATATTCCAACTTACTTGTTTTATGATTTCATTATCAAATCTACAATTCAACATTATGTGTTTGTACGAATACTTGCTCGATCTTTGTTTATGCCTCAATTTGATTATGTGCACGAGTGTTTATTTTTATGTCGTTGTTGGAACGCAATAAGTATGATCATACTCCCCCTAACTATCCTACCTTAAGTGCGGATAGAATAGGGCCTCATTATTCGAGTATGTCGGTTGCTACCGATTAGAAAGGATCCTCATTCTCCGAGTATTTTGGTTGTTACCAAGTAGAAAGGAGCCACGATTAATTGCTTTACATTTACAATGGTTGTTGCATTTTTCTATTTTCACATATAAATTGTGATTTTTGCCTCATTATATACATACGTCAAAACTAGTGTATTGCTCACCGACATTCGTGTTGATCAAATCTATTTTATGCATGTTATAGGTTTACTATTTGATTGATTGTGAAGATTGAAGACTCATCACTTAGATCATACCTTTAGGATACTTTAACGAATGTTGACGTAATTGTTTGTATTTTATTGTGAACAAGTTGTATTTGTAATTATTGAATGAAATAAACAAGTTGAGTAAATATTGTCACTTTAATAGTGTCATTGTGTTCTTGAGAAATCCGTTGTACCTCGGCATGTTCCGCCGCCTTTAGTTGGGGTGTGACAAATTGGTATCAGAGCCATGACTATAGGATATGCGGTTAGACGTAACGGCTTATTATAGTTTTTGCTTTATGGTCCTTATACGTGTTGCTTATACGTGATTGCCCTACTTAATTGTTCATTGCGCTTATTTACTTATTTATTTGTGTACTTTATTTAATCTCATATATACATATACACAAGCACTCAAAACGTTCTAAGGTATCCTTACCTTACTTTTATTTAATTTTATATATACACATACACACACTCTCATAATAATCTAAGGTATTATTACCTTACCGCAAAAACATTAGTTTTTATTGTGTTTTATGGATCACGAGCTTAACTTGGATCCCGTAGTTTCAAATCTCCTTAAAGATTTTCTCATATGAGACGATCACTTTAAGTTGTCGAATGCAAGCGTTCCGGTTGCCTCCTTATATTTTGATGTTAAGACATAAAAGCCACGGTGATACGTGGACAAGTGTTTTTAACATCTTGTTGTATCTAAATTTTATGGTTGTTATTATCGTGATTTGAGTCGCAAACATGAAAGACCCGATGATACGTGCACATGTTCGACTCCACATTTTATCTCATTTTTATTTAAAATTTATCGTCGAGACGTCAAGTCATGGTGGTTCATGCATAATTTTTCCGCCTTTAAATCTTAAACATTATTTACAAATTTCAAAGATTTAAACAATTTTCCTTTTATTTTGTCATATTAATTCTCATCACAAGTTCTCATTTATAAATTTTATTTTTCATTGTGAATAATTCTTTTATATCTTGATTTCACATGGTAAAGTTTCTAAACAAATTTTCTCGTTTTGATTTCACACCACAACTTTTATTATATTATTTCGTTTATTGTGATATCTTCAATGTAAGTTAAAAATATTTTAAACTATACATAATGATTTTTAATATGTCATCTTTGTTCATTAAGACTTTTATAAACAAAATTTTTATCATATGAATTTCATTGTGTTAAAGGTTTTATGATAAATTTTACCTTGGTAAAGTCCCATTCAACGTTGTAAAAGTAGGTCTACAAGTCCGAGTATTCTCCGAGTACTCGCTACAAGGTATGGTGCCGATGGGAGTTTCTTTAACTCCGCCTAGTTACTAAAAATTGGTCAAAGGTGGTCAACATAGCCTGAATCGCATCTAGTCGGTTAACTTGTGTCTATTTTGACTTAAAAAATACAACATAATTCGTATTTCTATAATATTAAAGAACGAATATCATTATTTTTAATTAATTATTAACATTTTTTAGAATAATTTAGTGTTTAAAAATATATTTCTCTTATTTATATTGATAATAATTTATTTTGTTATAAATATTAGTAAACTTATGAAATTTAAATATATATATATATATATATATATATATATATTACCCAAAATCTAATTTTTTTTATATTTATCATGTCCGAGTACTCCCCGAGTACTCCCTCAAAGGGGGTCGGCCGCCTAGGGACCGCCTAGCGACTTTTGTAACATTGGTCCCATTACATAAATTTTAAACTGTCTTCAAAGTCCTCATACAAGGTTTCATAAAAAAATCTTATTTTTATAACAATCTCGTTTATTTTGAACTATCATTTCACAATATTGATTATTTAAATTACTCACGACATTTTAATTACATTATATTATATAATCAGATGACAAAACCTCGGTTAGGTTGCCCATTGCTCATATGGTCTGCAATCAAATGCCACCTGTTGGAGAAAAGCCAAGCCTTATGACATTCCGCGAGGTAAATGCAATACATATTTACATAAGGAGAAAAGCATTGCAAAATTTAAATATTTAAATTGTTTAATACATGATGTGTGATGCTTATAGGTGGAGACTGTATTTCATGAGTTTGGTCATGCACTTCAGCACATGCTAACAAAACAAGATGAGGGCCTTGTTGCTGGTATACGTGGTATTGAATGGGATGTTGTTGACTTACCTTATCAATTTATGGAGAATTGGTGCTATCACAGGTATTATGTTGTCACATTGTAAGAAGAGTTCTTTTAAAGATTATATCTAATTTTAACTAAACGCCTATTGCAGGATACCCTGATGAGTATTGCAAAACATTATGAAACTGGAGAGAGCCTTCTTGAAGAGATATATCAGAAGCTCCTTGCTGCTAGAACTTTCCGTGCTGGCAGTCTTAGCTTTCGTCAGGTGAGTTTGAGTGTATGACATTATTATATATTTTTTTAAAAAAAAAATTAACATCTTATGTTAATTTGTAGCTGAAAGTTGCAACTGTTGACCTGGAGCTACATAGCAAGAATATTCCTTGTGGGTCTGAATCAATTTATGATGTGGATCGAAGGGTCAGTGAAAAAACTCAAGTAATTCCTCCACTTCCAGAGGACAGGTTCCTTTGCAGCTTTAGCCATATTTTTGCAGGTTGGTTCCAGGTTTAACATTGTTATATTATCTTGTCAATGCTAATTAGTTTGCGGATGAATATTTTGTTATTAAATTATATCGCTATCACCTTATTATGATTATGTGTGCCATTAACAGGTGGGTATGTAGCTAACCTGATTGCATCGGCTAAGGAGGATGGGTTACGACTCAAACCGAGTCTTCGATCCACATATGAAGGCCCCCAATGTACTTCTCGATGGTTCGATAGAGTGGTGTAAACAAGTGAGAAACCAACAGGGTAAGCTCATTGAAACCAATGGTGTAGGCTAAATTTTCCCCACTTTCTTGTTTGAGGTTCTAAAATTTAACCTCAAGTTTCATCACTTCATTCCTAGGTCATAACTCTTTGTGCATGATAACCTTGAGCTTGCTCCAAGGTAGAGCCATGGCTTCATTCGTGCCACGAACGTGTTTTTCGTTATTCTACCATGTGAGCGCTTTTTCTCAATGACTCTCTAGCATAACGAGTCTTTTGTTATTGGGACAATCAGTATAGAGGAAGGTATTCTTCATACTCTCGAGCCATTGGAGTAGTGTCGTGCATCCTCAGATTAATCATACTTGGGTGGTTTAGCATTAGATAAAGTCCTGTAGTTGCAATTGGCACCACCTTGGTTGGCAAGAGTAGCGTTGAGATTTTATTGGATTCAAGTCATCATGTTTGTGATCCCCACATCCATTTGGTGAGCAATTTGAGCTGCCAATTTGCGGCCAGAGTTGTCAGAATGATAATGAAGATGGTGAGAAGACATGCTACAAGAATATGAAACTTATAAGATTTTTGAAACTTAGGTTATGGATGTTTGGATAAAATATAATAGATTAAAATTCACGAAACTCGAATCAACACACAAATGAATCACAAAAATAGTCACAAAATATTTGAATATAAACATAGGATATGCATAAAGCATTTGGAATATATATTATAATATAAGTGTGTGTGTGTGAGAGAGAGAGAGAGAGACATGGGATAAAGTATGAACAGATAAACATGTAGCATATAAACATATAAGGAAAATAACTTGCAAGACTTGAGATTTTTGGGCCCTATTCTTATCAACTATAAACTAAGTCATGGTGTCGAATAAGTTATAACCTAGTACCTATAGTCAAGGTTCTGATCAATCTGTCATACCCCAACCGACGACAGATTATACGTTGGGGCGTGAATGAGATTGTTCATAGCTCATGACAATATTAAAAGTTATAATAATTTATTCAACACATTTAAATTATGTCTCATGATACATGTTCTCTCAAATGAAAACATAAACAAAACAAGATAACATTGCCCATTACTTATTTAACCTAGTTCCAAAGTGGTTTCATGTTTTAACTTCAAATGTAATATCAATCCTGTGTATTCGCATCATGTATAAAATAACATGTAAACTTTATGAATAGTTGGTGAGCAACCATGGTGTTATGAGTACACACATATATAATGAAAACACAAATCAAACAAGTTAAATGAAATTCTAAGCACATATGATACAATAACATGTGTGATCAGACCTCATTGACTTGATTCCACAACCCGAAGGTTATTCTAAATGTCAGTTTCGATCGTCCAAATGCCAAAATCGGTCAAATTTGGACATGTGTCAAACAATAGATCTATCATCGTTACCGATGGCTTGTTAAGTTGATGATTCACACTAAATTGATTGATTAAATAACAAGTAAAAAACAACACAAGCATAGAATAAACAAATAACAACATATTAATTGCATGTTTGAATGAATAAAAAGCATGTTTTATTGTACAGGTACATGGTATAGTGGGGTACACCCCAAAAGTGGTTCAAAAGTAAAAAAGAGATATGATTACTCACCTTCATTGTTGAGTGAAATGAACAATAACTAAGGAATATGTTTATATAACAATCTTATAACTTTTAGTCAAAAAGTAGCAATGAAAAGTGTAATCGGGGTTGGACAACTTTATGTTTTAGAATAAATAGAAAATTATATATAAATAAATTCCTAAAAATTTCAAAGTTCTCCGGTTAGTAAATCATTCTATTTGGAACAACTTTCACTTAAAAAGTTCGTCCATATTCAGACCCGAGATAGGCATAAACTGTCATTCTTCTAAGAAGGTACAGATTTGAACATTGAATCAACCACTATGGAGTCATACTAAGGAATAAATATGAAAATAAAGCATCATTAGAACCACAACACAATGAATTTAATCATAGGCTTTGATTCTGCATCATTTCAGTTTGTTAAGTTATGGCACAACATTTGTTGACCAAATTTCCTGTCAAATTCAAATTATTTTATTTAAATGTTCTAAACATTTTGAAATTGTTTTTGTTAAAAAACAAATGTAAGTCATCTATGGTATGATGGATACATCATGCAGAGAGGATGTATCATCAAACCCTTGTGGCTATTGTATAAAAAAATACAATAAAAACATAAGATACAACGATGTAAGAACTTGTTAAGGTGTGACCATCAAAAATCAACTTAGAACCTTATGTTCTTTGTCTCCCCCACCACATACACCGTGTCGTATTGATTATATAAGATCCAAGACATGATTATGTGATGGTTCTATGACCATTTTAAAGAAGATAATAACACGATTTACATTAAATGAAAAACAACACAAGATTAATCTAAATAACTATTGTATTACCTTGAAAATTTAAAGAACACATGCAAGAGGGGAGGATAGTTAGGCAAAAGAAGCTAGGGATTATGGTTGTATTTATGAGGAGGCTATTAGGGTATAAAGGAATAGAATGGGGTTGGGTTTGGGCTTAAAGGAAAGAAATGAAGGTTGGGCTTTGTTATTTTTGAAAAACTAAGCCCGTTCATTTAAATATTGTTTCATCTTTTAATTAAAAGCAAAATCGTCCAAGATTCACAATTTATTTATGATATGTGTGATATATATAAATAAAATTATGACACATAGAACTATAGTTACATTTAACAAATGTTTTAAATAAAAATGCTTGTTACAAGATTACTTAGGAAAGCCATGGTATAACAATTGATTATGACATTTCACGATAAAAAAATACACATGATACGTTCGATGGAAATGGTTTAAGACGTTGTAACATATGATATTAAATGGATAACATGTTTCATGTTATTTATCAGGAATGATTACATAAGTTTCATGAATAAGCCTTACAATGCATTAAAAAATCAAAAGGAAAAAGAAAATTTTGAAGTGTTACACCGAAATACACGATTTAGAAACGCCCAAAACCAAGAACAGAAGATAAAACCATGGCTTCAAAATGAAGAGGAAGCCATCGTTATGCATGCAGTTATTCAATGATTCTTGAGGTTTAAATTTCAAGTTTCAACTACTACATATAATGTTCACTAGCCTTGTGTTTGCGCAATGTAACAGGGGCACGCACAATCTAACATTGAACGCATAATTTGGTAATGGGTCACATGATGATAGTGCGCATGTAACCCGAACTGGACACGTAACTCGTGCAAAGCTAATACTCATGTAACTGAAGATTTAACACATGTAACCGGCATTGGAATGAACGTTACCGGCATTAAACATGCTTAACCGACACAGTGCTGGTAATTCATGTCGATTACTGGTGTGGGGAGTTGGGTAGAGCGTTTACCAAGATTGGGTTACGCACTTTACATGGTGGTGGACACGTGTTTATCGGCCCCGTTGAATGTAATTAATGGCATCTGCGTAACCGGTGACGAAAATCAAAAAGCACGGTTGGAATATACATTAATTTCAAATAAATCATTTTGTAAATGAACTCGTTTTGGCCCGTAACCCTTCTGACCTGACACTGTTCTAACCTGAATCATGTTCTGATCTGACCTCTTTCGACTTGAACCCGTACCAACTTGAACCAAATTAACCCATTTTTCTAAATCGACTCGTTCCTAACCTAATCCAGTTTTACACATGACCCGAACTCACCCGACTCAACTTGTTGCCAATTCTAACTTGTAATCATGTAACATCTAATTTTTTAAAACGACAAAAGCATAGCAAACCTATACTCAACTTAAAGAGAATAATATGTCGTTTCCATGGTGTAATTTTTTTTTAAATATTATTAACGTGTGAAAAAATTATGACCATTAAAAAGTCGTGGGATAGTTGGTTTTGAAATAAAGGATTATGTGTAACTATTTTTAAAATAAAAAAAAATGAGTTGAGTTGATGGACCAAAGTTGTACTTATTGTTTAAGACTGAAACATACACATTGGTCCCTAGAATCTCATAACTTTATACATTATTAATGGTATTTAAAACAACAAGTTTTGTACCCCTCTACAAATTAAAAGGTCCATCATGTTTTGTATATAGTATAGATATAGAATATAGATATAATTTATGAGTCCTACATTAACACGCAATAAGATCATTAATGACAGATCAAGCATTATGCTAACTTTGGTTATTTTAAATATGTGGGTCCCACAACTCCACAAGCAAAGAACCAAAGAAAAATGTGATCAAGAAAAACAAACTAAATGCCGTTATTGACATATTATCGCTGCATATAGCCATATTGACTTATTAAATCGATAAATATGACTAGGGTTGTTCCCGAGAATTATTAAAAACTTTTGAGTCGAAAGCAACAAATATAAGCCTTTAGTAAAAAGAGCTTTTTTATTGGGTTTAAATTTACCGGGGTGATCGGGCCGCATACTAAGGGGGGAGGGGGTAGTTCCATCTCCATCACTCACCATACCCAATGGTGGTGTGCCACCTCACCCCACCACATTCCATCACTAATGATGGAATTTAGTGAGGTTGGTGGTAGTGTGAGTGTGATGGGTTTTAAGAGGGGTTACTCGACCGCATTTCAACTAAATGGGAGCTGTCCAAAAGAGGGGTTATGTTGGAGGATTTACAATGTGTGTTTTGTGGAGACTTTGTTGATTCATCACATCTTATGATAAATTGTAGTGTCTCCAAGTGGGTATGGTCTATTATACATGACTGGGTCAAACTTCCTAAACGGGTCAGTTTTGGCACGTTGGAGGAGATGCTCGGTTACCCGGATAATTTAATAAAGAACAAAGAAGAATGTAAAGCAGTGCAATCCATCTCGGCAGTTACTTGTTGGATGATATGGAAAGCCAGAAACGACATTATTTTCAATAATGTGCCTTTTCATATGTCCAAAGTGGTCAACGACATTAAGTCCGCTTCCTTCTTGTGGGTGAAACATCGTGGCAAGGTTTCGAGCCTTGATTGGGAGAAATGATGCAAGTTTAGCTTTATTAATTTCTTCTTATAGAGCTTTTGTACTCGGTTGTGACTTTTTCTGTTTGTTTAGACTTCTTGCTTCTTACTAGTTGTCCTCCTTTTATTTATTAATATTATTGGTCTTTCAAAAAAAAAGTTAATGTTAGTTATGGTGGAGTGAGAATATTTGATTTTTCAAAAGTAATAATGTTAGTTAGTGACGTCATGTTGACATGTTGTATGTGCATTATCCCCACTAAGTTTGAATAAGCAACCATTAACATATTTCCTTTTAACTTCTGTTATTGTAGACGAATTTTTATCTTATCATTTTCAAAACGATGTTTAATGAATATCTAGAACTACAAAATGCATCATCACCTAATTTGTTGCCAAACATGATCTCTGTTTTCTACTTTTCTTTCTTTTATTTGTGTGGCACAACTAAAAGTTATTTGATGTCTCCAAGTGACATAGTGGAAAGACGTTTTCCTATTGTTGAGGGTTCAAATCTTGTATGAATATAGATGGTTTATAGGAGAAGACTAGAAGTCTTTAAAAAAAAAGAACTCAAGTTATTTGATACAATAACTTCATGCATACTATGATAAATACTATGTAAAGAAAATAACTTAGATTAATGGCAAGATCACAACGTTAGCTAAATACGGAGTGTGTTATATTTTATTAGGTGATAGTATAGTACTAAGTTGTGTATCTATTATTGCTCTAGTAAAAGACTTAAATCTCGTTAATATGCATATGCCCCCACATGGATAACATTCTATATATCAACGCATCATCACAGTCAAATTTATGTTCATTCGTGCTTGTGTATTTGTATTCGTTCATTTATCTTCATTTACATATTTACTTAAATTTATTTATTAGTTGTGCACTTGTGCATCAACCATCTTCACAATCAAATTTTAGAATCAAGTATTGGGTAGTCAATTTGATGAAAGAAGGAGAACACCTGCGTTTACTTCTATTTTTAATCATTTATTTGTGTTCATTCTTAATGGGCGTTTGGGATTGCTTCTTTAAAATGCTTTTTGCTTTTTGGAGATGTGAAATGTCCAAAATACCCCTCTAAAAGCACCCAAAAGCACCAAATTGAAGCTTTTAGGTGCTTTTGGAGGAGCATTTTGGACATTTTACCTTTCCAAAAAGCAAAAAGCATTTTAAAGAAGCAATCCCAAACATGCACTTAGACGTCCATTTATTTTTGTTCATTTAAGTCCAATTCACGTTTCAACGAATGAACATATCCATGAGTATGTTTATTTCCTAACGAGTGTTTACGAACAGTGGCGAAGTTTGGATGAAGATGCAAAGAGGACGGACGAAAATACGCATTAAAAAAACCGTAAACGAAGGGGGCCGGGATCAAATTTTTGGTTGTAGAAGGGGTAAATTTACACTACGTATAAAAAATGTCATGCGCAAACAGATAAATTTACACTACTACGTAAAAAAACGGAGGGGGCCGGGATCAAAATTTTGGTTGTAGACGGAGTACATTTACACTGCGTATAAAAAATGTCATGCGAAAACAGATAAATTTACACTACTTCGTAAAAAACGAAGGGGGTCGGGACCACCCCTGGCCCCAACCATCCTTCGCCCCTGTTCACGAAGATAAAATCCGCCTGTTGAAGTATTTTATTTTTATTTTCAGTTAAAGTTAAATAAACACACACAAACTAGCCTTCTTTATATTTGTTAAGTATGTTATAAGCCAACACAGAGTGTCACCTCTTTTCAATCTACTGATCACTTCTAGAACTTTGTTTTTTTTATCACCCAACTATTCTATTTTTGTATATTCACATTAAAGGACAGCAAAACATTTTCATGTTGCATCACCTTTGTAGATGTGGTATACCAATGCCTTTTTATTGTATTCGACTACCATCTAGGTTGTAACCATTTTAAGAAGATATCTAATGATACATGTTTGTTGTATGCTCCATGATTCATAACTTTAAAGACGCATTGAGATATGTTTTTTTGATTAAGTTATTAACTAACCTATAGTTATTTGTTTAGGTTTTAAATATTCATAACCAATCACTTCAACAAAGGGATTCTGATTTTCTCAAAAATGTGAACGGTGATTTGATTGATTCCTTTACGAGAAAATTTCTAAAATATCCATTTTGAATAAGGTGGTCAAGGTTTTGTCTACAATCATAATGAATTCCCTGAATGTCCATTATCAATACCGCAGGATCCTCCCTTAAACTTTGTCAGACTCACTTATTTTAAACCAATAGTTACTTGCCATGTGTCATATATATCTTCGGACTCTCATATATACCGTCGACCTTACATATATACCGTCAGAAGATGGTATATAAACCGTCGGCCTTACATATAAACCATCGGCCTTGCAAAATTTTATGAAATGATTTAATAAAATAAATTCTTTTACACAAGAAATTATTAAGTTAGGATCCGACGGTATATTTGTGAGGCCGACATTATATATGATCTTCCGACGGTATGTATGTAAGGCCGACGGTATATACCACACGTGTCAAGTAACTACTGGTTTAAAATAAGTGAGTGTACGTAAGTTTAAGGGAGAAGCCAATGTTATTGGTAATGGACGTTTGAGGAATATATAACGATGATAGACAAAAGTTTGAACACATTGTTTGAAATGGACATTTTGAGGATTTTCCCTTCCTTTATTCATTTTTTTTGTTGTGTAAGTCATACTCATTTTGACAACTTTTTGGTTATTCTAATAACTTATACTCATAACTAAACCATAAAACATTACTATAACCTCTATGTAAACACGACACAAACCCATTTTTGGTGTTTTTTAAATGTATGTGCTTTGGCTAAATAACATCGTTTTCTTATCATCTAACTTGTTAATTTGATTTGATGTAATACAAGTCACGTATTTATTATCTATACACAACAAAAAATAAGAAAAAAATGGGAAGAAATATCACATTTGTTATCAAACTCGTAACAATGGCCACCATCATATCTATCGCACGCTCTATACAAATACATCATCGCCCCATTTGTTACTCCACCGCTTGTTCAACCTCCAAACGCCTTCTTAAATCTCGCATCTGCCCACTCTGGTCTCCTTCCTTCTTCATCTGCCTCCGTCAATCTCACTCTCCTCTCACCGCCGTCACTCCTTCACATCATTATTCAATGTCGACGACGGTTTCCGATAACAATAATCCGTTACTCAACAACTTCGAGTTTCCGCCTTTCGATACGATCGATGCCAGTCATGTCCGCCCAGGGATGCGTGCCTTGTTGAAGAAGCTTGTAAGTCTCTAATTGATTATCGATTTCTGCTTATTAGGTTGTTGATTTTGGATATTATGTTACAGGATAGTGATCTGGCGGAATTGGAGAAGACTGTGGAGCCTACGTGGCCGAAGCTGGTCGAGCCGTTGGAGAAGATGATGGATCGGTTGACTGTTGTTTGGGGAGCTGTTAATCATCTCAAGGCGGTCAAGGATACCGCTGAACTCCGGTCCGCAATCGAAGAGATTCAGGTTTATTAATTATTTGTTGTTATTGCTAGTTTTGGTTAATTTGATTGATGCATGTTAAAAAAGCTTGATGATTGGTTATATTCTGATTGCAGCCTGAGAAAGTGGAATTTGACCTTAAATTGGGACAAAGCAAGCCTTTGTATAATGCTTTTAAGGCGATAAGGGAGTCACCAGATTGGGATAAACTGAGTGACGCCCAGAAACGCATTGTTGAATGTAAGTATTGTTTTATCTTGAAGTTTGTTTGTTGTTGCAGTAAAGCTTTATGGGACATGCACCGGTTGATGTTGACTCAATTGTATAGAATAAAAGAAAATGCTTGTGATAACATATATAACATAAAGGCAAGCTTGATACGCTTGCTTCACTTAAATAGGCTAAATATTATAAATTCGTTAATATATCTAAAGCTAACACATTTACAGAAGTTTACTAATTACAACAACAGCTATTGCAATTGACCATAACAAAAGGTGTAACCTAAAGTGTTTCTTTGTTGTCATCAAAAGTTATGCATGAAAATATGTGTGAACCCTTGGGTGGGCAAAAGTAAAATTGCACTAATTTTGACGTTATTTTACTAATCACGTGAAAATAACGTTAAAAGTGGCGGAAGGTTAATCAGGCATCATGTGGTGGCGTTGATAGCCGAAAGACAAGGGCACATGCACCAATCAGCCGGTGTCCCGATGATTGAGTGTTATGTGTCTTATGTCCAAGGCTTGATTCAAAACTACTATCAAGCCGGGGGTCTCACCGGAAGCAGCCTCTCTATCCCTATGGGATAGAGGTAAGGCTGTCTACATCTTACCCTCCTCAGACCCTACCATAGCATTGCTATTGGTGGGATATACTGAGTACGATGATGATGATGATGATGATGATGAAAAGTTATGCATGATTTTTTATCAACAGAAGATTAATTTGTATCTGAAACTTCTCTTTACTCTTCGTTTTCTTTAGTCCTTAAATACTTATTCTGGAGTTGATTCTTTCTTGTTTGCAATACGTTTTTATCTTTTTCACGACTTGAATATATATTACTACTGCAAGTCCGTGTCCAAAAAATAATTATTTTTATTTTAATCCTAATATTGAGCATCTGTGAATTTGGTTTGACATGATATGTGTACGCATGCAGCATCAATAAAGGAGGCCGTTCTTGGTGGTGTCTCTCTTGAAGATTCTAAGAGAGAAGAATTCAACAAAATTCAACAGGAACTGACAAAACTTTCACGAAAGTTTGAGGAAAATGTTTTGGATGCCACTAAGAAGTTTGAAAAACTAATAACAGATAAAAAGGAAATTGAAGGATTGCCGCCTACAGCTCTTGGTTTGGCTGCACAAACTGCCTCATCTAAGGTCATAAAAAAATCTTGTTATTCATGCTCGCTAGTCTTTATCTAAAAAGATAATCTTGTTAGTGTTTTATAAAAACACAACAGTGTCCTATTTGTCTTTATTTTTTTATAATACATATTGATTTTCAGGGTCATGAAAATGCCACTGCTGAAAATGGGCCATGGATGATTACATTGGATGCTCCAAGTTTTATGTCTGTCATGCAACATGCTAAGAATCGGGCTTTAAGGGAGGAAATTTACCGCGCTTATGTAACTCGTGCTTCTAGTGGAGAATTAGATAATACTTCAGTTATTGAGCAAATTCTAAAACTGAGATTGGAAAAAGCTAAGCTTCTTGGATACAATAACTATGCAGAGGTCTAAATTTGTATTCATTTCTCTTACTTTCTATCTAGTTTTGCTTCTTATTCTCTTTATTTGATTGGTGTGATGGTTGAAAATAATTCTCAGGTAAGCATGGCAACTAAAATGGCCACTGTTAGTAAAGCTGAAGAGCTTCTAGAGAAGCTTAGAAGTGCTTCTTGGAATGCTGCAGTTCAGGGTAATATAGCATACATATTTTTTATTTACATTGTTTATATATATATATATATATATATAAGTACTGTTCTATTTAATGGCTTAAACACTCACTATACCAATTGTTTCATATCTTGTAGACATGGAAGATCTCAAACAGTTTTCTAAAAGTCAAGGTGCTCCCGAAGCTAATGAGTTAACTCACTGGGATACCACCTTTTGGAGTGAGAGGCTACGCGAATCAAAATACGAGATAAATGAGGTTCTTTTATAGATCTTGTATACAAAAAGAATAACATCTTTGTGTTGTTTTTAGTTTAAATGTTTGCTCATATATTAATTTCTTGATATTGCAGGAAGAATTGAGACCTTACTTTTCATTGCCTAAAGTTATGGATGGTCTTTTCAGCCTCGTGAAGATGCTATTTGGCATTGATGTTGAACCAGCTGACGGTTTAGCACCAGTAAGATATCTTATTACCTTTTGTTTAAGGACTCAACATGTTTAATTCTTTTGTTTTTGTTTGTAGGTTTGGAATGCTGATGTCAGATTTTACAAAATCAAGGATTCAACTGGCAAACCTATTTCATACTTTTACTTTGATCCATATTCTCGCCCAGCTGAAAAACGAGGCGGTGCATGGATGGATGAAGTGGTTGCAAGGAGTCGAGTATTATCAGATGACAAAACCTCGGTTAGGTTGCCCATTGCACATATGGTCTGCAATCAAATGCCACCTGTTGGAGATAAGCCAAGCCTTATGACATTTCGCGAGGTAAGTGCAATGCTTATTTACATGAGAGAAACATTGCAAAATTTTTAGTATTTATATTGTTTAATACATGATGTATGATGTTTATAGGTGGAGACTGTATTTCATGAGTTTGGTCATGCACTTCAGCACATGCTAACAAAACAAGATGAGGGTCTTGTTGCTGGTATACGTGGCATTGAATGGGATGCTGTTGAGTTACCTTCTCAATTTATGGAGAATTGGTGCTATCATAGGTATCATATTGACAGATTGTAAGAAGAGTTCTTTTAAAGATTATATTTAATTTCAATTAAACGCCTGTTGCAGGGATACACTGATGAGTATTGCAAAACATTATGAAACTGGAGAGAGCCTTCCTGAAGAGATATATCAGAAGCTTCTTGCTGCTAGAACTTTCCGTGCTGGTAGCCTTAGCCTTCGTCAGGTGAGTTTGAGTGTATGACATTATTATTTGTTTTTTCTAAAAATTAACATCTTATGTTAATTTGTAGCTAAAATTTGCAACTGTTGACCTGGAGCTACATAGCAAGTATATTCCTGGTGGGTCTGAATCGATTTATGATGTTGATCGAAGGGTCAGTGAAAAAACTCAAGTAATTCCTCCTCTTCCGGAGGACAGGTTCCTTTGCAGCTTTAGCCATATTTTTGCAGGTTGGTTCCTGGTTTAGTATTGTTATATTATCTTGTCAATGCTAATTAGTTTGCGGATGAATATTTTGTTATTAAATTATATCGCCATTACCTTATTATGATTTTGTCTACCATTTACAGGTGGGTATGCTGCTGGATATTACAGTTATAAGGTATTTTTTATGTCTTTGATTATCACGAAGTTTTTACAGTTTCCACAAATTACTACACAAGTAAATAGTAGATTACTAGTGTTACAACGTTTAGGTTGTATATTTGTTATCTTTTTCTCAGTTGGCACTATTTCTGATTGTGAACATAATTTCTACAGTGGGCAGAAGTATTGTCTGCTGATGCTTTCTCGGCTTTTGAGGATGCTGGATTAAATGATGACAAGGCGGTTAAAGAGACAGGGCGCAGGTTCCGTGAAACTATTCTTGCGCTAGGAGGTGGAAAAGATCCACTAACGGTTAGTTCATTCAGAGTTCATATATTTGTTTTTTTCTCTATCAACTTCTTCAATTACATAATTTCAACTGGTTTCTCTAATACATTTACTAGTAATTTGTGCATTTAAGATGGAAAATGGGCCACTTTCAATACGAAGAAAAAACTTGACTGACTTGATAATGGTTGAATGGAATATACAGGTTTTTGTTGAATTCCGTGGACGGGAACCCTCACCTGAGCCACTACTCAGGCACAATGGTCTGTTACAAAGTGCATCAGCATGATTCATAACAGGAGCAAATTGCTGATCCGAAAGTTGTTTTTGTTTTTCTTGGATCTAAATCATGATTGCAGTTGACATGATGTTTCTAGACTCCTTATGTTTTATCGACTAGTTAATTTAATCAGCAGTTGCACAATGAAAATCTCCCTTTTTAGGACCTCTCATATGGTGGTTTGAGTTGTCTTGTTTTACTTTTGGAGTCTATTTTGACCTGGTGATTCAGTCAGGTTTGACAACCAAGTCTGTTTGAGCAAATTTCCTGGCATCTTATCATTCTCATCATCTCATGTGTATGATAATTATATGCCATTCACATGATGTATATCCAGGGATCATGAGTATATTTTAGAGTTTAATTTGCTTTTATATATACAAAAGGAGATTGTAATCGTAAATTGAATTTTAATAAAAACAAGCCTAGAACTTTAAAATCTTTATGACGGCGTTTAGTTGATTTTAGATTATGTGTGCGTTCTATAGAGTATAGAGACACATTCTTTTCGAAACCGAAAAAATGTTGAGAACTACAAGAGTTTAATAGATTGAACATGGTGCATTAGAAATAACCAAGGTAGGGAGACCTAAGTTGACATGGGACGAGCGTATTAGGTAGGATTTGATAGATTATACATCTCCAAGAACCATGATTGTAGATGGGCTTTTGTAGAGACAAAAGGACGTGTATTGATCGTTTTATTAGCTGTTAATATTGTAGTTTTTATTGTGTTTTACTCGCTTAGGTACTATTTTAGTGTTGGCATCAGCTTTATGTTACTTATATAGCACCACTTTTATTATTAGTATTTGATGTTTATTGTGACTCTTTTATCTATATACTTTATGTAATCTGTTTTCTCTAGTTTATTACTCTTAACACATTATTGGAGCGGGGGTCTCAATTGGAGTGGTCTCTATATCAATGTCCCACTCTCCTTAGACTCTATCATATGAGTGAGATTCACACGTGCCCTACACTGACATAACAATGAATTGTTTTTCTTATTTTTATAACTTAACTTGGCGTAAAGTTCACACACAGATGTGTTCATACAATAAATAAAAGACCTTGACGTTGATTGAGCAATATTAAATGTATATTGTCGCTGCTGCCAACGCTAAAACACTCCATGACAACATGGTTTTGGACCTTGTGATCAACTGGTTGTATATAAAATGTTCAGGGCCGGTTATATTTGGATGGCGTAAATATTCTGTTGTATACTGAAGTTGGAAAATATATTTCAAAATAAAGAGACAGAATCAGTTACTTTCTAACTATATGTTAACTTTACGTGCTTAATCGTTCATCGAATTTTAACTTTCCTTTGATGATATTTATATATAAGACATTAAGATTAAGATTAAGGCGCCATTAACAAAAGTAGTGTACTTACCGGTATGATATTCTGGGTCTTCGCCTTCTTATTCCTGTTGCCTTGTTCTGAACCGTTAGATTTCAAGATCGATCGTTTCGAGGCTGAAGCAACAGACATAATGTATAGAGGAGATGCCATACCTTCTGTTGGAACCATAGAGTTCAACAAAGTCAACTACATTAACCGTGTAGGCCAAGCCATATACTATGACACCTTACCCATTTGGGACCATAAGTCGGGCAAGCTAACCGAATTCACCACTCACTTCAGCTTCTTCATCGACACACAAGGCCGATCCGCATACGGTAATGGCCTCACCTTCTTTCTTGCCCCAGTGGACTTCCAAATCCCACCCAACTCAGCCGGTGGCTTTCTAGGCCTGTTTAACACGACTTACTCCGATTCACCCAAAAACCAAATAATTCTCATCGAGTTTGACTCTTTTGTGAACCCTGAATGGGATCCCGACGTTGAACACGTGGGCATTAACAAGAACTCGGTTCATTTAGCTACTTACGCTGCATGGGATGCTGGTTCACACAGTGGAGACAATACAGATGCATGGGTATCTTACAATGCCACCACAAAGATTCTGAACTTGCGGTGGAGTTATAGCGTTGGAAATGATTCTGGAGGGAATCTTTCGTATCAAGTTGACCTCAGGGAGGTTCTTCCTGAACGGGCAATGGTCGGGTTTTCAGCTGCCACGGGTGCTAATGTAGAAAGACATGTCCTTCAGTCATGGGAGTTCAGTTCAACTTTAATAATGGTTGCAAAAGGTAAAGATGATTCAAAGGATTGGAAACTAGCAGTGGAGATAGCAGTCCCTCTTAGTGTTCTAGTTCTAATAGTCATTGCAGTATGCGTTGCATATTGGAGAAGAAAACAAAGGAGAAGAAACCAAAGAAGACCTGCAGAGAACCCGGTAGAAGCAGCCGCCTTGACATCCATGAATGATGATCTTGAGCGAGGAGCGGGCCCGAAAAGGTTTTCTTACAACGATCTAGTTTTAGCAACCGATAACTTAGCAGATGACAGAAAACTAGGGCAGGGTGGATTTGGGTGTGTCTACAAGGGCTATTTGTTACAGGAAAACGCAGTGGTTGCGATTAAGAAAATTTCAGAGGGTTCTAAACTGGGGAAGAAAGAATACAGAACGGAAGTGAAGGTTATTAGCAGTTTAAGGCACCGAAACTTGGTGCGTCTCGTCGGTTGGTGCCACGATGAAACTCAATTCTTGCTTGTTTATGAGTTTATGGAAAATGGTAGCCTTGACTCTCACCTATTCGGTCAAAAGACTCCCCTTGAGTGGGATGTGAGGTATAAGATTGCTACGGGTTTAGCTTCTGCGTTGTTGTATCTGCACGAAGAATGGGAGCAATGTGTGTTGCACCGTGATATTAAGACGAGCAATGTTATGCTTGATTCGGGGTTCAACGTGAAGCTTGGAGACTTTGGTTTGGCTCGGCTCATGGACCATGATGAGTCGGGTCCACAAACAACTGGTTTAGCCGGAACCCTCGGTTACATGGCTCCTGAGTATGTAACGACAGGGAAGGCTAGCAAAGAATCAGATGTTTATAGCTTCGGGGTGGTGGTATTAGAGATTGCATCAGGGCGGAAGGCGACAAATAGAGTTGAGCCGGATTCCTATCAAGGATTGGTGCAGTGGCTTTGGGGTTTGTTTGGGAAAGGTGAGCTGGTTTCGGGTGTTGACCAGAGGCTGAACATGGTGTTTGACTCGAAAGAAGTCGAGTGTTTGATGATGGTGGGGTTATGGTGTGTTCACCCTGACTTGAATCTAAGGCCGTCGATCCGGCAAGCAATACAGGCGCTGAAGTTTGAGATTGCGGTCCCAAATCTTCCGATGAATATGCCAGTGCCGATGTACTGTGCAGAACCAGAACCAGATGCTCATGAAGGTAGTTCTGGTTCCGGAGGCGGTTCGCTAACTTACACTAGCATTGATCTGATCCGTTAAAGAAATGGTGTATGTTAGTTCAAGTGAGCAATTCTCGGACATAGAAACATAAGCTGTATTGTTATATATCTACTACTCACGACTCAAGTTCGAGTCTTAGAAATATAAATTGAAATGAGCCAAACTCGAGCTCGAGCTCTTATAAGTTAAACAAGGCTCTTTTGTAGTTAACAAAAATATAAGCAAATTTCAAAAAATATTAATATTGATAAAAAAAAAATATAAGCAATCATAAGCAAATTTCATGATATTGTCATCATAGCAAACCATAGTTAACAAAAATCATAAAATATAGATATTGTCATCATACCATTATTGAGTAGACATCAGCAATCAAATGATTGAGCATAAAAATATGGTTATTATTTATCATCTCGTAACTCAATCAATTCAAAACAACTAAACAAGTAACAAAATAGTGTAAAGAAGCTCATATTAGATACACAAAGAATCTGCAGAGGCAAAACTGAGGTTGTGGACTTGTGGCCATCACCATTCAATTTTTTGCCCATTCTTTACTTGCCTCCACTACTCATCCGTTACACCTTCATTCGAAGCCGATTGGACGGTTTTATGCACTTAATACTTTAGATTTAAGAACAACATTACCATTTTGACTTTTCAGGTCAACCCTTTAGATTCAAAATTGTGAGAGAGAGTCCTACAGGCTCAAACTAAAAACATAAATGTATTTTATGCATATAGTTTTGATAAAAAACCTAAAACTAGTGACTGTGAGATGTGCTTTGATATGTGAAGTGGAAAGAGGAACAAAAATGTAATCCCACTTATTAAACCAAGGCTCTGTTTGGAATTTAGTTTGAAAACAGCTTATTAATTTTTTTAAAAAACAATCACTCTATATAATAATAAACAAGTGGACTTTCACAAAATTTCCCTTTTATGTTTCACCAAATTTCTTTAAAATGTCACATGACATTTCCTAATTATTTTATTTCAATTTCAAAATTAAGTGAACTTGTGAGTATTTTTAATTATATTAATTATCTTTGAAATACCATCTAGAGATTCTTTTTTGTTAATTATTTATCACATATTCTTTTTATTTAATGAAGTGAACTTATGAATATTTGTTAGTTATTGTGAAAATATTACTTCGCTTAATAATATTTAACAAAATAAATATAGCTATAATAATTTCATCGAGTTTTCCATCAACAGAAATGTAATTCAATTAACAATTATTTGAAAAAAAAAACAATTACTAAATTTTATTTAACCTACAAAATATCACTTTTAAAGATGATACATTTCTAAATCATATACTATTCATTAAATTTTAAATTTTAGAGACCCAAATCAACTATATATATTATTATTTTATTTTTTTTACATATTTTTCTATTGATATATTTTTATTAAAAACATATTGTTTATAGCTGACATTTCAAGTTTAGTTGATACACCGTTTTATGTATACGATTTGGAATTTTAAAAGTTTGAATGTTGTTAAACGTCGTCACTATTCGTTATTAATGATTATGCAGCTAGGTATAGTTGATTTATTTATCACATTGTTTAAAAGAGAAAGGTGATTGGCTCTAACACCATGCCCCAACAAAACTTGTATAGTTGGTTTACTTCTCATTTTATTTTATAGGTAAAAAACTAAAAAATAAGAAAAACATTAGGAAAAGCAGGGGTGGACCCACGTTGGTTGAATGGGACTAGAAACTCAACCCGAAAATCAACCCAATTTAACTCGATATATTCCACCAAGATCCGAATAACCCCTAATAAACGGATCAATATTTGGATTGATTTCCATTAAGCCCAAACCCAAACAACAGTGATGAATCTAGATTTTTTTTTCAAGTGATACACTATTTTTAAATGCTTCAATTTCATAGTTATTTATTTATTCAGTAAAATTATCATCTTTAATTTTTATTTTTTTTGTATATAGGTATCATCAATGAGAATTTAGTCTCTACACAACAAAGATTGACCACAAATTGTAAGTGACCATGTTACTATCATTATTATATTATTATTTTTTTTAAGTTTAGCTAAAAGTGATTGTATTTTGGGTTGCATATATAGTTCACAAGGCATGTGTACTTTGTTTGCTTCCGAACATAAGAATATGTTTCTTCTTTTTCTTTTTTTTTTCATGTGACCCATTTTAGTAAACGGGTTAAAGGATTGATGTGGCCATTTACGAAAACATTTAAATTATTTTTAGACAGAATTACAAATTTTGTCCTTTAAAAAAAGCCAAATTACGGTTCGTGTCCTTTTTTTAGTTTCCTTGCAGGCGGTGTCCTTTAAACATTTTTTCCTACACGTTACGTCCTTTACGCTAACTGGGTTAGAAAAACTCAGTTAAATACCCTCACGTGAGACGCATGTGAGGGTATATTGGTCTTTTCAACGAAGTGGTTCAAATATATTATTGTAAAAAATAAATAGTAATTATTAGATATATACTCTCTCTCTCTTTTCGTCTTCTTTCTCTCTCTCTCTACTCTTTTTCCTTGTAGCACAGACTATCCTAACCCAACATCACCGACCAGATCGCACTCGTTAACGTCAACGCAGACAAGCTCCGAGGTGAGATGCTTGACCTCCAACACGTCGCCGCTTTCCTTCCTCGTACCAACATCACCGCCTTCGTTGACTACTCCAACATCGTCAGATCTGATCTTGTCATTGTCACTGCTGAGGCCCGACAGATCACAGGGTAGTCCAGGCTTAACTTGCTGTAGAGGAACCTGTCTCTGTATAAGAAGATGGTGCGGCGGGTTTACGGTGGGTTTACGGCGGCGGATCTGCTCATGGATATCCAACAGGGTATCCGGTGGGTTTACGGTGGCGGCAGAGGTGGTGGTGGGAACTGGGGGTGTGGGTTTCGTGGGTCAGTGTTGGATTGTCGTCGGAGTTAGAGAAATTGGGTGATTTGGTGGGTTTGAGATCTAGGGTTTCTAGGGTTAATGATTTGGTGGTAGTGGAGGTAGAGGCGAAATGGTTAGGTGGTGGTGGAGGTAGAGGCGAAATGGGTTGGAGTTGGCCAGATCCGGTGGTGGTGGATGGGTTGGAGGTGGCCGGATCCGGTGGTTGTGGATGGGTTGGAGGTGGCCGGATCCGGTGGTTGTGGATGGGTTGGAGGTGGCCGGATCCGGTGGTGGTGGTGGCCGGGTTTCGACCAGGAGGTTTAATGGAGAGTTGACCAGGTGGTGGTGGTGGTGGT
Organism: Bidens hawaiensis; assembly: GCF_021521415.1. NCBI lineage: Eukaryota > Viridiplantae > Streptophyta > Magnoliopsida > Asterales > Asteraceae > Bidens > Bidens hawaiensis. Next base: position 2,336,186 of record NW_027491177.1, on the reverse strand, counting down.
GGTTGTAGATGGGTGGTTGACGGCGGCGGTGGGAATGGAATCTGCAACGGGGTGGGTGGGGGTATGGTGGCCGGAGTGGTTGTGATATGGTGATGGTGGTGGCATAGAGAGAGAAAGAAGAGAGAAAGGAGGGGGAAGGTGTTATAAATTTGCAGGTACATACGAAAAGACAAAAATGCCCTCACATGCGTCTCACGTGAGGGTATTTAACTGAGTTTTTCTAACCCAGTTAGCGTAAAGGACGTAACGTGTAGGAAAAAAATGTTTAAAGGACACCGCCTGCAAGGAAAGGACACGAACCGTAATTTGTTTTTTTTTAAAGGACAAAATTTGTAATTGGGTCTTATTTTTATAACTTTGCAATAGTGCGTTACATAAATAAAGATAAATTAAACTTTTTTAAAGTAGCCTCAAATTTTTCCGATACATTTGATTAGTTTTATTGAAATTTATTTGATATACATTAAAATTTTCCGATACATATGTTGCGATGACTGTAAACCAAAGTCAAGGAAATATTTATAGAATTGTAATTTATATATTTACTTAAACTATTATAATTGTCGATATAGTATAAACCCATTATTTATCTATATATATGTTTTATATTTTGTTTTATAATATTTTTGATCAACCGTGTGTCACACGGGTTCTAACCTAATAAATTAATAAATATTTGGTAATCACAAAAATCTTTTTTTTTTAATTTCTTGTTTGTTTTCAAAAAGCCACAAATCCTGACTTTTTAAATGGCATTTAAAAAAAACAATAAGTAAATAAGTTGTTTTGCAAGTCAATCCCAAACACGCTAAGTAAATAAAGGTTATAGTTGTTAAAATCAGAAATTAATTTCTAAAAAAACAAAACGATTAGATGAACGGTGAATTCCATAAGAGTAAATGTAAAGAAAAAAACCATATAGAGTGACCTTGAGTGTGTTGTGTTGTTTTTTTTTTTTTTTTTTTAACGGCTAATTTCACAGTTAAGTTATACGCAGCCTCTAAAGAGGCACCCTATCGTCCACTCAGGCCAAGACTATGTTGTCTTAACCGGGCATACGCTTGGCATTCGAGTTTGGCAAGGCGTTCCTCGAGAAAATTTCCAGCCACCTGCCACTTGACAAATGTTGTACGCCCACAAGAGCAAGCCCTCTGGGAAGGTACACTATAATAGAAAACTCGAGTCGGCCTCCGGATTCGAACCTGCGACCTCAACAGGTGAGTTTCTTATCCTTCATCAGCCTAGAGGTGCACAAAAAACCCGTACCCGGAACCGGTTTTTTTTATACCCGGGTATTCTATACCCGAAACCGGAACCAACCCTACCCGTAGGGTATGGATAGGGTATGCATTTTGAGGTCAATACCCATACCCGGAACCGTACCCGATTTATACCCGTAAAATACCCGGACCCGGTCATACCCTATACCCGATACCCGGTTATACCCGACACCCGATGCCAATTTTCTAATACCCGAAATAATACATGAGTTTTTATAGTATATTTTTATGTTTACTTCACAACTTTTATGTTTAAGTTTTTGTAAATGCATATTACTAAGTAAATAATTTGTAATTAAGTGGATTTATGGTTTTTGTAATATAGTTTAATTATTTTTATAAATTACAAAGCAATTTTAAATTTTAAACAAATTAAAAATGTATAAAAAAATTACAAATTCAAAACCGGGTATTAATACCCGGTCCCGGTTCCAATACCCGAACCCGATCATACCCTACCCGGGTACATAGGGTTGAGTTTTTCTCCTCAATACCCTACCCGATTTCTCTTAATACCCGATTTTCCAATACCCGATCATACCCGAAACCGGTTTCATACCTAAACCCAGTATTGAAAAAAACCTGATTTGTGCACCTCTACATCCGCCTGGCCACTCCACCAAGATGGAATGGTTAGTGAGCTTGAGTTTTACTTCTATGATTCGCCATTACGGTATCCAAATCAAAAATTGTAATTGCAAAGGAGGAGGGGGAAGATTTGGGAGGAAAATTGCTTCAACTAAGCATTTTAAATAATTATTTTTTTTTCTAAATAATTAAAAGATTATTAAAAAGTAAAAATCTTAAATTTTGGAGATTACTAAAGTGTTATAAATGTATTGTTTATTTGTCAAGGAAGAGTATGGGTATTCATAATTGTCAAGTAAAAGTAAATGCGAGTAAAAAGTGTTGTCATGTATGCGCCATCTAGGCAAGGCTTATGATCACACTCGTTACTCCCGGTGGTTTGCTAGCTCTCTCTCATGGATGGGTGGTGACCCGGCGTGCGGCGTTGTGTTCAGTTGTTCACCACCCCTCATGGTTAAGTGATAATTCGATACCAATTATACCTGTATCGAATCATATACTTTCGGTGCTAATTCGATACCAACTTCTAAAGGTTTAGGATCGGTAGAGGACCGATATTTTACCCATTTTTTTCCTTGTGTACTATATCGCACAAAGCATTTTGAGTTTGACTCCTTAAAATGGGTTTAATTTAAAAGAGGTTTTACCAAAACGACGTCGTACTAGCTCTCTACTATCTATTATCGTTATCCAAATACTTCTTGAGACAGCCAAAATCCCAGGTCCGAGCAGCAGGATAACATAAGATGAGTAACCTACTGCGTTTCCAGGCTTCAATCTCCACCACCACCACCACAAACCCATCTTTATTCAACGCCACTCTTGAAACCTCTTCAACACTCTTCTTTCCCAATAAACCTCCAACCACCAGGCTCTACGGATTCCAAACAACCAGTAAGTAATCTCTATTTCTCAGTTATAACCAATTTCAACCAATATGAATTAACTAGTTGTGTTGCAAGAAAACTAAAGACTAGTTACATATCTTAAATTAAGAGAAGAGCTACCACAATTGACTTACTTAGATCTACCAACCCGGAAACACACCAAACCGAATTGAAATTAACCGAAGATTATTAATCGTATTTTTTTGTACCCTCTGTTAACTGAATTAACCGAAACCGAACCATTCATATTTTGATATTATTATTCTAGCTTTTATGAAAGCCTACATTTTCAAATATTTCTAGCTTTTATACCCTCATTCATTTCATATATGACATGTTTTATACTTCCATTTCATGTATTTATCCCCACATTTCTTGTATTAAAAGTTGGTTGGCTCATTATGTTAAGTTTATAACTTTAGCCCAAGTCTGGATTTGGTTATTAACCGAACCGAAAACCGACATACTAACTATGCAGTCAATCTCGGTGGTATCTCGATTATCGGTCCTCATGTGAAATATCGGTCAAAATATCGGTAAGAATATCGGTACCGATAATATCGGCGATATTTGGCCGATATTGAGCAATATTTCACCGATATTCCCGATATCAGTGTTTTTAGTCTTAATGTTCAACTTTTAGTGTTTAATGTTGGTGGTTTGAGTCTTAATCAGTTCCTACTTGCTACAATTGTTATTGTTTTGCAACTTGCAAAAGGATAATGTGTTAATAGTAGGAGAGTATACTGAATTGTTAGTGTTAAAGTGCTATATATATATTGCATGATATTAAAATTACCGATATCCCGCCGATATCTCACCGCGATAACTGATATCTCAAATATCGGTCCTTGACCAATATCTGATATTTTTCTGCATTAACTGCTTAGCATACTAACCGAAATAACCGAACCAATTTCGGCTATGGATTTTCTAAAAACTGAAAATGGGTTCTCGGTTTTGGTTACAGGTAATAACTGAAACCATGTTTGGTCACCCCTACTAACAACTCAAGTCAACATAAGTCAAACTACATAACACTGATAGAGTTATACAGGTTTTCCCATCAGAGAACACCATGAATGGTTTTTTTTAATTAATTTTGGTACAGAGATTTTATGCAGCAATTTGACAACGGCACAACTTGAGGACGACCAAGAAGGTGAAATTGCCGAAGGTTATACAATGACTAAATTCTGTGATAAAATGATTGATGTGTTCTTGAATGAGAAACCCACACCTAAAAACTGGATGAGTTATTTGATATTTAGAGAAGACTGGAATAAATACAGAGACAGCTTTTATAACCGGTGCAAATCGCGTGCGGATAATGAAAGTAATTTCACCATGAAGCAGCGTTTGGTCACATTGTTAACCGAAGTAAAAAGGGTAAACTCTAATAGCTATGGGTTTCAAACATTTTGTCTCATTGTGTCGTTATGCAAATTACAATTTTACATTACAGGTTGATGATGACATGGAAAAACATGCAGAGCTTCTAAAGCAAATAGAAGATAGCCCTATGGACATAAACGCGATAGTTACAAGACGTCGTAAGGATTTTACAGGGGAGTTTTTTCGTTATTTGACCGTTGTTCAAGAAACACATGACAGTTTAGAGGACCGCGATGGTAATGTCTTATGACTTATAAGTTATGATATCCCAATTTAAATTATTATTATTATTTTTTTTCTCATATTGGTTGTTGAAGCAGCTGTTGCTAGACTTGGAGCCAGATGCATATCTGCAGTGAGTGCATTTGATAACACATTAGACACTGTTGAAACATTGGATGCTGCACAGGCCAAATTTGAAGATATTTTGGACTCGCCTTCGATAGAAGCCGCATGTGCCAAGATTAAGAGTCTTGCAAAGGCTAAAGAACTTGATTCGTCTTTGATTTTATTAATAAATAGTGCTTGGGCTTCTGCTAAAGAATCAACAACCATGAGAGATGAGGTTAAAATTACAACTTTTATCGCCGATGTGTTTTTAAAAAAGAGTCTTCAGTTTAATTTAGCTAAACTTGCAGGTGAAAGCGATCATGTATGAGTTATACAAAGCTACAAAGAAAAGCTTAAAGAGCATTGCACCGAAAGAAATAAAGCTACTTAAGTATTTGCTAAACTTCACGGATCCTGAAGAGCGGTTCTCGGCTTTAGCAACGGCTTTCTCTCCCGGTAAAGATACCGAGGCGAGAAATCCCAATGCGATATACACGTAAACTACCTGCCTGCCGTTTATCTTTTTTTTAAAAAAAAAAATATATAAATTGTTTTTTATTAATTTGTTTAATGTTTGGAGCAGAACTCCAAAGGAGCTGCACAAGTGGATTGCAATCATGCTTGATGCGTACCAGCTTCATAAAGATGAAACTGATATTGAGGAGGCGAAGGAGATGAATTTACCGATGGTTATTCAAAGACTAACGATTCTCAAGGAAACAATTGAAGAAGAGTATTTGGAAAAGGAAACTCCTGAAGCTAAAAAAGACATAGATGTAGAAGTTTAAGGTACTACTATCTATTCACTATTGTTGCCATAGTTTCTTTGTAGTTTGTTATTATTTGATTTAGGAAACATAGGATTGTACTGTTTTGGGTGTATAAATTTTGTATTCAAATGGCTATATAATTTGCTTAGATGTTTTATTAATAGTAGTACTTAGAATAACTTATTTAATTGATTAATGAAACGGAATACTGTAAACGAAAATTTGGCCCATTTTTACTTGAATCCGTTTTTGCTCGTCCCCATTTTGACTTTTTATCTCTTGCACATATCTTTTTTCCGTTTTAGCTCATTATCTCTAGACCATTTTGACTTGAATCCGTTTTGGCTCATAATATGTGACTCTATGACTTTTTTTTTATTTAGCTCGTGCCCGCTTTGACCTGCACCTGTTGTGGCTCATTATCTCACACGCTAAGAATGTTATTTCTTTATAAAAATGTGATCTATTTTGTCAAAATATGACTCTTTTTCAGAGGTGGTTTAACACAATTGCAAATTTTTTAGTTTATTGTGTGTTTTTTTAATATAACAAAATATTTTAAGTGTTATAATGAAAAGAAAATGTATTAACTTATTATTTTTCCTAAAACAATATTAAAGCGAATTGCATATTTGAATTTATCTACAATCATTTCAGTTATATTATTTTCTTTTCTCGGTTTCAGTTTTATATATAACTATAATGTTTTTACCATGTTGGTCCTACTGTCCTAGTGAGGAGTGAATCCAATGTAATACACTGGTCACTGGATCAAATATATATCTAGTGAAAAAAATAAAAGGTATAAAATAAAATAACACAACTTCATATATCTAGTGAAAAAAATGTATTAAACAATTGGAACCGTCTTTGTAGATTTTTGCTTGTTTTCATTATGCCTAAAAGAATTTTTAATATCGGGGTGACGATTCCGAATATGCTGCGTACCAAATTATATATAACATTTAACAAGTTTGGTGCCGCTAAGTGCCGATTAGGCCATTTGGCGACACCAAATTGGTTCTTGTCATTATGGGTTTTATTTTATTTTATTCCATTAACGTAACGAACATAACGGAAACCGATAGAATACGCATAGACTTGCATCCTTAACATCCGCGGCCGACAACACTCAAGTTTTATCAACGCCCCAGTTTTACCAACCGACACCACCCAATTGGTCCACCTCAAATTTTTATATTTTTTTCCCGTTTTTTAAATCCGGAAGTTGGAACTGTGACAAAAGTAACCGAAAATGATGTCTGAACTCGTGTCGAGTTACTGTCTCAATGTCCAGGACTGGCAACACTTGGCTTTTACCACCGCGCGGGTTTGCCGACTTAATAAACATCGAATAGTTTAATTTTTTTATATGTTAATTTGACGAATTTAGTTTTTGGGGATTAACGTTCAGGCTTTACCAACGGTATTTATACCGTAACAAGCGTAACCGATAATGTCCGAATTCGCGTTAAATTCAAGTAATCGATACCCATGACATTGTGTCGATTTACCTTCTCAACATCCGTGACTGACAACCTTAGAGTTTATCACTATCAGGTTTTTATCGATCTGTCCGGCGCAACGCGCCGGGTAAAACATTCGTATTAAAATAAATATAAAGCTAATGACAAAAAGTATATAATTAATTATTGTGGAAAAGAATTTATGCAAGGACAAAAAGCATATAATTAATTATTGTAAAAAAGAATTTGTGCAAGCAGACAACGGATATTGCAATCATAAAAAGTAAAACAATTTTAAAAGTGAAAATTATATGCATGCATCTTTTAAATCCACGTGTCAAAATGATTATATTTAACATCCTTATGTTTTCTCTATTCATTCTTTCCTTTTGATATTATAATTTGTTTTAATCTTACAGGTAGAATGATTCTTTTAAAAGAACATATTAACATTGGCTGTTACCGCCTACCGGTGTTCATAAGTCACTGAAACGACTCAACCATCTAAACCAAACCAAATCAAATCAAGTTGTTTGAGATTTCAACCATTTTTTTCTTATAAACCGGATCAAACTACTCCAACCGTCAAATTGTAACACTTTGGCCGGTCCGACTGACTCAACTAGCCCAACGAGTTTGGTTTGCCGTTTCTTAAAGCTATAACTAGTTGGGCGACTCAAAATCGTATTAACTGGTGGTACATGACCGTATATACCCTTATTGCCACGTGTCCTTTTTTACTTCATTTACCTCACCCTGTCATATTTATCAAATTGATTCATTTACCTCACTCATGTCATATTTATCAAATTATTGTTTTTATATAGGGAAAATCCTTAAATTGTACACTCTCACCCTTGAAGTCAAAGAAAAGTCCATGACACTCTAACATTCCAATAATGTCTATGTTCTATACGTTCGGCTCCTTGCTTATCTTCTGTCAGCCGAACTTTTTATCAACCAACAATCAACCACCACCTGTCCGTTTTATCTCAGGATCCGACGGCTTAACGTAATATAAAGACGGCCGCGACGCTATTGTCTTCAAGATGTCCCAGTCGGAACCGACGGTCTGCCACCATGTCACCGTCGGAACCGACTTTTTATTACTTTTACTAGTTTTTCAAGTAAAACGTGCGGTGGCGATAGTAGGTGGTGGCCACCATGTCACAGTCGGAAAAAAAATTATATCCGTTTCAAGATTTGGTGAAAAATAGTTGAAGTAGGTGAAACTGATTTTTTTAGAAAATCTGAGTTTGTTTATATCTAGTAACAAATAATATAGTAGTTGACACAAAAATAATAGTATATTTCTGTTTTATATTTATAGCAATCTTAAAATTGCTCCAAATATTGCTAAATAATTTCTGACATTATTTGATATAACTACAAATTTACTAGAATTATTGATATGATAATAAGACGAGACATGAGTTTGTACTAATGAGTGTAAGTTGATAAACATATTCGTTTATTTAACTTTTTCTTTTCTAACAAAAAATTTATTTTCACTTAAAATTCTTTGACCTTGTACTTACATTGCAATGATTTAAACTCACCATCTCTGTTTTGAAAGACAAAAAAGTTCAGGAGTTCATTTTTAAGTTTTTTAAATTTTAGAATGTATTATTTGACTTTCTAACAACTAAAATCTTTGTAAATTTAGAGAGAGCGAAAAAAGGGGGGGGAATGGGGATTTCCTTGAGACGGTCCCCAAGTAACCATTTTACGCCTTTAAATACGGCTAGAGCTTTTGATTAAGGCTCGACGAAAATCTGGTTCTTCCAAATAACTTATAAAACCCGAATCTCTATTAAATTTTTTATAAAGATTAAAATTCTTGAAATTAGACTTCTTAAAACTTCGTGTGGAACGACTTAAAAATGTTATATGTTTAACTTTTCTTGTTCGAAGCTGGTGATCCAGCCCTTGCATTATGCCTTGTTCTTTTCGTCGTTTTATAAAATATTGCTCTAACTCGTTGATTAATTTGTATGACCATCGAGGGAGTTTTTTTACCTATTTCGTTTATTCCAATATATTTTTTTCACGTTTAGGGTTAGTTAGAATTGCGTTCAATGAAGGGGTGAGAAAATACACTCTTAAACTAATAATTGGAAACCGGATAAGATTAGAGATGGTTGGTAAATGTCATAATCAACGGATTAACATTTTCTTAAATGAATAATATATTCAAGAGTAAAGTGTCATTTTCGTCCTTTTAGTCTGACAAATAATGCGAATTTAGTCCAAAAAGTTCATTTTTTATATATGGACCCTCCACGTTTCCCAGTTCTTGCCAATTATGTCCAAATCACTAACCCCGTTAAATATAATCGTTAAGTCAGGGGTAGACATGTCTTTTCACTATTTCTTTATTATAATACTTACTTCAGTAAACTACGGTTTTCGTCCTTGTGGTTTGTCCATATTTGAGGTTTTGGTCCAATAGTTTCAAGTTTGTAATTTTCGTCATTGTAGTTTCATTTCATTTGCAATTAAACCCGTGTATTTATTAACCTCATTAAGTCTGGTCGTTAACCCATTTGCGTCCCTCTCACGTGACGACCAGTTTTGTTGTTTTTCTCCCCAAATAAACCTCAGTCCTAATTCGCAAGGCCCCTCACGTGAGGGGCTGGGGTGTATTTGGGGGCAAAGGAAAAAACAAGGAACAAAACTGCCCCGTCACATGAAGGGCATACTGATGGGTTTAACGACCAGACTTAATGAGATTAGGGAATTCGGGTTTAATTGCAAGTGAAATGAAACCATAAGGAATAAAATTGCAAACTTGAAACTATTGGACTAAAACCGCAGATTTAAACAAACCACAAGTTCGAAAATCGCAGTTCACTGAAATACGTATTATAATAAAGAAATAGTGAAAATACATGTCTACCCATGACTTAACGATTAAATTTAACGGGGTTAGTGATTTGGATGTAATTGGTAAGAACTGGGAAACGTGGAGGGTCCACATGCAAAAAATAAACTTTTTGGACTAAATTCGCATTATTTGTTAAACCCCAAGGATGAAAATGACACTTTACTCTATATTCAATTTGTAATATAAACACTAAGATGTTTGATATACATAAATAAGAGAGGAATAGAAAGTATCGTTACAGGAAATTTAAAAAAGAGGTGTTGGTTGATTAATAGAATAAAATCAACCATTACACAAGGAATCTCATTCAAGCCATACCATTCCATCATCAGAAAAAATCGACTAAGTCCAATTAATCTTGTTTTTGGTTGGATTTGACCATTGACCAGTTAATTGGCTGATTAACCCAAAATTAATCAGTGAAGTGGGGACTAGCGATTAATCGACGCCTAGTCGGGATTTTTGCAACACTGATGATAGGAAGCTTGGGTTCTCCATTGGAGATCCAAGTTCGATCCCCAACCTGTGCCACCTTTTGTGGATTAAAGATTTGAGCTAAGTCTTGTGCAAAGTTGTCAGTTCGAATCCCAAATCCATCCGGATTTTTGTCCCACTGTGTGTTACGCCAGAGAATTCTGCTCTTGACCCCCCCCCCCCCCCGTTTTGATGTCACGGGTTAGACTTGAACCTAAGACTTCCTTGAAGTCTTCGGGTGGCTTAACTCAACCAGAATCTAACAGATGTCTTAATAAATTTATACTTTTACAATATTTAATAAAAGAAAAGTTACCTACCAACTGTAAAAGCAGTTTGTTTTGATCTATCACGTGTGCCCTAATAGTAGGAGGCCTAGGTTCTCTATTGGAGATCGAAGTTCGATAATTTTTTGTGTCACTTTTTGTGGATTAAAGCAATAAAATATTTGAGCTAGGCCTTAAGCAAAGTTGTCAGTTTAAATCCCGAGTCCACCCGGGTTTCGCCTCACCGTGTGTTACATCAGAGAATTTTACTCTTGTGGTAGCACAATAACTGTCAAGTGACAGCTAATGGTATGTTTTCCAGGGAATACCTAAGCTAAACTCTGAAGCCAGTCTCAGTTAGGACAACATAATCTGATCAAAAGATGCAACGAGACTCTCTAGTTTAGGAGGTGTGACGATACAAACATAAAAAAAATCGTTAAAAAAAAGAAAAGGCAGTTTGTTACTTTTAGCACTCTAGTTATTATACTATTAATTTATTACAATTCTACAAGTACACGTACAAGCAGACAAGCAGTACATGTAGTGAAACGTTGGCAGTACAGTTAGTACATTTGCTTCATTGCGTGAGTTAGAGTATCATCGTGCCTACAAAAAACCTCCGAACCATCAAACATAAACAGAATCGAACAGGCCGAAGGTGGTTTTGTTCGTAGGGACTATTAATTGCTTCTTCTTCAGGTAACTAGTATTTTATTTGGAATCATTTTATTCATATTGTTTCGTTACAGGAAGATTAAATAATATAGTTTTTGGTTTTCAAATCATGACATTAAACATAAACAGGTTAGTTACTGCTTCATCTTGTGGTTGATTATTCCATTTTAACAAAACGTTTTGTCTATTATGATTTATTGATTTATGACTGCCAAATATTTATTTACAGTTTAAAACTGGACGCTTTAATTTACAGTTTCAACATATACAAGCAGGTGATATTCATGAATATCAGTGTTCTAAACAATTTTGAAGTAGAAAAGTATATTATTGACACAAAGAGTTAAATACATATACTTAGAAGCATTAAATTCCTCTTGTGTTTTTCTGAAGTTGTTGCTTCTTTACGCGTTTACAAAACTTAACTTGAATCTGAAAACAATCATGATCAGAGTATTTCTGATGGAGGATTATGCAGAAACGATACCCCGATATTCGTGTTTGATTGGTCAATGAATGTTGATCATCTTATGTGATGCTTTCTTTGCACGTTTGGGACATTTGAAGTGATCAAACTTACATGAATCTTAGTAATAAGTGTTGACTATTTTTAGTCAAACCGGTTATGGTATTTCCATAACCAGATCCACTTTAGTCTCCGGCTCAGTTCAAACTTTTAAGAAACCGGTCTCGAATTAGCTCACAAGTGACTCGACTCGTTCACGCCCCGAGAACTTTTTACAATTCGCATTATTGACCCAATTTTGATCATTATTATTTTTGCATATTTAAATTTATTCTTGCATAATTTCCAGCACAAACCGAAACAAATTATTTGATTTGGTTTGGTTTCAATTGTCAACGACTTGACTTTAGTTTACAATAACAAAAGTTCATTAGTAACAGTTTGGCATAAAAACCGTCCCATTCTGACCATGCACACCCCTAATTTAGACCATGTTTAACTCTTTTTTTTGTCAGATTCACATGTTAACTGGCTGCGAATCGTTTGTTTCTTTGTAGGTGAGAACTGTAATATGGGTATGGAACAGGAATCAGAGTGGAATGCAGCACAAAGTATCAAAATAAGCGAAGATCTCGTGGCTGCAGCTAAGCTTCAGCTCCAGTTTCTTGCTGCTGTAGACAGAAACCGGTGGCTTTATGAAGACCAGACCTTGCAAACAGCCATCTACAGGTAAAATTCTCATAGGCTTACAACCACACTCACCTTCTTTCTATTTTCTTTATGTGCACGCGTGTAATTGTTTAATCCTTTTCAGGTACAACTCTTGCTGGCTTCCATTGCTTGCTAAACACACTGAGTCTCGGGTCACAAACGGGCCTTTGGTTCCCCCTCTTGATTGTGAATGGGTTTGGCATTGTCACAGGCTCAATCCAGTAGGTCCCACAACTGAAACTTTGTTTCAAAACTCGTGTTTTGATCTTTCGATGAATCTAGTTCTTGCATTTCTGTTTCAGGTGAGATACAAATCCGACTGTGAAGAATTCTATGGAAGAATACTTGACAACTGTAATGTTGCATCCTCGGTTGAAGAAATCTCGACAAAAGAAACAGAAGACGTATGGAACAGCATGTTTCCAAACGAGCCGTATAACATCAACCCAATACTTTCAGATAAATTTTCAAAAAACGTTAATGGGTCTGCAAACCATTCCAAATACAACCTGCTTTTGGCTATTAAAAGACAAATCCCATTTTTTTACCAGGTAACCTTAAAACCAATAGTTCATATCTTCACTATTTAGTCTAGTTCTATAATTTGAACCGTGCTCGGTGTGACAGGTGTCGAGATCCCACATGAACACTGACCAGTATCTTGAAGCAGCTGTAGCAAGATACAAAGGCTTTCTGCATTTGATCAAGAGAAACAAAGAGCGATCGATAACATGTTTTTGTGTTCCAACTTATGATATCGACCTAATCTGGCACACACACCAGTTACATCCTGCTTCCTACTGCAAGGACTTGATGACATCACTTGGGAAGATTCTAGAACATGATGACGCAGACCAAAACCGAGGCAAAGGTCAAAAGCTAGATGTCGGATTTTCTAAAACTATCAAACAATGGGAGGAGTTATTCGGTTTAAGGTATTGGAAAGCAGGAGCAATGTATAGAGGTAGCACACCTTCTCCTCTAACCACCTCTCCTTTCATACCAAAACTCATGGCCAAGTCAGTTACTTCAAATAATAATAAGTTTCAGAAGCTAATCAATCTTCGTGAAACAAACGTAAATGAGGTTGTTTTGGAGATTGTAGAAGTCGAAAACTTACCAGAAACCTACAAGAAAAAGGTTTATGTCCTTTTTAGCAAGGGACAGCCTGATGGAATCTTTGATGTCAAGAGGAAGATTAATATCCAATCTGAATTTGGTAAAAAGCAGGTTGCTACATTCCAGTGTGAACCGACTGGAAATCTTGTCTTCGAACTTGTTTTTGATTTGGTCAAAACGTTAGGTTGCTGTTCTATCTCTTTAGATGACTTGGTTTCTAACCTCTCTGTCGAAAAGTGGTTGGATTTGGTTCCAAGTTCTGGTACTTGTGATCCGGTTCGTTTAAGAGTTGCAGCCTCATGTACCGTGCCAATGCCAGCACCGCGTGTGTTTAAGATATCCCATGCTTCAAAGAGCTTGGCACAGGTTGCAGATGGAAATGGGAATGAAATCATTGGCCTTCAAATGAGGTTATCTTTGTTTTCTTAACCAGTTTTTTCAAAAACTTTGAATTTGTATAATGTTTTAAGTTGTTTCAATTGGGTCTTTGTTACACAGAGAGATAAAAGGAACGAAAGAGCTCGTTGGAATCACAAAAGAAGATGAAACTGTTCTTGGACAGTTGACTGGGTCAGAGTGGTCTTTGATGGATTCTTTATGGACCCTTGAGGCTCAGAAGATGCTGCTCACTGGGCCTCAAACGGTTGGATTAATAAGCTTCATTTGTGTTCATGAAAAGATTCACAATATGTTACTACTAATGACTAGTTGGTGATTTTATTTTAGGTTAAACTGGTTCCTGGAAGAAAGTTGGATTATGAGCTGAAGCACTGTGAAAGGCGAACACATACGCATAATTTCATGACGGCGGTTGAGTTCTCTGCAGAGTACCCATATGGAAGAGCAGTAGCATTGCTTGATGTTAAATCTGGTGCTTTGATGGTAAAAGTTTGTTTCAAAGTTTTTACATATGGATTTACCGGTATGTTTTAACTGTTTTTTTTTGTTTTGACAGGTACAAGAAGCATGGTTTGTGTTACCAGCAATCATGTTGGCTTTCATAACGTTTAACATTTTGAGAAAGGAAGGAAATGATGGTGAAAGTTTAAAAGAGAGAGAATTTATGTCTGAGAAAATTGTATTTGATGCTGAAATTACTAAAAACAAATTAGCAAGTGGTGGCTGTGGTAGTGGATGTGGTGGTGGGTGTGGGAATATGGTCAACAGTGGTGGTTGTGGTAATATGGTCAACAGTAGCCGCTGTGGTAGTGGATGTGGCAGCGGCTGTGGAGGTGGTTGTGGGAATATGGTCAACAGTGGTGGCTGTGGAGGTGGATGTGGCGGCGGTTGTGGAGGTGGCTGTGGGAACATGGTCAGCAGTGGTGGCTGTGGTAGTGGATGTGGCGGTGGTTGTGGCGGTGGTTGTGGAGGTGGCTGTGGGAATATGGTGAATAGTGGCGGCTGTTGTGGCGGTTGTGGTGGTGGTGGTGGTTGTGGCGGATGTGGAGGCGGCTGCGGGAGTATGATGAAAAGTGGTTGTATTGACAATGAACAACCAATGCAAGTGGCAGCTCATGCATAAACGGTCTGTTCATTGTGTAAATTTGTCACTTTGCAAATAATTGATGTTATGCATCAAAGTATTAATAACTTTGCATTGCTGTGCAAAGAATGGTTTGAAAAAAAGCTCGTTGTGTATAAAAATGTTGTTTGTAAAAGTTAATTAGAGTTAACGGCCATTTTCGTTTTCATGGTTTGCTACTTTCGCTACTTCAATCCAAAGTTTGAAATTTTATCAATTTAGTGCTCATAGTTTTAAATATCAACCAATTACGTCTCATCCGTCTAACGGCATCCAGCTATGCCGTTATTTTAAGGGTATTTTGGTCTTTCTTTTTTTTATTTTGAGTTAATGGTCATTTTCGTCCATATGGTTTGATGTTTTTGTCACTTCGCTCCAAAGTTTGAAAATTTATAAATTTAATTTTCAATTTAATTCAGTTTTTTTTCTATAACCATGAAGAGCATAATCCAAGCTCAAACCATCGAGCATCAACCAAAACAGCTCCGCATTTACCATGTCGACAACAGTATTCATACCATCTCCCCTCATATTTAGTTTCTAGACGGTTCCTAAACTCTCCCCCATGGTGTAATTCAATGGTAAAGTGGTCAAAGCAATTCCCTGAAACTGAATTGTACGAAAAAAAACTAAAAATTGTTTATTTGATGAATGCATAATAGTTAGGGTCTAGTGATTAACATATCGTAACGAAAATCAGCATCTGGGTCGAAATTAACTATTGTCAACATAGTTGTTTTGGATAAAAATCAGTTAAGGATAATGTATCCAAATCCGTAAATGTGAGGTCTAGTGCTATGATATTAACAACGAATGTATAAACAAAATTGAGATGAACACAACGATTTGTTGCGAGGAAAAACCCTTTGATCTTGTTTGGATCAAAGGAAAAAAACCTCGGGTGATGACAACTCGTCAATCACCAATTTATTAGTCAAAAAAGGTTACAAGTGTTTTGGAGATTACGATCAACATTACAATGAATGCTAGTGTGTAGAGAGAAGTATGAGTTATACTCTAGTGCGTGTGAGTACAAGTGAGTCTAATCGATCGTTATCTCAATGTTTATAAAGTAAATAACAAATAACAGCAATTCCTAACTATCCGCCACTCTTCCACAACTCCTCCAACGTTCATTGATCACGTGCTTGGGAGCTTCCAGTAGCGAACTTTAAGGTAGACCAAGTCATAAAGTCGTTATACCTGGCTAACACATCACCATTCAAATACAATCATTAGTAAATAAATAATACCGAGGATCCATGATCCTTCATAACTTGAAACATATCTCAAGGATAATCTATCCACAAGACAGTCAAGAATAATGGATCCTCAGCATAAAATTCATGCCCTAACAATAGTAAATGCATACCTTTTGGTCGAAAAAAAACTAAAAATCGTTTATATGATTACTGTTGTAAACATAGTAAATGCATACCTTTATTGTAGGTTGCTTGATGGTTTTGGGCTTTGATTATGCTCTTCAGGGTTATAGAAAAAAAAACTGAATTATACTGAACATTAAAATGACAAAGTTTCAAACTTTGGACCGAAGTGGCAAAAATATCAAACTACAGGGACTAAAATGACCATTAACTCAAAATAAAAAGGAGAAAGACAAAAATACCCTTAAACTAACGGCATAGCTGGATGCCGTTAGACAGATGGGACGTAATTGGCTAATATTTAAATCTATGAGAACTAAATTGATAAAATTTCAAACTTTGAACTGAAGTGTCGAAAGTAGCAAATTACAGTGATGAAAATGGCCATTTCAGTTAATTAAGTTATAAGTATGTTCTCTCCTTGTAGGTGTTTTTATGAAGCATTTTCACAAACACACCTGGTGTACCTTGAATTCATGTTTCAGATTTCTATAATGAGGTATGAATTTAAGCCTATGTAGAATGGTCTACTTGAAAACGGCTACTATGCTCATAAACGTAATGTTTCACATTCATTTGGAAATTATTGCTTCCTGTGAACTATTTGTATCTATATGTATCATTTTGGCCCAAATTTTAATTAAATTTCTGGCGCCGATATAAGGTGTGAATATAGTTTATATTTTAGAAATTTAACGTTAGTTAAATAATTTAAACTAAAACTCGCCCATAAGAATATATAGTGACAATATAACCATTAACAATCATGACTTTCACTTTTGTCGTGAAAAAGGGATCTCACTCACATAACTACAATAGATATACACTTGTTTTCCACTCGGTTACGTTCGTAAGAAAGATATGTCCATGTTTTGTTTATACCCATTCATGTTAGTGAAAGAGAGTTTAAATTAAGTTTAATTAGATAATGATGCGAGTGTTCGTCCTCAAGAACAGAAGTCAAAGTTTGGAGTATCATTGGTGTCACAAACACAGATTAACCCTTAATTCTTCAAACAACAACCGGTTACAAGGAGTCTGGATTTCAATATAAAATCAAGATGAAAAAAATACATCACTCACAAAATACAGAAAACAACAATAACAAGACTAATCGACTACAATGACATGGCCGATATGAAACCATAATTAGGGGGACGATATTTGTGAAAGCGTTTGATGTAAACCAAATGCAGGGCCAGCTCGTAGATCAACGAAATCAAACAAGGGATTTAGGCTCACACTTAATTGAGGCATTCAAAATTCAAAAAAAAAAATATTTTATATAGATATATTATAATGGACAAAGTTAACTTAGAATTATGTATTGGTTTGGTGATGAACTTGATTGTTGCTAAGCTTTAGGTCATGTGTTCAAGACTTGTAATAAGGGTTTTGTCTTTTTTTTTTTTAATTCACAATTATCGTGAGAGGGAAACATAATCTAATTCAATTTAGGCCTGACCAAATGTAAACAAATGGCTGAACTTGAACTTTAACGACTTTTAGTCCATTAATCCAATAAGCTTCCAGCCCACAAGTCAGCTCCAAGCCCAGTTCCATAAGCAGCTCCAAGATCAATTCCATGTTCAAGCCCAAATAAAAAAATTATCATGATACACTCATACAAGAGATATTTATAACAAATATTGACGTTATATATTGAATTGACGTTGGATAATGAATTGACGTTGGATATTGAATTGACGTTTGAATTAACTAAATCTTAACTTTTTTTTACGGCCAACAAACAGAATTGTCTAGGTACTTCGTACGGGGTGCCCAGTGGAAAAAGGCCACCGTCAGTTGGCCCAACCTAGCCGCACGGAGCCCTTAAGCACCTCCAAGTTATTTTTAGTTCCGAGAAAAACCTACCCACCCGAAGGCTCACTGGTGGTAAAACCCGAACGCCCTCAGTATCGAACTGAAGATCACAAAAATCTCAGTATTCCTTCATTGAGCCACCAATGCCCCCTCCAAAGTGTTGTTAGTGGGGTTTGAATTTGGGTCTTCATTGAGACACCCAAGTTTCTTACCACTACACCACATTGGAAAGTTTTAGGCGTTGTTTGTTTTTTAAGACAAAAACAGTCTGTAATCTGATTTCATGTTTGCAACTGAAGATATAGTCTGAAGGTATGCAATCTGAAATATAATACTGCTTGTTTTATAATCTGGATACCGTCTACATAAACTGAAAATTAGTTATCTATCATACATATCACAGTAGATATAAGTCATTTAACGTATGTGGATTGCTAAAATAATTGATGGTGATGTACGAACTACGGAAGTGGGTGGTGGTAGACGATTGTTGTAGGCAGTGAACGGTGGTGGTGGACGGTGGGTGGTGGTGATGGACGGTTGTGGTGGGTGGTGGTAGTGGACAGTGGTGGTGACTGACGGTGGGTGGTGGTGGTGATGGACAGTGGTGGTGGGTGGTGGCAGACGGTGGGTGGTGGTGGTGATGGACGGTGGTGGTGGCGGATGGTGGGTGGTGGCGGCCGGTGGTGGTGGCAGACATTAAGTGGTGGTGGTGGTTGTGGCCGACAGTGGGTGGGTGGTGGTGATAGAATGTGGTGGTGGTGGGTGGTGGTAGTGGACGGTGGTTGTGGCCGACGGTGGTGGTGGTGGCAGACGGTGGGTGGTGGTGGTGGTGTTGAACATTGAGTGTTGGTAGGATGTTAAGAAGTGTGAAGATGATGAATACTAACTTATTTTTTAAGACAAAACAATTTTCAAATCTTTTTATTTTAAACAAACTATCTTCAGGCGCGCAGACATAAGCATATTACAGACGTTTGAAGCGAAACAAACACAACCTTAATTAAACATTTCAAAAAATTTATAGACCATGTATTCATGCTCTCCTTAATTGAGAAATGAGGTTGGATTGATGCGAATAACATTAGATTAACATCTAAAATTTTTAAGTTGTTTAAACGAGTTGTTAGGTGCTGAAACGAACTTAAAAATCACTTAAACGAGCTGTTAGGTGTTGAAACGAACTGAAAAATCGCTTAAACGAGCTGTTAGGTGCTTAAACGATCTGAAAAATTGCTTAAACGAGCTGTTAGGTGCTAAAACGAACTGAGAAATCGCTTAAACGAGTTGTTAGGTGTTGAAACGAACATACAAATCGCTTAAACGAGCTGTTAGGTGCTGAAACGAACTGAAAATCGCTTAAACGAGCTTTTGCTGTTAAAACGAGTTGTAACGTGTTGAAAACGCGCTGATTCGTTGGTAAAAAAAAAAACTTAGCCGAAACCCGTTTTGACCCCGTTCCGACCTTGACCCGTTCTAACCCGAACCTGTTGACCTTAGCCATTTCTGACCCGAACAAACACAACCTTTTTTTTAAGTGACCCGTTTCGACCCTAACCCGTTTCGACCCTAATCTGTTTCAACCCTAACCCGTTCCCACCCATGACCCGTTTTGACCCAACCCAACCCATTTGCCACATCTAAAAAACTTTTATTTTTTTTTAAAGTGGTCTATACGGAATGATCGTTTTTTCAATATATATATATATATATATATATATATATATATATATAGGATCAGGATCAGGATCATGAGAGAACCTTTTTGAAATTGAGAACTATAAGAACCATTTTGGACCACAAAAAACCCAAAAATTAAAAAAATCATAAAATAAAAAAACACAAAAATCAAAAAAGTATAAAAACCAAAATTCTTATTTTATCATCCCGGTTTCATAAAAAAAACTCGGTTTAGCTAAATTATATACACATATGTATAATATATACATATATGTATATTTATATGTTTTTTTTTGTACACATATGTATAATTTAAGATAAATGATACTGTACATATGTGTATATTACGTAACTAAAGATTATATAAAATTATACATGTGTATAATACGACGTTTTTTTTTATTTTTTTTGTATTTTTTGTATTTTTTTTAATGAAACCGGAATGAAATATAAGAATTTTGGTTTTTTTTACTTTTTCAAAATTTTTATTATTTTTTGTTTTATGATTTTTTTAAATTTTTTTAAAGGTGTTTTTAGTGGTCTAAAATGGTTCTCAAAGTTATCAATTTGCAAAGGGTTCTCTTAGGATCCTTAACATATATATATATATATATATATATATATATATATATATATATATGATTGATTTCTTTTGAGAACCGCTTTGAGTTTTAAGAAATCGAAAGAACTCAACGTAACAATTTTTTTTTGAATTTTTTTACACATGTGTAATACGTAAGTGTAAGTAATGTACAAAAAATTACCGTAATTTTTTACACACCGAATCGACTTTTTACACATGTGTAACTAACGTTTAAACTTGTGTAATTATCAAAAATACTTATTCTCTCTCATGCTTTATTTTTTAATTAAATTTAATCTCAGCCACATATTTCATATCATTTAATTAAATGTGTGGTTCAAATTTGAGTTCTTAAAGTTCTTAAAACTCATCATGGTTCTTAAAATAACCCTCCCCTATATATATATATATATTTCATATCATTTAATTAAATGTGTGGTTCAAATTTGAGTTCTTAAAGTTCTTAAAACTCATCATGGTTCTCAAAATAACCCTCCCATATATATATATATTTCATATCATTTAATTAAATGTGTGGTTCAAATTTGAGTTCTTAAAGTTCTTAAAACTCATCATGGTTCTCAAAATAACCCTCATATATATATATATATATATATATATATATATATATATATATATATATATATATATATATAATATGTGTTTGAGATTAAATTTAATTTAAAAATAAAGCAGGAGAGAGAATAAGTATTTTTGATAATTACATAAGTTAAACGTTAGTTACACATGTGTAAGAAGTCGATTCGGTGTGTACAAAAATACCGTAATTTTTTGTACATCACTTACACTTACGTATTACACATGTGTAAAAAAAATTCAAAAAAAAATTGTTACGTTGAGTTCTTTCGAGTTCTTAAAACTTAAAGTGATTATCAAAATAAATCAATCCTATATATATATATATATATAGGGTTGATTTTAATTGAGAACCCAAATTAGTTATAAGAACTTAAGAACTCATCTTAACCATTAATCAATTTAATCAACGGTTTTAATTGCATCTTGACTTTTATATATAAGTTGTGGCTAAGATTAAATGGGGTTATTATGGTAATTTTCTTTTTAACTCTCTCTCTCCACATAAATATAAATGATAGTCATATACATTTTTCTTTATATATCATCTCTCTTCAGTATTATAAAACATAATTTGTTTTCATGATAATTTTGAAAAGGATATAAACGATTTAAATTTTAACAAAATTTTATAATTTTGAAGATAGGAAGGTAAACCTTTCAACCCATTCCATTTTATTTCTTTGTTTTGCAAGTAAATTGGGTAAAAACTAAAAGGTCAAACATTAACAAATATGTAATGTTTAAATTCATCCAAATAATAATATATTTAATGCATTTTGCCTCTTTTCTTTGGTGTCCTATAATTTAAATTTTGAACTTTTGTTAACCGAATGAAAAAACGAAGGCATTTTGTTTTATTTAAGTATTTCTTTATTTAATTCCAGTTTATTTTATTTTCATTATTGTTTATTTATTTTTTGTTTTTTAGAGAAATGTAACTTGTGAAAACATTTACGAAACTCTTGTAACTTGTGTAAATGTTGTTACATGACTTAAACAGTTCTTTTTAAGAAATGTAATTTGTGTAAATGTAACTTATGTAAAAAATATTAATTACATAAATTCCTGTTCATGTAAAAACAAACAATACATATTATGTAAGGTAACTTATGTAAAAAATGTAACTTCTGTAAAACAAAAATATTATCTTTATGTAACTCGTGTAACTTACGTTAATCAATAATGTAACTTCTGTAAAATAAACAATATTATGTCAATGTAACCTGTGCAAAAAAAAAATATTAAACAACACTTTGTAAAAATATTTAAAAGAGAATAGAATTAAAAAAAGGAAATAAAAAAAATAAAATTGTAGACGTGATGCTTGACCTTTTGTAGGGTTAGAAACATTACATAATATTGGTGCATCCAATTTTTTAAAAACAAAATTTCCAAACAAAAAGGAAAATGAATATATAATGCGAGTACACCTAACTAAACATTTTGTACATAAAATTTGTTATTTTATATAAAACTATGAATTTTTATTTTTGTAGAAAAAATTAAATAAATAAATGATGTGAGCTTTATTAGTGTTTGAAAAGTTGCATGTAACATTTTACCAAAATAATCTTCCATCATTTTATAACATTTTTTCTCTCTCATCTTTTAATTGTTTATGGTGATTTAATCAGAACCACAAGAATTCAAATAATTAATTGAATGTGTAGTTGTAATTGGTTCTTAAAGTTTTTAAAATTCACAAAGTTCTCAAATTATATATATATTTACACGTTCTACTCTACAGCTGTATTGCATGTAGAGGTGCATAAATCGGGTTTTTCAAATACCTGGGTTCCGGTATGGAATCGGGTTCGGGTATGACCGGGTATTGAAAAATCGGGTATTGGCAATAACCGGGTCGGGTTCGGGTCCGGGTATTGTCTCTAAAAACTATATCCTATGTATCGGGTTCGGGGCAGGTATAGAGCCTGGTATTCTAAAACTGGGTATTTGAATACCCTATTTTAGGGTATTGAAAAAACCTTATTTTCGGGTTTTTTCGGGCTTTTTTCAGGGTATTTTTCGGATATAGATTGGATTTTTTAAAAGGGTGCACTTTTTAGGTGTATTTTTTGTGTATTTTTAAGGTATTTTTTGGGTATACATCAGGTATTTGAAATACCCGGTTTCGGGTATTGGAAAAATCCGGTTCCAGGTATGGAACCGGTTCGGGTTTTTGGGTATTACCGGGTACAAATCGGGTCCGGTTCGGGTTCGGGTTTTTGGGTATTACCGGGTACAAATCGGGTCCGGTTCGGGTTTTACTTGCATACCCTATCTGTACCCTACGGGTAGGGTCGAGTACTGGTTCGGGTATTAATAAAACCCGGGTATTAAAAAACCGGTTCTGAGTTTTTATTTCGGGCCCGGTTCCGAATTCAGTTTTTTTTCACCTCTGATTGCATGTGTATACCAAATATTTAAAAAACAATGTGAAGTTAATTAGTGACAGTTTTGGGCTGTAAAGTGTAAATTAAGTCCAAGTCAATTCCTTTACAAATGAGCACGTTTGGGCCCATAAGTTCCAGCAAAAGTTGTCAATTGTCACGCAAACTGCGAACAGCTATCGTTTAGTATATTTGATTACGACTCCTTTCACTTCCAAGTTCCAGGACCAGCTGTCATATGAGTTCGATGATAATGAAATATTGCTTAGATAACTTAAAAGAGTGTTAAATGGTAAAAAAATCTACTAAAATAATAATTCACTTATTCTGAAAGAAGAAATTTTATATATATATAGGGGAGGGATATTTTGAGAACTTGATGAGTTTTAAGAACTTTAAGAACTACATTTTGGACCACACATTTAATTAAATGAGTTTGAATCTGTGGCTGAGATTAAATTTAATTAAAAAATGAATTAGGAGAGAGAATAAGTATTTTTGATAATTACACAAGTTTAAACTTTAGTTACACATGTGTAAAAAGTCGATTCGGTGTGTAAAAAATTACGGTAATTTTTTGTACATTACTTACACTTACGTATTACACATGTGTAAACAAAATTCAAAATTCTTTTTTTGTTACGTTGAGTTCTTTCGAGTTCTTAAAGCTCAAATGTATATAATAAGTTATGAGTTTGCGTAGAGGTTCGCGGAAAGTTATTAGGTATTTAAGTTGTGGTACCTTGAGGTGAATAAGATATTGGTGATTAAAACGAAATATTTCAACTGAATTTGAAAATATGAAACTTGTAAAGCTAAATTGCATTCATGATATTTCATGATCACTTATAAGTGCACTATCATATAATGTTAAATTAAAATCTTTCACTTTTCCAAACTATTGAACTATACAATGATGGTATTGTTCAACTCCATAGAGTTTCTTTTAGAGAGAAAACGATGTTAAACTCTTATGTTTTGTTATGTTTTGTTCCCGTTGTAAAATAGAAAGCATGGGAAGAAAGACTATGTGGGTGTTTGGGATTCCTTATGAAATCTCCGTAAAGTTTTTCAATAAGTTAATAAAGTAGTTACAAAAGTGTAACTTATTAATTTTTCCCTCTCTCAACAAAAGCAATCCCAAAAACCTTATTATTTTTCAAAAAAGTAATAAGTTAATGAAAATAAGCAATCCCAAGCACCCCATATAATCTTTTTTTTGTTAATACACAATATACTGATATCAAGCATAAAAAGAAAAAGATAATTGATTGTATTAATTTGTGGTGGTTTATAATAAAAAGGCCTATCATCTTTATAGGCAAAATACAAGATAAATATGGATACAAGAGTAACTATAGGCTAAATGTTTGCTGTTTGTGAGATGTGAAGTTACCAAATGGGAATGATGTAACAAACTTTGACCGACCCCAATCTTTACTAAAAATATTTTCTTTTCTAACATTCCCCCTCAAGTTGAATGGTGGGATTTCCGACATTTAACTTGCTTAAACATTTGCTAAAGATTCTTCCATTGACAACTTTCGTTAGAATATCAGCTAGTTGATCTTCAGACCGAACGAATGGTAATTCAATGATCCGAGTTTCTATCTTTTCTTTAATGAAACTCCGATCCACTTCTATATGCTTTGTCCGGTCGTGTTGTACCGGATTCTCCGAGATTTGAATAGCAGCTTTGTTGTCACATAGGATTTTGTTAGGTTTATTTGAAGGGAAACCGATTTCAGTGAGGAGTTTTTTAATCCACAGAATTTCGGTTAAGCCTCGTGCTATTCCTCTGAATTTTCGGCCTCTGCACTGGAAAGAGCCACCACTTTCTGTTTCTTGCTTCTCCAAGTGACAAGATTTCCTCCAACTAAAGTAAAGTATCCGGAGGCTGACCTTCGGTTTCCTTTATCTCCTGCCCAATCTGCATCAGTATAGACTTGAGTGTCAAAATGACCGTTTGGTTTAAATAAAACACCATGACCAACAGTTCCCTTGAGATATTTGATAATTCTCAAAACCGCTTCCATATGTGGCTCTTGGGGTTGATGCATGAATTGACTTACAACTCCCACTGCGTAGGCTATGTCTGGCCGAGTGTGTGACAAATATATCAATTTCCCCACGATTCGTTGGTATCTACCTTTGTCAGTCAACTGTGCTCCTTCCTCCATAACGAGTTTTTGATTCATAATCATAGGAGTGTCTGACGGTTTACAGTCAATCATACATGTCTCTGCTAACAAGTCAAGAACATATTTATTTTTGGCAAATGAAGATCCCACAGTTCGACCTTAGTACTTCAATTCCAAGGAAGTATTTGAGTCTTCCCAAGTCCTTCATCTCGATTTCTGAGAACAAATTCGCCTTCAACCTTTTCATTTCTTCCTCATTATTTTCCTGTAACAATCATATCATCAACATATATAATTAGACAAGTTATGAGTTTACCTCTTCGTTTAAGGAACAACGTATGATCTGAGTTGCTTTGCTTGAATCCGTATCTTTTCATAGCTATGGTAAATCTACCAACCAAGCTCGAGGAGATTGTTTTAGACCATATAGAGATTTCTTCAGACGACAAACTTCTTTTGGTTTAAAACCTTCGGTGAATCCGGGTGGTGCTTCCATATATACTTCTTCTTCAAGCTCCCTGTGTAGAAATGCGTTTTTAACGTCAAACTGGTGGAGAGGCCATTGTTTGTTTGCAACTATAGAGAAAGGAACCCTTGTCGTGTTGATTTTGGCAACTGGGGAAAAGGTTTCAGAATAGTCAATTCCGTACGTCTGTGTATATCCCTTGGTTATCAATCGCGCTTTGTATCTTTCAATGGTTCCATCTGGGTTATGCTTTATAGTGAATACCCACCGACATCCTACTGGTTTTTTACCTTCAGGAATGACACATTTTTCCCACGTGGCATTTTTCTTCAGGGCATCCATTTCTAATTTCATGGCTTCTTTCCAGTTCTTTGATTTGAGTGCTTGCTCAATAGTGGTTGGAGTTTCTTCAGAGTAAAGTGAGACAACAAATGCCTTGGCTTCTTGTGAAAGGCTTCCTGTGGCAATATTGGCCATAGGATATTTGGAATTTCGAGACTCTTTCTCAGGAGAGTATCTTTTTGGAGGAACCCCTCTGTTTGCCCTAGGAGGTAAGACATATCTTTCATTGGCTTCTTCAGAGGCAACGGGGGCTTCTTGATCATCTGCGGCTACATCGTGGCTTATCGGTATAGGTTCATTAGTAGCATCAGATTCATTAGAAGGGTCAGAAACATTAACAGTTTCATTAGAAGCATTAAAAGTTTCATTAGAAGCACCAGAGGAATTACTTACATCAGATATCAGATTGGAAGGAGTGATCGGGGCACTGGTAATTGGAACCTCGGGTTCTATGGGCGTTGAGAGTGACTCGTTTTGGGTACTGTGAGTGATTTCTTCTCCTGATACTGAAATAGGTTGCAACCAACTCAGTGTGTCTGGATATGTGTTTCCCCCCTGACCACTGTGTTGGGGAGTATAATAATATTGTGTTTCAAGGAAATCGCAATTCATAGTTGTGTGCATCCGCTTTGTTGTTGGGTTATAACACCTGTATCCTTTTTGATTAATTCCATACCCAACGAACACACATTTCTCGGCACAAGGGTCAATTTTGGTCCTGTTGGTTTTTGGTATGTGAACAAAGGCAGAACAACCGAAAACTCGTGGTTGAAGAGTAAGAGATGGGGGGACTTTGGTAAGTGTTGACAATGTTTCTAATGGGGGGTTTTTAGTTTAAGGATTTTTGTTGGGAGGCGATTGACTAGGTAGGTGGCAGTGGCAACAGCTTCGGGCCAGAAACTGCTTGGAACTTGTGATTCAATCAAAAGTGCACGAGTAATTTCTAAAAGGATTCGATTTTTCCGTTCTACGACACCATTCTGTTCTGAAGTGTGTGCACATGAGGTTTGGTGGATTATCCCTTTAGTTTCAAGAAATTGTTTTATACGTGTGTTAATAAATTCACCGCCATTGTCGGATCGAAGGGTTTGAATTTTCTTTTGGAATTGTGTTTCAATCATGTTATAGAAAATGGTAAACTTGTCAATTACTTCAGATTTTTGTTTTAAAAAATAAACCGACGTCATTCGAGTGCAATCATCCACAAAGAGAAGAAAGAAACGAAAGTTTTGTCCACCAATAATTGGGGCATGACCCCAAACATCTGAATGAATCAAAGAAAAAGGTACATCAACCCTTGTGTTGGTTGGTTTGTACGTTTGTCTATGACTTTTGACAAACTTACAAGTTTCACAGTTTGAAACATTATTAGGAAGAAACAACTTTGGAAATAAAATGTGTAAATAACCCGTAGAAGGATGTCCCAATCTTCTGTGCCATAACCAAGCTTCGCGGTTTGAAGATCCATGAGCAAGCATCACAGTACCCGATTGAGTCACCTCATCCACATAGTAGAACCCTTGTCGTTCAGTGCCACGCCCAATTATCACTCCCGTCCTGATATCCTGTAAGATACAAAAGTTTGGATGCATTAGAATAGTTCAATTAAGTTCTTTTGTCACATGGATTATTGACAAAAGTTTATGTGACAACGCCGGAACGTAAAGACAATTCGAAAGTTTTAACGTTGGTGAGATTTCAATGGTTCCCCCTGTCCCTACATTCATTCTTTCCCCATTTGCGGGTTGAATATATGTTTTTTCCGATTTAGTCGAAGAAATAAAGTCAGACAATTCACATGTCATTGTATCAGTAGCACCACAATCGAAAATCCAAGACTTATCTTGCTTTTCATGGTGTCTAATGGCCATACTAGCAATTCCATTTTCTTTAGGATCTGTTGGGTTCTTTTTTGTTTCCATAGGGGTTATAAAGGAAAAATTTTTAGAGATAAGATTGGAAGGGTCTGAAGAAATATCTTCAAACCCAATACCTGTCGACACCACTTCTTCGTCTTCACCATGTTCGGCCGCCGCCATACCCACGAAGCCACCGACACTGTCGTTGATTACGCCGGTATCATCATTGTTTCCCGTGACCACAGCAGCTTTTCCTGTCTTTTGTGCGATGTTCTTGGTCCCTTTCTTGTGACCATCGCTCCACCAGTCGGGATACCCAACGATTCTGAAACATTTTTCTTTGGTGTGTTTAGCCATACCACAATGGGTACATTTCAGATGGCTTTTGTCAGTTTTTACCGAATGGGATTGGTGGAACCCCTTTGAGACAAGACCTGATCCGCTAGGGTTTTGTTGTTTGGTGGCGATAAGTCCGGCTCCAACCCCTGATGTTTCACTTGTTGGGTTTGTACCAAGAATTTTTTGATGAGCCTCCTCTTTTCTAATGGTTGCATAAGCTTCTTCTGCGGTTGGCAGAGAATCCAACCAGAGTATCTCGCGTTTTATAGGTTCGTATCTTCGATCTAGCGCGTTTAAAAACTGGAACAGCTTCTGGTCTAACCTAATTTTTGTATAGGTCTGGATATCATTCGGACACTTCATTGGATTTGGGTCGATTCTTTCAATTTCTCCCCAAATTCCTTGAAGGGTAATCCAGAGGCTTTCCAAACAAGTCTCGTTTTGCTTGATTTCATTTGCTTTGACATGAAGGTTGAATGTTTGGAGCTTATCTTTTCCAATGCTGTACGTAACCACAAGAGCATCCCACAACGCTTTCGCATTAGGGAACTCAGTTAGATTACCGGCTAGGGCTGGTTCAATATTCTGAATGAGCCACAAAAAAACGACTAGGTCGTCCTGTTCCCACTGCTCATATGTTGCATCACTTTGGTCGGGAGGATCCGAAGTTAGTGTTTTAACAAGTTTTTTGATTTTCCGCCTAATGCGACTCGAATCATTCGAGTCCATAAAGCATAATTTTGACTATCGAGTTTGAGGTTGATTTGCAGGTTGTCGGAAAGTTTGGGATTTTGGGGTTGGAGATTGAAGCCATTCTTGAGAAGATTGGCCAGTTGGATTGAGAAATCAGAACCCGTGTTACCGTCTTCGGACATGGCAGCAAGGGTTTCCGATGAATAAGAAAAAAAGGGTGTATGATGAGCAGTCCGATTCTAGGACCAGAGACACTGCTTTGATACCATGATATCAAGCATAAAAAGAAAGAGATAATTGATTGTATTAATTTGTGGTTGTTTATAATAAAAAGGCCTATCATCTTTATAGGCAAAATACAAGATAAATATGGATACAAGAGTAATAGGCTAAACGTTTGCTGTTTGTGAGCTGTGAAGTTACCAAATGAGAATGATGTAACAAACTTTGGCCGACCCCAATCTTTACTAAAAATATTTTCTTTTCTAACATATACTTTGCATAAAATTTAGACACCTATCATATTTTTGTTTATATTCATAAAAGAGAAACAACACAAAAACCCTTGTGGGATAACGAGACAAGTTGGTCATGTATTTCTGTTGTGACTATTGTATATCAAGAAGAGACATGACAAGACATGAAAATTAGGGGTGAGCAATTCATGGTTCCGAACCGCTAGAACCGCATAACCGGAACCGAACCGCAAGATCCGAACCGTATTATTGTATTTCGGGTCCGGTTCCGGTTCTTAAATTTAGGTGAAAATGGTTCCCGGTTCGGTTCCGGTTAGAACCGGCGGTTCCAATTAGAAACGTTAGAACCGGCTTAGGTTTAAACTTTGAAGTTTATATTTAAAATCCTATATATTTGGTAGGCTTTCCAACTTCCATGTACTAAAGACCATCCACGTTCTCACTTTATCGGTTATATACAATCCCTTAACGATAATCATATTCCATTGCCCTAAATTTATTTTAAGATATAGTTGTTTTTTGTAATATTTTGAGTCATTCTTATCTATTCTGAATCCCCTCCATTTAAATATAATATGTTTATATAACAATGTTTTATTTTCCGAATTGTAGATTTGTTTCTTGCACATTCTAATATTTATATTTAGATGTTTAATTGAAAACCGCTGTTCCAGCAAGAACCGTTTACACAAGAACCGTTTAACTCGGTTCTGAACCGGACCGGAACCGTTCAAATACGGTCCGGTTTCGGTTCTCATATTTAGCCTTTAATGTTCCGGTTCGGTTCCATTTCGGTCCGGTTCGGTTTGGTTCTGAACCGTTGCACAGCCCTAATAAAAATGTTATAAGAAAATTGCCGGAAACACAGGGTCGAACCATTACTTTTTTTTAGCTTATTGTTTGGATCATCCTGTTCTACATTTTGATTTGCCTTAATTTCTATTTTCCTATGTTATATATATTTAAGCTATTGTAATTTGTATATGTACTCATGGTTGACCCTAAGATGAACATGAATACAATAAGAGACTGGACACAACATAAATATTTACTAGTTGACAGTTATAATCAGTTCAGTCTAAAAATATGTGTTAAAGTATTTATCTATAAGGAGTGATATTGGTTTAACTCTAAGCTGGTGTCACACCCTGATCAAAGGCGGCGGAACATGCCGGGGTGCAACGGATTGCTCAAGAACACAAGACACTATTAAAGTGACAATATTTAAACAACTCATTAATTTCATTCAATCACCAAAGTAGCACATATCGTTCATACAATAAACATCAAATATAAGAAATAAATATTGTTCATTCTTCTAATAACCTAGCGGTATCAAATAGAATGACGTCTTCAAACTCCAAGTCAAGAAATAATCAAACCTGTAACAATGCATAAAATAATATATGTCAACACGTATGTTGGTGAGCAATTTCATAGTTTTGAGTATATATATAATGTGAGCGAAATCCACAAACGTATATGAGACAATAAATAAAAGCATCAATCGTGGTAAGCATATGTAAATGAGGATCCTTTCTAATCGGTAACAACCGACATACTTGGATAATAAGGTGATATTCTACTAGCACAAGGCTAAGTAGTTAGGGGAGCGTATGATCATACTTATTGAGGCTCAACAACAACATAAAAATAAACACTCGTGCACGTAAAGCATATGAGACGTATAACACACAATAGAGCAAGTATTCTAAGTATAATACACCCTAAAGTTTGTGGTTTGAGAAATAAGTATAATAAATCATTCTTGTTTTGAATAAGTATGCATGTTACCCCCAAAATATAAAAATGAAAACGGGGGATGAAATGTACTCACGTTACTAAGTAACTTGAAAGATTGATTCGTGAATAATGGGAGATCGGTTTAACGAGCAAGACCTAGATTAAACGGGTCTTAAGTTAGTAGGTAGTCTTGAAAAGGTTTAAAGTAAAACATGACAAGTAAACTGTCACACCCCCATCTTAGGCCTAGGAGTGCGACCCAGTAGTTGGTACCACGAGTGTAAATAAATCAGAGTTACGTTAGTTTAGCGGAAGTCTTTGAAAACTTGTGGATTTAAGTTGTAAATATTTACATAAACAAAATTTGGGATTTTTAAAAGATTCCCAAACTTTTTACAAAAGATTACTTGTTTTTACATTACAAAACCATCATCATTTATATATTAAAGATTATTACAAAATAAAATCCGAGCCATCGGATTTAATATAGCACTTCGATGCTTCCAAGCGTTAATCTTGTTCACCTGCAAAATGTAAGAAAATACGTCAGTAACGAATGCTGGTGAACACGCTGACGCAAAAATATTTTCTTTTACTTTATTACCCCTCGAGACTACGCCTGCCTCGGCCCAACGTGGCTTAGGAATAACAAAGTCAAATAACACATTATAAACACGAGCCTCTACTGTAGATCACCTCAGCAAACACCGCATCGTTCGACTTAGTTAAGTACCCGTAAATATACACAACGGTCGTACTCCCTGCAGGAGAGCGTCCTACGACCAAGGGTGGTGCGATGTGCCCATTCATCACGTAGTACCACCTATTTAAGGATCCAAACACACGTATTCCACAGCCTGAGGGCTAGGTTCATACCCTTATTTATAACGGTTTTAGGAACACATAGTTCCTTGTAAACAAATTTCATATAACAAGTTGACTCATTTTAAAACAAGTTTAAAAGTTTGGGGCGTATTCACCTTTTCTCTTTAGGATCGGCTTCACTCACCGTCCAAGGGTCTTTCCCTTCTTTATCTCGCATCTATAGTACGAGTATAAATATTTGTTAGTCGGATACACGATCCGGCTTAAGACCTTTAGTCATATTTTATATCTCAACCTTGATGAACCTTTAGTTCATTTTCTTTTACTTGAAAACTTTTAGTTTAAAAGTAAATTATAAACCTTTAGTTTATATTAAAAACCCGACGTTTCTTCTTCTCCAAGAAACGTATTCTCTTTCTTTTATTATTTAAGAATACTCATTATTCATTAAATAATATTTTCATAACAAAGAGCATACATATATACTTACACACAGTAAATCTTACTCCATAGAGATAGTGCCTCCAAATGTTAAGTGCAAAGATTATGGTGCGTAACTCTAGATCGTGAGTCGTGTAATTCTTTTCGTGTACCTTGAGTTGACGAGAGGCGTAAGCGATACATTTCTTGCGTTGCATTAGTACACATCCCAAACCAGAATGGGACGCGTCACTAAAGACCACAAAATCCTCAGTACCTTCTAGCAGAGCCAAGATAGGTGCTTGGGTGAGTTTTTGTTTAAGTATATCGAACACCTCTTGTTTCTTCGTTCCCCATTCATACTTAATGTTCTTGCGTGTTAAGGAAGTTAAGGGAACGGTGATTCGAGAGAAATTTTCGATGAATCTTCGGTAATAGCCGTCCAAACCTAAGAAACTTCGGATCTCGGTTGGCAACTTTGGGATCTCCCACTTAGAGATAGCGTCTATCTAAGCGGGATCCACTTGAATACCGTTAACGTTAATGATGTGACCAAGAAAATGTACCTCGTGCAACCGGAACTCGCATTTCGAGAACTTGGCATACTACTTTTCGGTTCTCAGAATTTCAAGCAATGTTCGAAGATGGACTTCATGATCGGCCTTTGACTTAGAATAAATAAGTATGTCGTCGATGAATACAATAACAAATTTATCCAAGTAAGGCTTGCAAATGCGATTCATCATGTCCATGAACGCGGCCAGAGCATTAGTAAGTCCAAACGGCATAACCGTGAATTCATAATGACCATACCTTGTTCGAAACGCGGTCTTTGGAATATCTTCGGATTGGACTTTAAGTTGGTGATATCCGGAACGAAGATCGATTTTAGAAAAGAAGCTAGCACCATGAAGTTGGTCGAAAAGATCGTCGATACGAGGGAGTGGATAACGGTTCTTGATTGTGACTTTGTTTAGCGCATGATAGTCGATACACATTCGCATGGATCCATCCTTCTTTTTAACAAATAGGATTGGCGCTCCCCAAGGCGACGAACTTGGTCGAATGAAACCCTTTTCCAATAATTCATCGAGTTGTTTCTTTAACTCTTTCATCTCGGTTGGCGCTAAGCGATACGGAGCTTTGGCGATTGGAGCGGTACTGGGAATCAGATCGATCCTAAACTCTACTTCTCGATCGGGAGGGATACCAGGAAGTTCATCAGGAAAGACATTAGGAAAGTCCGAAACGATAGAACGTCTTTGATTTCTTCTGGCTTAGATTCTTCGGTGACGTAAGACATGAATGTGAGGCATCCTTGATTCAAACATTTGTAGCTCTAACCATGGAAATTATGCTAACTAGGCCAGCTTCTTTGTCCCCTTCGATTCGAATTGTTCGTTTATCGGGGGCTTGAAGTTCAACGATTTTGCTATTGCAGATGATACGGGTATGGTTATCGGATAACCAATCCATACCAAGTACAATATCAAAACCCGCCAGACTCATAGGCAACAAACAAATCGGTAAAATATAACCAGCTAAAAGAATTTTTCCGTTTTCAAGGGCTTCAGAGATCTTAACGACTTCACCGCTAGCAGTCTCGACATTTAGAGTTTTATCTAATTTTGTTAATGGTTAGTTTAATAGACTACAAAAATTATAATCTATAAAACTTAGATTGGCACCCGAATCAAATAAAACTCTGGCATAGGTGTCGTTGACTAGAAACGTACCGGTGATGGTTTTCGGCAAGTCGGCGGCTTTCTTTGTGTCGTGTACGAAGACTCGAGCGTTTCCTTTCTTATCCTTGCCACTTCCACCCGCATCACCAGTAGCGGGTTTGTTCTTTGGGCACTCGAAACTCAAATGGCCCATCTCCTTGAAATTGCAGCAAGTCATTTTCTTCTTCCAACAGTCAGCAGCCGCATGACCCGTACGGTTGCATGACTCACACACTTTGGGTGGCGGAGCAAAGTTGCATCGGCCTTTTGTGGTACCTTCAACATGTCTTGCAAAGCGTAGAATTTGAATTGAACCGATTTTGGTGTCGGTTTACGCTTTTGCCTTTGAAATTGGCACCTCCTCTAGTTTTCCCTTGGGCAGTTGTTGTCTTGTCTTCCTCCTTGTTACGAACCATGCCGCCCATCAAATAATCGGCCAACTCCATTGTGGAGTCAGTGGTTTGAGGTAGGTGAGACCTCACCATGTTGCGGATTTCCCGCGGCAGTCCCCAAATATATCTCGTAACTTTGCTGGACTCAGGGTTAACCAGCTGGAGAACCAGACGACAGTATTCGTGAAATTTTGTGTTGTATTCACGAAGGTTCGTCCCCACGACCTTAAGATTGAGAAGCTTTGTTTGAATTTGGTCGGTCTCATGCATGGGACAAAACTTTGCCATCAACAAGGCTTTAAACTCACTCCAACTCAAACTATACATCATCTATCGTCCTTTGCTCATCAACAGAGCATTCACCACTCATGCGCCTCACCTTTAAACATTAGGGCGGAGTACTGTATCTTCTCTTCATCAGATTACTTACTTGTTATCACAATTGTCTCCATTTCCTCAAGCCATCTCACAGTCGTGATGGCTCCTTTATCACCATGGAACTCTTTCGGTCCATAGTACTTAAAGTCTTTAAACGAACACCCACTAATTTTCATTTTCTTAAACTTTTGCCTAACTCCAGCGTCGGCGTTAGACTCATGAACACTCTCCTCCACACGAGACGGGTTCGGATGGGATTTTTCGGATTTTCGAGAAGGATTAACGGAATGAGAATGTTTTGAATTTTTTGATTGAGACCTAGCCATGGACTTTTCTCTCACCGCATCCTTAATCATCTTTTGAATTTTATTCATGTATTTTTCGGGAATATCATCATCTTGATTTCCCGTGGGGTCTTTCCCCTTGTCTTTCATTTCTTTCTCTTTTCGTGCGTTTTTAATATTATTACTTTATTCAGACATTTTTGATATATTTTTGTATATCTGAAATTTTAACAACATTTCGTTTATTAAACACACACTTTATTATACATACATATATATATATATCACAAGTTATATATATATATATATTTTACAATACAAATATATATATCGTTCCAATGATATATATATCATCCTATCATTACATGAGAATGTTTCAGACGTTCTTTATTATACAACATATAACACATAGGATTATATTATATACATAGTCTCCACATAACATTCCTCTTCACCGTCTTCAGTCTTTCAAGAACTTCTTCACTACCCTTGTTAACTTGTTGCATTTGTAAAGAAGTTTTTCTCCCATTTTCTTTTTCTTCTTTCCTTCCTCATCTACCTTCTTTCTCCAGTCGTCAGTTTCGTGCAAAGCGCGATCCAAATGCTCTTCACATGACCTCGGAACTACGTTGGGGTATCCGTATTGTGGAGGTGGGTCGCGGTAACCTAGTGTCACCATCTCGTAGTGATTCCTCGGTTCAGGATACGGAACGTGAGTCATGTCGGAGGCAAGGCAGAGATATGTCTTGGCAGCTTGATTTTGCTCACGAATCTCATCGGCTTGTTCTTGAATTGAAGGAATTCTTCCTTGAAATGGTGGGAAGCTTGATGAAGCTTGATTCCTTAGTTGCTCCAGATATTGAACATATGGATCGACGGAACCGTAGCTTGGGTTCTGGGAAGTGAGTGATCCATCCATTGAGCTTGATATCTCGTTGGGGTTTCTAGGATGCTCTTCTTCCAGTTCTTCCTCATTTTCTTCTTCAAGGTCCTCCTCTTCATCGGGGTCCCCTTCTTCTTCTGGATCCTCCTCTTCTTCCGGTTCATCTTCCTCCATAGGTTGTGTAGTTTCGTTCTCCATTGGGGGCATCTTGAAACTTTCGTAGGGCATCATTACCCTCATTTTGGGCTTGCGGGACGGCCCTTTGTTATTTTTGGGTTGCGAGTTGACTTCACTCATGGTGGAGCTTCCAGTAAGCCATCTCCGTGGGTCAGAGTGGCACTGCATCCAGTCGGAGGATGGGGTTCGTGGTTCTTCCTTTATGGGTCGGTTTGAAAGGATAGCATAGGATGGGTGTGCATTTGGGAAATATCCAGTGGGGTAGTATTGTGGTTCTTGTGATGGTTGATAAGTGGGAATCTCCGAGGTTTGATACTAGGTATGGTTGGTGGGTGATAGCTTGAGTGTCTTGGTGGTTCATTTCTTTGTGGACTATCGGAAACGTCTATTGGGTAGTGTCGGCTTCCGGGGTAGCACACAGGTTTGGTCAAATCGTTTTCCACATCTTGGTTAAAATACGCTTCATAGTATCCATCACTCATGTTATCCTCGGGGTAGGGTTCAGCGATTCCTGCTTCCTTGGCTTTGCGTACATAGTTTTCCATCCAACTTTTGAATGACATCTACATTATGGGTGGTTTAGAATGTGGAGGGAAAGAAAAGGTTACCAGCCTATCTTATCCCTAAAACATATAAACAATTATTTTCTATACTTGGATCGAAGCTTTCTTGTTTTATGATACCCAATTCGCTAAGATCGATGGCTCTGATACCAACATGTCACACCCCTATCTTAGGCCTAGGAGTGCGACCCAGTAGTTGGTACCACAAGTGTAAATAAGTCAGAGTTACGTTAATTTAGCGGAAGTCTTAGAAAACTTGTGGATTTAAGTTGTAAATATTTACATAAACAAAATTTGGGATTTTTAAAAGATTCCCAAACTTAGTACAAAAGATTACTTGTTTTTACATTACAAAACCACCATCATTTATATATTAAATTTTATTACAAAACAAAATCCGAGCCATCGGATTTAATATAGCACTTCGATGCTTCCAAGCGCTAATCTTGTTCACCTGCAAAATGTAAGAAAATACGTCAACAACGAATGCTGGTGAACACGTTGACGCAAAAATATTTTCTTTTACTTTATTACCCCTCGAGACTACGCCTGCCTCAGCCCAACACGGCTTATGAATAACAAAGTCAAATAACACATTATAAACACGAGCCTCTACTCTAGATCACCTCAGCAAACACCGCAGCGTTCGACTTAGTTAAGTACCCGTAAATATACACAACGGTCGTACTCCCTGCAGGAGAGCGTCCTACGACCAAGGGTGGTGCGATGTGCCCATTCATCGCGTAGTACCATCTATGTAAGGATCCAAATACACGTATTTCACAGCCTGAGGGCTAGGTTCATACCCTTATTTATAACGGTTTTAGGAACACATAGTTCTTTGTAAACAAATTTCATATAACAAGTTGACTCATTTTAAAACAAGTTTAAAAGTTTGGGGGCGTATTCACCTTTTCTCTTTAGGATCGGCTTCACTCACCGTCCAAGGGTCTTTCCCTTCTTTATCTCGCACCTATAGTACGAGTATAAATATTTGTTAGTCGGATACACGATCCGGCTTAAGACCTTTAGTCTTATTTTATATCTCAACCTCGATGAACCTTTAGTTCATTTTCTTTTACTTGAAAACTTTTAGTTTAAAAGTAAATTATAAACCTTTAGTTTATATTAAAAACCCGACGTTTCTTCTTCTCCAAGAAACGTATTCTCTTTCTTTTATTATTTAAGAATACTCATTATTCATTAAATAATATTTTCATAACAAAGAGCATACATATATACTTACACACATATACGTAATCATATCCAATATCTTACATTTCATTCATTTCTTTGTTATGTTTATTTCTCTTTTATCGAGGTAACGAGTAAAACCTCGATTTAAGGCTTAAGCCTTTAATATAATATTATATTATATTCAATTGACATTACGCCTAACCTTATTGGCGTATTGGAAACCCTACGAAATCGAGCATCGCTCCGATGCCGCTTTACTTCTTGATCAACTCTTTTCTCGACACGCAAATCAATGAATGCCAAACTTCAACACACGTTAGCACGTACTTCGAGAACAAATGCCATTCTTGGTATGTGGGTGGAGGGTGGCACGCACTTCGAGGAAACGTTGGTACACAAACGAGGAATCGGGGCACGCAAAACTAGGTGAATCGTTAATATGATTGTCGAGATCTAGTGAGAAGTTAGAGAGAGAAAGGAGTACTGAATTTTGGATGCATCAAATGAAATCCCTGACCTTGCTATTTATAGACGGCTTTTGGGGTCCCAGTGCGGTACGCGACCGCCTTCAGGGCACTCGTCGCGTACCGGGACGTAGCCCTGGTGACGCAGACAGTAGGTCTGCCACGTGGCAGACGGTGTGCCACGTGTTGACACGTGGCGGACATCGTGCCACGTGTCGGGACACGTGGCGACCGGTATGCCACGTGTGGACACGTGTCGTGCCACACGTCTCGCTGTCAGACATCCGATCGCGATACGCGATGGGTTTCTTTTATGATGCATCGCGTGGCGCGATGGGTCAAAAATTCATAATTTTCATTTTTAACCCTCAACTTTGGAATTTGGCCATTTCAGTCCCTATACTTTGGAAAGTTGACATTTTGAACTCGAAATTTTCACGATGTTACATAAAGTAAATAAATGAAGTTTATGGTTTAAAATGTAAATATTTGAGAAATTAAAGACATGTTCTAAAGAAATAAGTTTACTCGAAACCGGGTCTTGGTGTTCTATTCATAAATATTACTCAACCTATGTCAGGTAATTATGTGAGTTATTATGCACTATTGCATGACCCTTGATTATATAAATACCAAAAGGAGGTTTTAATCGAGTGTTCAGATTTGTCAATTTGAGTCTAGATAATTAACTAAACTCAAATTCAACTTTCCAAGTGACAAATGTTATGAGATAACTTAATAAAAATCAAAAGTCTTAAACCAAGTGTATAGTTCTATTGTGAAGAACCTTAATGACCGTTAAGCGAGTATTTGGTTTCACCGGATCAAACTTGTTACAAGATCAAGTTGGATTCCGACACACCAAGTATGTTGATAAAATAACTTAAAATTAGTTTCAAATACATTCTTGTAGAAAAGTTGAGTTTCGGTGGTCAAAAACACACTTGTGTGTCTTAAGCAAGTGAACTCGGTTTTAGTTCGGTTTTGGTTCGGTCATTGAATCGGAATGATACCGAGGATGGTTGCCACATACCCAAATACCATAGAACTATAAAAATGATTTTAGAAGTTATAATATTCAAATCTTACATATACATGTTTATTCAACTATTTAAAACAAAACTAGTAAATAAGAGTTCGGTTTTGGTTAGGTTCTCAACTCGGGATAAAACCGAGGCTAGTGACTTCATACCCAATACCATGGAACTCTTTAAACATGAATTAGAAAATAAACTACTTACAATATAAACAAGACAAGTAAGCATTAAAGGAAAATAGTATAATCAAGGACTATAATGAGTCCTATATGAAGCCTTGCCTTGTAGCATACCACCTCAACCGACCATGGCCGGAGAAGATGAAAGTCGAAGGAAACAAGGGGTTCATATCATATATATGTTGTAACATAAGATTCAATTAGTAAGTAACAAAACAAAATTTAAGAAAGGTTGTTGCTTGATTATTATGAACCTGGAAGAAAGAATACTTGGATTTGAGAGAGAGAGTTTGGAGAAAATGAACAACCAAAGTGGTGTATGGAACATTGCTTTTATAATGGTAAGAGTATGCTTCATTCATATGGGGAAGTTGCATGTGATTGGTTAAAATGCTCAAACAAGCTTTTGATAGTTGACAATAATAGTCCCTAAAGTTTGTTTTAATTTAAGTTATTTTTCATCATAAAGAGGTGTTATAACATACCGGAAATGATGTTTTCTTGACCCGACATTTGTGAAACATAACCGAATATAAAATCCAATATTTTATTAATAACGACGAATCCGAAAGATCAAAACGGGTCGGGTTTTGATACAAATACAAATGCAAGTTAAACCGAAAAATGACAAATGTTACAGTCTTCCATACGTTAGGAAATTTCGTCCCGAAATTAAGATGAATCTGTAATAAACAAATGCAGGTAATTTTCCTTCATCTCGTCTTCTCGTTCCCAAGTAAATTCAGCGCCACGCCGTGATTCCCAACGGACGTTAACTAAACGGATGCGGCTACGTTTGGTTCGTTTCTCATTGCGGTCCACGATTTCAATGGGTTTTTCGATCATTTGCAAGGTTTCATCGATACGTACTTCATCGAGAGGTATGTGAAGATTACCTTCGGCTAAGCACGTTTTGAGGTTTGAGACATGAAAGGTTGGATGAACACCGGTAAGTTATTTCGGTAAGTCGAGCTTATAAGCCACTTTTCCAATCCTTTCGAGGATCTTGAATGGGCCTACAAAAAGGGGACCTAGTTTTCCTTTCTTTCCAAAACGGACTACCCCCTTCCAAGGGGATACTTTGAGAAGGACAAAGTCTCCAACAATAAACTCGAGGGGTTTTTGCCGTTTGTCGGCGTAACTCTTTTGGCGACTTCTAGCAGCGAGGAGATTTTGCGGATTTGATCGATACGATCGGTAGTGTCTTGGACCATCTCAGGACCGGTGATTTGGGTTTCACCAATCTCGTTCCAACAAATCGGAGAACGACACTTACGACCATAAAGAGCTTGGAAAGGTGCCATATCAGAGCTAGAATGATAGCTATTGTTGTATGAGAATTCAATAAGCGGGAGATGAGAATCCCAATTTC
The DNA here is from genome assembly GCF_021521415.1 of Bidens hawaiensis. Taxonomy (NCBI): domain Eukaryota; kingdom Viridiplantae; phylum Streptophyta; class Magnoliopsida; order Asterales; family Asteraceae; genus Bidens; species Bidens hawaiensis. The sequence goes on along the minus strand of NW_027491177.1, from coordinate 2,294,931 downwards.
CACCAAAGTCAAGAACACAAGATCGAAGCATGTCCTCGAGGGTTTGGATTGTACGCTCGGATTGGCCATCGGTTTGAGGGTGATAAGCGGTACTAAGATCGGGGCGAGTGCCCAAAGCTTCTTGAAGCGATTTCCAAAAACGGGAGGTGAAACGAGCATCACGATCAGAAATAATGGTCGAAGGAATACCATGGCGGCATACAATTTCATGAACGTAGATTTAAGCGAGTTGTTCGACAGAGTACTTATCACGGATCGGGATTATGTGAGCCGAGTTGGTTAATCGATCAATGATGACCCGAACGCTATCATTGTGCTTTTGAGTGGGGGGTAATTTGGTGATAAAGTCCATAGCAATGTCTTCCCATATCCAAACGGGGATAGGAGGTTGCTCGAGTAACCCAAAAGGTTTTTGATGTTCGGCTTTAACCTTTGAGCAAGTAAAACATTTTGAGACATAAGGTGCCACGTCCTTTTTCTACCCGGCCACCGATAAATAGATCGAATATCAAAGTACATCTTATCCGCACCAGGAGTTCGGTTTTGGTTCGGTTCTCAACTCGGGATAAAACCGAGGCTAGTGACTTCATACCCAAAACCATGGAACTCTTTAAATATGAATTAGAAACTTAAATAGTTACAATATAAACAAGACAAGTAAGCATTAAAGGAAAATAGTGTAATCAAGGACTATAATGAGTCCTCCATGAAGCCTTGAGCATATCACCTCAACCGACCATGGCCGGAGAAGATGAAAGCCGAAGGAAACAAGGGGTGCATATTATATATATGTTGTACCACAAGATTCAATTAGTAAGTAACAAAACAACATTTAAGAAAGGTTGTTGCTTGATTATTATGAACCTTGAAGAAAGAATACTTGGATTTGAGAGAGAGTTTGGAGAAGATGAACAACCAAAGTGGTGTATGGAACCTTGCTTTTATAATGGTAATTGTATGCTTCATTCATATGGGGAAATTGCATGTGATTGGTTAAAATGGTCAAACAAGCTTTTGATAGTTGACAATAATAGTCCCTAAAGTTTGTTTTAAGTCATTTTTCATCATAAAGAGGTGTTCTAACTTCTAACATACCGAAAATGATGTTTTCTTGACCCGACATTTGTGAAACATAACCGAATATAAAATCCAATATTTTATTAATAACAATGAATCCGAAAGATTAAAATGGGTCGGGTTTTTAATACGAATACAAATACAACTTAAACCAAAATTGACAAATATTACAGCTGGCATGGAATGATGAGGCTGGACTCCACTAGGCCAAGCCTAATTTGATCTTACGACATCATATTATATTTTGGATTCAGTGGGTGATCAACCTTTACCCTTTATATATATTTTTGCATAAGTTATAAAGAAATATAAGTTTTTTTCTACACACACTTTTGATTGTCTTAGAAGGATAAACATAAGTTTCTTTGGATATATTTTTTTAAGTCTTATCAGGTCATTATCAATAATATAAGATATAATGTGATTGATTATCTCCCACGTTTTTTTTGTTTACTAAAAGAGTTAATATTTTGTCATTGTAAACAATTATTTACATGTAAAACAAAACTTAAAATTTATTAAAAACAATGAGTAGCATGTGAGTGTGTGAATATATATATATATATATATATGTATATATATATAACTAGTTTGATCCTCCCGTGTTACGGGAGTTTATTTAAATTTTTTGTTTTTAACTGTTTTGCTATTTTAAAAAAGATTTATATTTATTTTTAACGTAGTTTTGTTTTTAATTTAATACCTATATATTAGTTTGTTATTATATTTTTTAGTGTTTGAGTTTTTTCAATTGAGATGTGTAACCTTTTTAGATTTTTAACGAACAAACACGAACACAAATAATTGTCTAATGAAAAAGGGTATGTTGATGTAGTTGACAATGGTGGGTAGTATCGGAAGTTAACCGACGATAGAGATGATAACAACTGAGAACATGTAAAGGAGAAGATGAAAGTGTTTACCAATAAATGAGAATTTATAACCCATTTGAGGGTTATTAGGGTTTGGTGAGACCCATAACCCGTGAAAATTATTCATTGATGATTAAGGGGTCATTTCATAAATAAATGAGATGTTATAACCCGTTTAAGGGTCATCCAGGTTTGGTGAAACCCATGACCCGCGAAAATTATTGTTTGATTATGAAAAAGTTTCATAAATAAATGAGATGTTATAACCCATTTAAAGACTATCCGGGTTTGGTAATACCCATATCCACGAATTCGGGTCAAATGCATGAGAAGACTCCATTTTGAAGTCAAACAATCTGGTGACTCAAGAGAATGGGGGGAACAACCTAAGAGCGACACGTATAATTTTATGGTAGACAATTATATAGATGGTTAGATACAATAGCAAAATATATAGAGAATATCACAAGTAAATTTCCAGAAGTCAAATATTCAATTCGTTTTAAGTTAAATACATGTGCACATTGAGAGTTGATCGTAATTTAACTGTTCAAGAGTCTTATTATTGGTCTTTATTTAAAATAGTGGACTTACTAGGGTATGAGATCTATTGATTCTTTGATGAATAAAATCGTCGATCAAAATTATCTACCGCCGGTACTTTCTTACGGTTTGACCTCATTAATAATGATGATGATACTTTCTAACATGACTAAGTGAAAAGTTATAAATTTCATCATTGTTTATAATGCTACACTTGTATCATGTGCAATTGTTAGTTTGAACTTTAACCTTTTATCTTATACAACGTTTTGAAGTGAATCACTCAAAAAAAAAGAAAATATCTAACAACCCCTACAAAGAATTGTAACCAGTATACAAACTCAAATTGATATCTTTTACTTTGAATATTGAACCACCAAAAATTTATGCACATTAGTAGACCAAAACGTTGACCATTATAGTTGGTACTTGGTAGGCCATGATCCCATGTGGTATTGGTGCCGGTGCACCCTACAAGTACAGGACAACCTCACTCCAGCTACTTCTCCTTTTTAACTTTGCTTATCATCCGTACGTTTCGACCACCAACATTTTATTTTGCCTTTTTCTTTTTCCTAACTAAAAAATTAATCATAAAAATCTACTTGTTGATATTCTTGCCCCCCTTGTTATAAATTTAGTAGCATTACTAAATTAATAATTAAAAACCAGAAAATACCCTTTCAAAAGAAAAAAAAGAATAATCAAGAAATAATTTATAACTAATGATATATTCAAAATTTAATCAAGAATGTATTTTGAAAGGAGGGATACCAGTAGCAACATGTTGCCGTTTAGTGGGGATACACAATGTGTAAGCCTTTTCTTGATGACGAAGGTGTTGATCTTTTGGTGGACACTTCTTATCACTACTCATTTGTGACCCCATTACTAAAGGTAACTCATTGTCACCGAATTAATGGATTCTGATGTTCAACTTTGGCTATCAATTATTGGGTAACTTCAATAAAAATGGCTCAAAATGTATATTTTAATTTATATACATAGAGGTGCATTAAGTAGGTAGAAAACTAATTTGAAGTAGAGAGTTGAAACCTGAAGAAATTTAATACGCTTGTACATGGTACTTTGTTAGAGTATCTAAGTATCTTCATGTCATCGATGCTCACTCGGCCATGTCTGGGCTTGCGCCTCTCAGATCCAAAACCACCTCCAAAAATGTCCTCCTCACTCACATAAGCCGTATGTAGGTGTTCGTGTGCAAAAACGTCTATCCTTCATCCTTCCTCCACATGAGCCACTTCTCTTCTCTTCTTTAAGTGAGCTCAAATTAAACGCCCATACAATCTTGAAGCGACTGAAAACAGAAGAGATAAACCAACTTGGCGACTTATGTACTAATCTAATATAAAAATATGTGGTAACCAATTGATTATCACAAAATTTTATTCTGAATTGGTTATATCCCATTTATATGATAGTATGTTTAAAAGATTACTATTTCTTTTTAAAAAATTTGCAAACGCGTGAGAAACTGAAAATCTAAACCTTCGTGGTTATAAACAAAGGAAAATGGGAAATGAGGCAAAAAAAAAGCACTTTACTTGAAGTGATGGAAAAATTAGGTCAAGGAATTAAAGTAGACAACAAAGAAAGAAAAAAACGCACCTTTCAATCATATCTTTCAAATCGCAATCTCGGACCTAAATTTCCTTCATCCAACCCTTTTTTTGTTGGCTTGATATTTAGATATTGTATTATTAAGATAGAGCCGTGTGATAAGGATCACACTGGTGGTTAAAAAATAACAAAAAAGTTAAATTTAATAATATATATAATAAGATACTTTATTAATTAATAAGATATAAATGAATAATGACAAACAAAATTTTACAATTTATAAATTTATAAAAACCTCTTTAAATACAACATAGGATATCAACATAAATGTTTTAATGATTTTGACAGCATAAATTATAAGTGAATCTTACTATACTACTAAAGTAATACAAGATATCCACATGTTCTTCAGCTAGCTTGTCTACATAGGTTTCAAAGTCATCCGGTTTTTATCTATAGATTTGCCACATAGTTCACTAATTAATGTTTTCTAGAATCATAACCTTACTAATTAATGTTTTATACAGTGTTTTAAAAACCGGTTCAAACCGGTCGATTGAACCGGTTAAACAGGATTTTGCTCAGTATGTCGGTATTTTGAGTCCGGTATTTTTGACCGGTTTACTAAAACATCGTACCAGCGTTTTTTGTCTAAAATACTGGTTTTACCGGCAAACCGGTTTTAAGCACGAGAAATTTTTGATATTTGCGACCTATATTATTTCAAAATTACTTTTAACCCAACAACTAACATTCAAATATGTAAACTTTAGGACTATTTTTTAAAAATTGAGTGTTTTCGTTTTTTTTTAATATGGATTAACTTTTAAATTATTTTTTGTTATAGGAATCATTTTGTTTTGGGTTATTTTTTATTGAAGTTACATTATAGAAAATTATAAGGTAAACTATTCAACCGGTTGAAACTCCTGGTATAACCCGGTTCAACCGGTTGTACCATTTTTTAGCCCAACCCGGTTCAAGTAAAATACCGGTTTTTAAAACATTGGTCTTATATAACCATAACCAACTATTTATTTTCAAATGATTTAAAAACATATTTTAACCACAATTAAATATTTATAAATGATTTTGTGTTTTCTTTTTAATATGACTATTATTTTAACAATTCAATGATTTGTATATTTATATAGTTTCTCATTGCACCATTTATACATATTTTTCCTACATCCTGTGGTTTTGCAGAGAACAGAGTACAAAATTCTTATGATATCTACATATATATGACGTTTGAAATATTTTTCATCTGTGTGTAACACGGGCCAGTATTCTTGTTAATAATATATCATTTATAAGTCAAAAATCTAACACAATTACCACTTAAGTGAAGTCGGTAAGCATCTTTAGTTTGAAGCATTAGGTTTTGGGTTCGTGACTTATATCACACAATAATTTGTTTTTCAAAATTTTACAAAGTCTTGTTGCCATACGATGATTACGATTGATGTATTTGAGAAGAAACCGGATCATTGTTCTAGCATGAAAACTGGGTCACGGGTTATAACATAACTAAAGTCCCCGTCTCCCATATTGTGTTTAGAAGAGGAAATAATAAAATAAGAAATTGTTCACAATTCACATGACATTTTACGTGACATCATATGTGCAGGCTTTATTAATGAGTATCGTAATTTTTTTTTGGTTTAATGTTTTACCCTTAATTTTGAATTAATAAATTTCTTAACTTTTCTTTTAACCGCTAACACCTGCTCTTTAATACTACTCGATCAACCATGTTAGTTTAATTTTTAAAATCTTCTAGCGATAAGTGAACATAGAAGAATTATTGGCATGATACATGGATATGCATTCGTCAACTTGTGCATGAGTTTATTTAAATATACTATATTACTATGACTTGTTTTTTATATTTTAAAAAAAGCCATTATAATATGCAAATAGTCTTTCTCTCGTTTGGCTAATATGCACAAACTGTGCTTTGAAGGATGTGTTATAAACTTATAATCTTCTACTCTCAGTATGACTTTGCTACAACTTTTTATTGTACTAACTGAAATTTCATATAATATAAGTTACATGAAATTATTTAGAAGAAATGTGTTTATGTGTATTTATCTATATATATATCCAGATAAGTTATAGGGGAAATCTGTATTTACACATTGTATATATATAATAATATTATTTTTGTTTCATGTTTAAAAGACCCTAAAAATAATAAAAGCTAAACAACATAACGCGAGTTTTTTGGAGTTGAGCTCGATCTCAACATTTCAACTCGTTAAAATATAAGCGAGCTGAGTCAAGTTGGCTTGTTTAACTTCAAGCCCAAGCCCAAGCCCACTATGGCTTCGCTTAGATCATAAATTTACAAGACACGAGTGTTAGTAAGCTAATTAACAAGGGTATCCACTTAGATGGGTCATATCCAAGAAGAAATGGGAAACCGGATTGCAAACTAATTCCTACAACAAATGGCAAGAAGTTTAATTGGAATTCATGATTCCACGTCAAAATCAATAAATGCGTTTGGACCCATTTCTCAACATCATTTTCGTACAGTAAAAGACCATTCTCTTCAATATAAACTATGTGATATGTACGCGTTTCAAAACCTGAACTTCTACTATAACTTCTAGACTTCTGGTAAATAGTCATGAATACATGAACTAGTTCAGATACATTTTTTTATTTAAGATGCAGATGGAGTTGGTGGAACATTAATTTTTTTATTTTAAAACCATAATATAGATCGTGGTAGGGAGTTCAATCGAAAATGAAAGAACAATTTTTTGTTTCAAATGTGAATGAACCTGAAAATTGACGTTTCAGATCAGTGGATTGGTGACACTTTATTTGTTTGTCACAAGTACATTATGTACATATAATATCTTACTTTCTTACTCATAAGATATTTCCCCCAAAAAAGTTGTTGCCCTGTCTTAATTCATGGGCTTGTTTAATGATATTAATCTTGTCCACTCCAAGTACAGTTTGGATTTTAGAGATATATTTTTTTAGTTTTTTTAGAATGATAGACTTTTTTGTATTTAGGCTAAGGTGCTCTTTAAATTTAAAGAGCATTGATGCCCCACTCTGAACAAACTATGTTGTCTTAACTGGTTTTTAAAGATAATTACTATTTATTTTTATTTTATGTAATTTTATTTCAAAACAAATATGCATTACATTACTCTGAATAATATATCCGTGTTTGCGTATTAGTTTAAACAATTGATGAACAAAATTGATAATTTTGTTAATCTAATAATAAAGGATTAATAAAACTAATGAGTGTAGGTGGATTTAGAGTTGAATGTAAGAATGTTAGTTGTTAAAAAAATTAAAAAATAAAAATAAAAATAAAACTGATGAATTTAATGTTTGTACTTAAACAAATATTCATACATTTCTTTATCTTAATATTTATTTATGTAATATAAAAATATATTTTTCACTCAATTTATCTTTACTTTATATTTTACACAATGAAAAAGTTTCACTTTAGGCCTTTAAAAGTAGAATATTTAACAAATATATTATTTTAATTACTTGCAAAATATAAATCGACCAATTACATTTATTTTTCATATACACTTTTACTGTTTCAACTTCGTAATTACAATACAAATGAATGAAAACTAAAATCACAGTATTTATTATTTGGAGATAATTGATAAATGATTAATCATTTCATCCAATATTTATTAAGAAACTTACGGTTACAACTTACAACTTCGACACTCACAAAAAATAAAAGAAAAGTTAAAAAAATTAGAAACAAAACAAAAAGATCTGACAGTCTACAGTAAAAGTCAAAATTTAACTTCCATTGTTGAACTTTGAAACCCCCCTAATAAGTAAAAATAGAATGAATGTATGTAGAAGAATCACAAATTCAATCTCAAAGTAAATCTGACAAAATATGTACAGACAAAAAATTAATTAAGATATGATCAATTCGTCGAGATGACTATATCCATATCCTGTTGTTTGGATGTCGTCTGGATCTCCTCGACCGTGATCTTTCCTTGTCTCGGTGGCTCACACGGACACGGCATTGCTATGAACCTCGCAAACCGATCTCCCGGCATTATCACCGGTAAACTCTCCTCCACTTCTCGTCTTTTTTCCTGTTCAATTCAAAATTATTACTCTGTAAGAATAACAAAACAATAATTACAGAAAAAATAAAAATAGACAGGCAACAAGCTACGTCGCTATTTTTTTTTTAATAGCAAAACTAATAAGTCTTTTAAAAATTACATTAGTAGATCTGAGATAATTATTAATACTTACAAGATAAACATGATTAGGTTTGGAAGGCGAGTCATCCGAATTGTTATCAACGACACCGCGTAGGTGACGAAGCTTGTCCCAATGGTAACAACACGAGAAGATGCCGCTTACGGCAAACACGACGATTAGAAGCAACGCGGTGCCAAGTGGAAAGCCTATAATTGGATGAGACGACTCATGATGTTGTGGTGGTGGGGAGTAAGTATTTACTTCCTCCATTAGTCTCACAACTTCCATAAATATAGATATGATTATAAGGTGAATGAATGAATATTAATTAATGATGGCGGTGTGGAGTTTGTCTGTTAAGGGTGGGTATGGGGGTGGATATATATAAGGAACGTGGGGGTGGGTTTTACGTTTACATGTAAAATGGTACAGCTGTTTTCCTTTTTTGTCCCTGGCTGTGGTACGGAGGCAAGGGCGTTTATTTGGGTAGGGGGTGGTATGGTAGGGTTTATTTTTGTTTTCATGTTAGCTTCCTTTTTAGGACTTTTTAAATAAGCTTGTATAATTAAAATTATTATCTGTTTGTTAAGAATACTATACTTTATGATTTTTAAACAACAAATATATTTATATTAACTATTGCAATTAGAAGTTGATTTTAGGATAGGATTAGATTTGTCGATATCACTACAACAATATTGGGCGACAACACTTATTGAGACGAAATATATCGTGGTCATAGTTCACCATGTAAAGATGATATTTATTTAAGAGTTCTAATAATTTTGGGGTTTTTACTCGTTTTACAGAGACAACAAGTCGTAGGTATAATGTAATCGCTATATATAGAGAGGAATTTGACACTCGTCTAGATCATGACAAATTTGTCCCGAAATAATAATAATATCAATAATAATGATAATAATAACCAATATTAGTAAGGAAATCCATCAACATGCATTTAACCTTAAAAAATAACAAATCATAACATACTAATGTACTATTGCCTAATTTTGCCAACATTAAAACACGTTTAAATCATGATAATTGATAAGCTGGTTCTAATTAATATGTAACACCTGTATACAACTCTAATAACTACATGTTATCAAAGTGTAAGTTTTTATATTGAGATAATTTATATTGATAAAATTTTATTTTTATAACCTATGAAGTTTAAACTTTTAGAAGTTTCACAACAACATTCACGTACTCTCATGTTACGATCTTACATATGAAACATGAAAGATTTATCATTTTTATTTTATTTTTTTAATAAAAATGTTTGATATCATATTTGAGTGCGTGTTAATTTTGTTGACAATTACAGGTGAGCATTTTTTTAAGGGATTACTCCATAGAATAGTAACCAGGTTTCTAAACTGTTCTAGTCAAGTCACTCAAAAAATCTTTTGTTCCAATCATGTCATTATAATTTCTTTTTTGTTCCAATCCTATATACCTGAATAGCAGGTAATCTAGGTTTTTTTTAGTTTTTAAAATAAATAAATATAATATACAAAAAACTGAACGTATTCAATCGACCATCTTCTTCAATCCATCTCCAAACCCTACCAGCCCTACGTACCAGTCTTCTTCAATCGACCATCTTCACATACATCAAGAACACATCTTTATCAATATTGATGTCGAATCAAGAAGCAGATTTAGCAACTAGTGTTGAGGAGGAAGTCGACATATCCAACAACGATCACAACATGGCTTCAGTACCAATCGAACAACAGGTGTGTTTATGTTACCTTCACTTAATATGTGCACGCGAGCTGCTTGATAAAATGCTTATATGAGACTTGCGTTATTTTTGTGAAGAAAACAAGTATATTGGAACTTTATATCAGTTGTTAAACTATATGTTGTTAGGTTTTATGAAATTGGTTGATGTTTTTATTATTTACTGGTTGAATTAGAATATTAATGTGACTTTATGTCATATTTTCTTAGGGTTAATTTTCTCAAAAAAAAAGAAGAAGCAGAACATCGGTAATGGCCAAGGAAGTCAAAATTGTAATTTAATCAAATGAGTAAATATATAAGTTGTACACACAGAATTTACCATGTTGCTAGATACAAGATCACTATCACTAGGAAAGTCAAATGGATTGTGAGTTTTTGCGTTAAGCCCATGCAGTTGTGCTCCATCCTGAATATATACATAACAAAATTAATTATAATGATAAAGCATCAATTCATACAACTAATAAGCATGAACAAATCAAAATAAAGAACATAAGTAAAAGAGATATACTATACTAGGATTGGGACTTCAGTTGTGCTAACAAAAAGAGTAGATCTGGTATCCAAATCAACTTCATTCATCTTCAAATTCTGTAAATATTAATATTATAGTTTATATTTTTGACAAATTTTTGCAGTCACACATCTATGAATATTATATATCATATTGCATCAATGATCCCTTATTAAAATTACTTTGTCAGGTGAACTTAGAAGATACTATACGTGATAATGATGATGTTAATGATCCTTTCTTGAATTTACTTTGTTTTGACAACGATGATGGGGATGAAGTTGATCTTAATTCTGTAGAAGATTGGAGTGGAAGTGAACAAGATTATGAAAAGGATGTTGAGGATGAAGATTGTGAGGATGTAGATGTTGTGTATACTTGTTATGTTCCTAATTCGGATTGGAAATTGGTGAAACCCATAGTATCAATGAAATTTGAGAGTCCCGCGCAACTGAAAGACATGTTAATTGATTATGGTGTTGCAAATGGTCACCAGTTAGTGTTCACGGTGAACGACCACAATAGGTTGTTAGTAAGATGCGGGACCAAATAAGATGAAGACGATGGGAATGGGGGTAAAAAGAAAGTGTGGAAGTGTCCATTTCGGCTTTGGGCATCTAGGATTAAAGAGGATGATTCTTTTCAAATAAAAACACTAAATGATAAGCATACGTGCTCAAGGAAGTTTTATTTAGGTTCGCTTGTTACGTATACTTGGATTGCAAAACGATTTTTCAAGAAAATTATCCAAAATCCCGAAACTAGTTATAGGGAAATACAAGAAGATATCCTAAAAAAGTACCAATGCAAAATGAGTCCTGGTCAATGTGGTAGAGCAAAGGAGAAGGTACTGAATGACTATGAGGGTGGGCTGAAAGACCATTATGCTAGACTTTCAGATTATCAAGCTGAGATATTGGAAATAAACCCAGGGAGTACTGTGAAGATGGCCGTGGAAACGATGCCAAATGGCGAAGTTTATTTTAGTAGTTACTATATTTGTTTTAAAGCTGTTAAAGATGGGTGGATCATGGGCTGTAGGAAAGTTATTTGTTTAGATGGATGTTTTCTGAAAAATCATGGTTAGTTACTCTCGGCTGTTGGAAGAGATGCGAATAATCATATTTATCCTTTAGCATGGGCTATTGTGTCTGTTGAGAATAAAGAAAACTGGACATGGTTTCTTAATCTATTGCGAGATGACATTGAAATGGAAGGTGGACATGGACTAACTCTAATATCCGATCAACATAAGGTATTTTGTATTTATTACACGCTTATCTATTTTTTATTTATAACTTCTATGTTATGTTTTTTTATTGATTAGGGAATTATAGAGGCCGTAAAGGATGTATTTCCAAATGCCGAGCATAGACAGTACACAAGACACATTTATGCTAACTTTATAAAATAATTTCGTGGGCTGCAATCTAAAAATTTGTTTTGGGCTGCTGCAAAGTCTACTAGTAAGCAATGGTTTGATAGGCATATGGAAGAGTTGAAAATTAGTAGCAAAGGTGCGTATGATCATCTTATGGAAAGAAATCCGATTTGTAAGACCCTGTTACCGGTAGCCCTACTTTCGTGTTGGATTTACTCATAAACGCAGTTCTAAATATCAGAGTTAATTAAAACATTCGCGGAACATTAAAAACATTCAAATCATTACATTCCATAACCATAATTCTTGTCTTATCGAGCATTCATAGTCATTTAAAAACAAAACATAGTCTTTTAAAATAAAACATCATAGCAAAATCTTCCGATGCCAGCTTTGTCTAACTCTGCCATGTGTCTTCCTCAAGCTACCTGCCTCATTCTACTCACCTGCGTGCATGCTAAAAGTCAGCTACGCTTAGTGAGTTCTAGTTAATCACCTAATCATACAATACCTTCTTACATTTCATACTTAACCTCTTAACTTTCTTTCATACACACATAAGTGCATATACTTTCATTCTTACCTTCATACTTTCTTTACATACATAATCATACGTTTTAAAGAGCCTTTCGCCCTATAACCTCACAGATATTATAAGGGTCTGGTACCTAACATCACAGATATTATAAGGGTCTGGTCCCTATCATCACTGATATTATTAGGGTCTGGTCCCTAACATCACAGATATTATAAGGGTCTGGTCCCTAATATCACAGATATTATAAGGGTCTGGTCCCTAACATCACAGATATTATAAGGGTCTGGTCCCTTTGTTTCGTGTAACTGTACCGTACCTGTTCATACATACTTTCCTTGACAATACGTGCAATCTCCGAAGAGCGTTCACGTACCACATCATAACATACATACATTATGCATACATCATATATTCATACATACATCATATCTTTCATCATACTTATCAATCATATCTTAACTACCACCTGACGGTACATGCAATATCCGAAGATCGTTCACGCACCGTCAAACAATCAACATACATAAATCATACAAGGCATACACTTACCACTTAAGATAAGTGTATTAACTATCACATCGAGTATGCACACAGCCCCGAAAACATAACAAGGAAGTGGGGCTAGAAACTCACCTGAATCCTGTTACGCTCTCCGTTAATCGTTATTCCCTTCTTGAGCTGTGCACGGCTAACTGTATAATATTTACATGTATCAATTAACTACTACTACTCATGTTGTATTTCTATCTTTAAATAACCCACAACGAACGGGGGTCCGGGGGCAGCGCCCCTGGCAGCGGAGTCTAGGGGCGGCAGCCCCTAGCAGGGTCCAAGGGGCAGAGCCCCTGGCTGGGGTCGAGCTGCCAGGTCAGCTTGGAAAAATTTTATTTCCATTAACTGTCTTAACACATTTTTCATTAGGTTTTTAATTTATTTTCTAATTTGCTAACTCCAACGAACTTATCATTAAGCGAACTTAACAATAAGCGAACTTAACATTAAGCGAACTTACTGTAAGCGAACTTGTATTAGGCGAAGTTATCAGCTAGGCGAACTTGTATTAGGCGAAGTTATCAATTAGGCGAACTTAGCCTTAGGCGAAGTTATCAATTAGGCGAACTTAGCCTTAGGCGAAGTTATCAATTAGGCGAACTTGCTTGCAGGCGAAGTTCGCCTGCAGGCGAAGTTTTCAGCAGCCGCCGCTGTTCATCTTTAATCCCCAAAATCATCATCGTTTTACCGAGAAATCCTTGGGTATGGTATTTGACTAACCCGCGATCATTCCTATGGTCGTTTTTTGGATAAGGTTTGACCCGAAAACACGTAAAGTTTGGACCTTTAAGTTCAAAACGTTCAATACTAGTGTTATCTATTAATCGAGCCGTTTCCATTTTCGGGTTCATTACACTCGTATTTATCATCAAGTTTACAACTTTATGTTTCGTTTATATCCGATCTATACTCGTTCTAAGTTTCAAGACTAAACATCTATAAAAACGTAATCTTTAGGATCAAAACATACCTTTTATTCGTTCGGTTGGTCGCGTTTTGCTTGGTTATCTTGTATCTAGCTCGTATATGAGAGATCTATTGCTATTCGATGTTCGTTGGTCGTTTCACCCTCTTTCTCTCTCTCTCGGCCGTAAATAGTAATAAGGAGGTGTGTGTGTGTTTTTGAGTGTGTAGAGATTTGGATGGATATAAATGAGGGTTTAGGGTTTTAGGTTGGTTTAAGAGGGTATTTATACCCCTTGAAGCCCATGGACCCTAAGGCCATTACCACTTAGTCCACCTTAATTAATCTAAGTCCATGATCCGTTTTTACCTCGATATTAATTAATTAATAACGCGAAATCACTAAACGTAACTTTCTTTATTCAATATTATAAAATTTAGGATGTTACAAGTCTTCCCTCCTTAAAGAGGTTTCGTCCCCGAAACCTAACTATTACATAAACAAATTAGGGTAGAACTTGCGCATCTCATCCTCAGCTTCCCAAGTAGCATCCGATCCCTTGCGATGTTTCCATATCACTTTTACCAATGGTATAACCTTGTGACGACTATCGGTTGCTCAATGTAGTTCAATTGTTCATCAACCTCAATGTCCATCAATGGTACGTGAGACGTGTCATCAGCTAGACACTTCCTCAGATGAGAAACATGGAAGGTTGAATGAATTCCTTCTAACTCATCGGGTAAATCCAGCTTATAATCTACTTCTCCCACACGATCTAAAATTTTAAACGGTCCAATGTACCTCAGACTCAACTTCCCCCTCTTTCTAAAACGGATAATTCCTTTCCAAGGCGAGACCTTAAGCATCACATTGTCGCCAACGTTAAACTCGATTGGTCGTCACCGCTTATCTGCATAAGACTTTTGTCTGTCTTGAGCGGCTTTCATTCTTGCTTTGATCTGATCGAACTTTGAAGACGTTTCTTGAACCACTTCTAGGCTCCCCATTTCTTTCTGACCAATCTCACCCCAGCACACCGGGGTTCTACATCGTCTACCGTAAAGCATCTCAAACGGTGGCATACCAATACTTGAATGGTAACTGTTGTTATAGGAGAACTATGCTAGGTGCAGATGATCATCCCAACTTCCACCAAAATCTAAAACACAAGCACGCAACATATCCTCAAGGGTTTGGATCGTCCTTTCAGACTGTCCATCGGTTTGAGGATGATACGCCGTACTGATGTTCAACCTTGTTCCCATAGCTTCATGGAACTTCTTCCAGAACCTCGAAGTAAACCGTGTATCTCTATCGAACACGATCGATAACGGTACTCCATGCTTGGTTACAACTTCTTTAATGAACAAGCTTGCTAACGTTTATGACGAGATGGCCTCTCGTATGGGCAGAAAGTGAGCACTCTTGGTCAAACGGTCCACAATCACCCAGATAGTATCATGATGCTTAGCTGTACGAGGTAGCTTAGTTATGAAATCCATGGTGATGTGTTCCCATTTCCACTCAGGTATCTCTAGCGGTTGCATCTCCCCATAAGGCTTCTGATGTTCGGCTTTGACTTGTAAGCAAATTAAGCACTTACTGACATAATCTACTACCTCATTCTTCATTCCAGGCCACCAGTAATCTCTTTTCAAGTCTTGGTACATCTTTGTAGTTCCAGGATGGATTGAGTACCTTGACTTATGAGCTTCATCTAAGATTCCATTTCTAAGATCACCATGGCGTGGGATCCACATACGGTCGAACCTAGTCTTAACTCCATGAGTGTTTTCCATCAACTCATCTTGCTGGCCATAAATTCTTTCTTTCTTTACTAACCCTTCATCTACTAACACCTCTGACTGCACCTTGATAATTTCTTCAAAAAGACTTGGGTTCATGATCAACTTGTATGACTTTACTGTTGCAAGGACTTCCTCATTCTTACGACTTAACGCGTCAGCGACTACATTAGCTTTACCGGGATAATACTTAATGTCGCAGTCATAATCCTTAATCAACTCCAACCATCTTCTCTGCCTCATGTTCAATTCCTTCTGCTCGAAGAAATACTTTAAACTCTTATGATCTGTATAAATAGTACACTTAGTACCGTACAGATAATGCCTCCATATCTTAAGAGCATGCACTACAGCTGCTAACTCTAAATCATGCGTCGGATAAGTACTCTCGTGGACTTTCAACTGTCTAGACGCGTAAGCTATCACCTTCCCTCGTTGCATCAACACGCAACCTAGCCCTTGATGCGAGGCATCAGCACAAACAACGAAATCCTCGTCACCATCGGATAGAGCAAGGATTGGAGCTTGCGTGAGTCTCTTCTTTAATTCCTCAAAGGCTTCTTCTTGAAACTTTCCCCAACTGAATACTATCGACTTTCGACTCATACCGGTCAGCGGTGCGGCTATCTTGGAGAAACCTTCGATGAATCTCCTATAGTAGCCAGCTAACCCTAGGAAGCTTCGTATGTCAGTCGGATTCTGCGGATTCTTCCAATTCGTTATCGCTTCAATCTTAGCTGGGTCCACGGTAATCCCTTCAGGATTGATCACGTGACCTAGAAATTGCACTTCTCTTAACCAGGACGCGCACTTCGAAAACTTAGCATACAACTTCTCTTTCTTCAGAGTCTCCAATACCTCTCTCAGATGCTCAGCATGGTCAGACTCGCTCTTTGAATAAATCAATATATCATCAATGAAGACGATAACCGACTTATCCAACATCGGCCGACACACCCTATTCATCATGTCCATAAATGCTGCAGGAGCATTTGTTAGACCAAATGACATTACGAGGAACTCGTAGTGTCCATACCGCGTTCGGAACGCTGTCTTAGGGATGTCTGCCTCCTTTACCTTCAGCTGATGATAGCCTGATCTGAGGTCTATTCGTGAGAACCAACTTGAACATTGCAGTTGGTCAAACAGATCATCAATCCTTGGCAAAGGATATCTATTCTTTACCGTAAGCTTATTCAACTCACGATAGTCTATGCACATTCTCATACTTCCATCCTTCTTCTTCACGAACAACACTGGTGCGCCCCACGGGGAAACACTTGGTCTTATGAAACCTTTGTCGAGGAGTTCTTGCAGTTGGGACATCAATTCTTTCATCTCGGACGGAGCTAGACGGTAAGGTGCTTTCGCGACGGGCTGGGCTCCTGGTATTAAATCTATCTGGAATTCTATCTCTCGCTCCGGTGGTATCCCCGGAAGATCCTCAGGGAATACTTCTGGTTAGTCGCACACAATGTGAACATCTTTCATTTCTTTCGTCTCGGCCGTAGCGTTGACAACATACGCCAGGTAGGCACCACATCCTCGTCGTAATAACCCTTCGGCTTTTATCATCGAAATGATGTTAAACCCTGAACTTTCTTTATCACCGTAAACCGTCACCGTATTACCATCTAAAGATCTTAGCTTTATTATTCTACTCTTACATACTATCTGAGCTTCAAACTCAGACAACCAATCCATTCCCAAGACTACATCGAACCCTCCTAAGGTCATAACATACAAGGTAACAGGGAACTCATGTCCCTCTAACTCTATCTTACAATCCTTAACCATTTTTGTTATTTTAACCGAAGTGTCACTGGCGGTTTCTACTACAAAAGTTTCAGACACTCGGCAGCCTTTCATTTTAGCTAGTTTACTAAATGTCGTAGCTACAAAACTTCTATTCGCACCAGAATCAAATAATACAGAAGCGGAAATGCCGTTTACTAAGAACGTACCGGTCACAACATCAGGAATCTGTCTAGCTTGTTCCTGGGTCAGCATATAGGCTCTAGTCCTCGGCATTGCTTGATCAGAATCTTTCTTCCCACTACCTCCAGCCTCACCTTCAGTGCACTCTCTTGCCATATGGCATGTCTTGCCACATTTGTAACATGCTGGCTTCGCACCGCACTCATTGGCATAATGCCCTACCTTCCCGCACTTATAACAGGAATTCGACCCCATTCTGCATTCTCCACCATGAGCCTTTCCACATTTGAGACAAACATCAGAACTTCTACCCCACTTGCACTCACCACCATGCATCTTTCCGCAGGTCTTACACGATCTCTTCTCCCACACTTTCTGCTTCTTATCTTTGGAGTTCCATAACTGAGTACCGGGTCGCTTAACAGGAGCAACCCACTTCTTATCTTTCTTTTCTTCTTCCACCACTGCGTCATCCGCAGCCAGGTCAGCATAAACCACCTCTGCGAGTTCGACAGCAGAGTCAAAGGTAGCAGGTTTACTCGTCTTGACTAGCATGCGGACTTTCTGTGGCAATCCCCTCACATAACACTTGATTCTCTTGGCCTCAGTGTTAACCATATCGGGTACCAACCTAGACATTCGATTGAACTCGGTGGTGTACTCACGATGTGTCATTGTCCCAGCTTTCAAGTTCAGGAACTTCATCTCCGCCCTCTCAACCTCGGCGTCAGCACAGAACTTCTTCATCACTAACTCCTTCAGATCCTCCCACTTCATCTCATTGATCTCTTCACGGGTCTTCCTCTGCTCCATACTCTCCCACCAATACATAGCCTCATCCTCGAATGATTGAGTAGCATAACCTACCGCTTGGTCGGGACGGCACTCGCTAATGCGGATAATTTTATCCATGGCGGTTATCCATTTAAGAGTAGCGATTGCGTCTCCTAAACCAGTCAGCTTAGGCGGGTCACCACCTTTGAAGGACTTATAGTTGCAACCGCCTCGGCCCATCTTCCTATCATCAACTTTCACAGACCTTACCTCACTCAAATCACCCTTTTCCCTCTCATCATTTTTCCTACCATCACCACCTGCCCCTTCGGCAGTTCTTTCACGGCTTCCAGCAGACCCTTCAGGGGTAATATTCTTCACAGCAATGGCTACAGCTTGGACAATAGCTGCCTGAATTGCAGGATTCAGTTGAAATCCTTCGTTGTTGATCGGGTCTCTTCTAGCTGCACTCCCCTCATCTCCGGTGTTGGAAGCTGTCTCAACCGAAGGTTGATGGACACGACGAGGCCTGCCGCGTCGTCCAGTGCGACCTCCAGCAATGTCTCCAGCTCCAGCCATCGTATTCTAAAAGGGAAAACACAAACATCATCACTCAAGGAACTATTTAGTACAAGGATAGTAAGGCTAACAGGTAATAACAGTGGCCAGCTGTGATTAGCTGATCACGTTACTTTCCGTGTCCTATACACTTCCTTTTATGAGTCTATTTGTGCTGGTTCTACTTAAACAGTTAGTAAATCAAAATGATCAAGTAATCCTGTCCCTATCATTCACATTTTATTTCTTTATCATTTAACATACATTATTAATCGTACATCTTACCTTTACTGAACTTGCTTGAGCGACACATGGCATCCTTGAACTGGCATCTTCTTTCTTTTTTTACTTAAATCCCATTCTCTGTTCGAGTCTAAGCATATAGGATGCTTAAATCTCTCGAACTTTGCTCTGATACCAACTTGTAAGACCCCGTTACCGGTAGCCCTACTTTCGTGTTGGATTTACTCATAAACGCAGTTCTAAATATCAGAGTTAATTAAAACATTCGCGGAATTCGCGGAACATTAAAAACATTGTCTTATCGAGCATTCATAGTCATTTAAAAACAAAACATAGTCTTTTAAAATAAAACATCATAGCAAAATCTTCCGATGCCAGCTTCGTCCAACTCTGTCATGTGTCTTCCTCAAGCTACCTGCCTCATTCTACTCACCTGCGTGCATACTAAAAGTCAGCTACGCTGAGTGAGTTCTAGTTAATCACCTAATCATACAATACATTCTTACATTTCATACTTAACCTCTTAACTTTCTTTCATACACACATTAGTGCATATACTTTCATTCTTACCTTCATACTTTCTTTACTTACCTAATCATACGTTTTAAAGAGCCTTTCGCCCTATAACCTCACAGATATTATAAGGGTCTGGTCCCTAACATCACAGATATTATAAGGGTCTGGTCCCTATTATCACAGATAATATTAGGGTCTGGTCCCTAACATCACAGATATTATAAGGGTCTGGTCCCTAACATCACAGATATTATATGGGTCTGGTCCCTAACATCACAGATATTATAAGGGTCTGGTCCCTTTGTTTCATGTAACTGTACCGTACCTGTTCATACATACTTTCCTTGACAATACGTGCAATCTCCGAAGAGCGTTCATGTACCATCATCATAACATACATACATTATGCATACATCATATATTCATACATACATCATATCTTTCATCATACTTATCAATCATATCTTAACTACCACCTGACGGTACATGCAATATCCGAAGATCGTTCATGCACCGTCAAACAATCATCATACATAAATCATACAAGGCATACACTTACCACTTAAGATAAGTGTATTAACTATCACATCGAGTATGCACACAGCCCCAAAAACATAACAAGTAAGTGGGGCTAGAAACTCACCTGAATCCTGTTACGCGTTATTTAAAGATAGAAATACAACATGAGTAGTAGTAGTTAATTGATACATGTAAATATTATACAGTTAGCCGTGCACAGCTCAAGAAGGGAATAACGATTAACGGAGAGCGTAACAGGATTCAGGTGAGTTTCTAGCCCCACTTCCTTGTTATGTTTTCGGGGCTGTGTGCATACTCGATGTGATAGTTAATACACTTATCTTAAGTGGTAAGTGTATGCCTTGTATGATTTATGTATGATGATTGTTTGACGGTGCGTGAACGATCTTCGGATATTGCATGTACCGTCAGGTGGTAGTTAAGATATGATTGATAAGTATGATGAAAGATATGATGTATGTATGAATATATGATGTATGCATAATGTATGTATGTTATGATGATGGTACGTGAACGCTCTTCGGAGATTGCACGTATTGTCAAGGAAAGTATGTATGAACAGGTACGGTACAGTTACACGAAACAAAGGGACCAGACCCTTATAATATCTGTGATGTTAGGGACCAGACCCTTATAATATCTGTGATGTTAGGGACCAGACCCTTATAATATCTGTGATGTTAGGGACCAGACCTTAATAATATCTGTGATGATAGGGACCAGACCCTTATAATATCTGTGATGTTAGGGACCAGACCCTTATAATATCTGTGAGGTTATAGGGCGAAAGGCTCTTTAAAACGTATGATTATGTATGTAAAGAAAGTATGAAGGTAAGAATGAAAGTATATGCACTTATGTGTGTATGAAAGAAAGTTAAGAGGTTAAGTATGAAATGTAAGAAGGTAATGTATGATTAGGTGATTAACTAGAACTCACTCAGCGTAGCTGACTTTTAGTATGCACGCAGGTGAGTAGAATGAGGCAGGTAGCTTGAGGAAGACACATGGCAGAGTTGGACGAAGCTGGCATCAGAAGATTTTGCTATGATGTTTTATTTTAAAAGACTATGTTTTGTTTTTAAATGACTATGAATGCTCGATAAGACAAGAATTATGGTTATGGAATGTAATGATTTGAATGTTTTTAATGTTCCGCGAATGTTTTAATTAACTCTGATATTTAGAACTGCGTTTATGAGTAAATCCAACACGAAAGTAGGGCTACCGGTAACGGGGCCTTACACGATTACTTGGTCAAAAGCTTTTTTTGAAGTTGGTAGGGCATGTGATGCATTCGAGAATGGAATGAGTGAAAGCTTTAATTCGCGCATACGGACCGCACGAAGGAAGCCCATTATCAGTATGTTAGAAGATATTAGAAGATTTGTGATGCGTAGAATGTTCTTTATGGCGAAAAAATCGGAAAGGTTTGAACATGAAGTATGCCCTATAATCAGAAAAAAACTAGAAGATATTAAGAAAAAACAAAGGTAATCGTTATATTTTTATTGTTATTGCTATCTTGTTATGATTTTTAATAGACTTTTGGGTTGATAATGTAGGCACTATCAAGTTATTCCAAGCGGTAACGACATATTTGAAGTAAGGAGTGAAAAAAATGCATATGTGGTGAAGATTCGGGAACAAACTTGCACGTGCAGATCATGGCAATTGTCAGGCATCCCTTGTTTTCATACGATTGCAGCTTTAGGGTTCATCAACATAAACCCAGAAACTTCTGTCAGCAATTGGTTTACAAAGGACATGTTTAAGGAAGCTTATAAACCTCATATCCAACCGTTGAAGGGAAGTATGCATTGGACTAAAACAGATGATGTTAAACCCCTACCTCCAAAAGAAAGACGAATGTCCGGTAGACCGACATTGAAAAGGAAAAGAGACCCTTTAGAGGAAGAAAAAAAGAACAAAAAAGAAAAGAAGAACAAAAAGGTTGGAACTGCAAGAAAAGTGACTTGTCAAAACTGCAATGAAACCGGACATAACATCAGGTCATTCACGAAGGAGAAAAAAGATCCACAACCAAAGATGGCAAGAGCATAAGGTAGAAATAAAAAGGCAGAGTCAATAAGTGTGACCCGCGAAGGGGTAGAGTAGGTGATTATACTCGGCTAGGCGCATTTTTGGTGTGTTTTGTCTTTGTTTGTGGGGTATTTTGACCCATCTGGGTGTATCAGAATCGTTTGAATTTATTTTGGTTTATTTTGACATTTAAGGGTTTTGGTATATTTTGATCGTTTAAGCATTATAGATGTTTTGTATACTTTGGTTTTGACATGGTAAAGTTGAATAAGAGTCATTAATTAGTCATATTCTTGTAAAACAATATAATTAAAAGGATCTTAATTTTTCAAATTTTTGTTAAGAATTTGAGATTGTTTATAAAAGGTTGTAATATTTATTGCAATTTGTAAAAAGAAATTCGAACATTTTTGCATTTTTTTTTAATTTTCGCAATTTATAGCAATTTGTTTCTAAAAAATTAAGCAAAAAACAAAATTCGAACATTTTTGCAATTTATAGCTATTTTAAAAATAATTAAAAACTAAAAAAACCTAGATTACCTGCTATTCAGGTAATATATCTAGGATTGGAGCAAAAAAAAAATTATAATGACCTGATTGGAACAAAAGATTTTTTGAGTGACTTAATTAGAATAGTTTAGAAACCTGGTTACTATTCTATGGAGTAATCCCTTTTTTTAATTGAATTGGTTTGTATTTATTTACTGGTTCCTAAACAAACTTTGTTTGATAACATTTTGTAAATTAAATCCTGTTTTACATGGCAAATATTATTACTATATAAAAGAATTAAAGCAGAAAGCATGCATCTTGTCACCGAAACTTCTTGTCGTCTTCGTTTTATATAAGTTTGGGTCCCTATATGTATAAACAAATTGAGCTGCCTTTTAAAATGAAGAATTTCCAAAACTATGGCATGAGCCGTATCGGTTAATAGTCCTTTTAATTTATGTTAAATAAATATATTAATATTATGGTGTTGTTTGGGTGAGCTTTTAAAATCGCTTATTCGTTTATTTGTTTTTTTAAAGGCAAAAAAATTTTGAAAGCTCCAATTTGAAGCTTTTAGAGTAGCTTTGTTAAACACATTTTGTTTTTCAATAAATAAACAAACAAATTAGCAAGTTTTAAAAACTCACAAAACACCCCCTAGATATGTTTCGGTTTTCTTGTAAGTTTTCCCGGTTTTTCCTCTTTTAATAATGGCCTAATTTCATAAAAGAAAATGTATTATTATACATACAATTTCAATTTTTAGCGTTAAGACTGATTTTTAAATACTGACAATATTTGTAATAATTATTTTTTTTCTGTTTACTTAAATAAGTTATTTTTTCCAATTAATTGACTTATTAAATGAAGCATTAATTTCCGAATAAAATCTAGAACGTGATTATTATTATGAGTAAATGCTACTGTATTTATAAAAATAAAGGCTAGTTTGGGAATACCTTCAAAAGGAATTATAATATAAAATGAATTCTTTTGTTTGATTTACCATTCAAAGCAAAACGTACTAGTCAAGCAGTGAATAGGTAGAAAATGAAAGTTGGTACCATTTAGGTACAAAATAATGTAGTTAGAGAGAGTTGTTGTTTAGAAGTATATATATGTGTAGATATTAAAAACAGTTAAATTGCAAATTAAAGATCAAATAAGGGTAAACAAAGCTCTTCATGAAGCATAAAGTAACAGGCCAAAAACGTATTGAAGAACCAGGCTTTTGGGATTTGATTAAAGACCATATAGATTCTTCTTTAGCAATGATACATGATACACTAGAACGTACGAGTCAAGAAAGCTGTATGGTTATGCCACATAGATGTGTTGGTCAAGTATTCATATAAAGATGCGTCGTTGACATTAATATATGTGACATGTATATATCCTATCCATTACAAATAGGCTATTAAAAGAAGTGGTTCGTAGGTTAAACAATAAGGCTAGATGTATGGGTAACTAACGCCCTAAGTACGAAAGACACCTTTCGCAACAAGGCAAGCTTTGTATAAACCAAATGTACAATTGGGATTCTTTTTAATATTGCATGTCAATTTGCATAAAAGAATATAATTAGCTTGGGGAAGTGCATGCACCAATACTCAAGCACGATTCAAGTACACTGCATAAGTTTCTTTTCTCATAGTACGTGTCTTATCATTTTGCCTTTTTTTTTAATCTAGACCACTGAGAAGAAGTGATGTGATAAAAACATGATTATAAAAAGATTTAGGTTTATGGTTGTGGTTTGCTGATAGATCAGTAATGATAGGATTGTGATAGAGCAACGATAGGATCGGGAAGACGATGAAGTAGAGGAAGAGGGTGAATAAGAAGAAAAAGAAATGGTGACTTGGTGAGAGATTGGATTGGATCGGATCATCAGGGGTATGAGAAGTAGAGGTGTGCCATTGAAACAATAGAGTGAAGAATTTGTAGATGGGTAGAATTTTAGAGGCGAGATGATCATAATATACGTACATAAATATTGGCAATAGTGTCTAGTGTAACGACTTCGTTTGAATAAAAAGAGGTTAAAACTTTTTTACATAGTCCGTAAACAATTATTCACTTTATTATTCCAAGAAATATAGTTTTTAAAAACAAGTGTAGCTCTTAAAGAACTTAGTATGTTAAACATCAAACATATATAATCTACGGGATTTTGAAAATTACTACTAAAGATTCAAAATATTCCATACTTTAAATAATTAAATTTATAACAAAATATGTTCTTTTTTATATAATTCACAAACAAAAGTGTCATTTTCTCGTATGGTTAAATTTTGCTTTGAAAGTTGACTAGATCTATTAAATAATTTCTTAGCAAATATATTTATTTTATCAAAATTCCAAAATATTATTACTTTCAGTTTTGGGGTAATCTTATCCTATAATCAAGGATTTGTTTGTAACGCAAAGAAGATATATTCACTTAATTTAAGGGTTGTTGGAAATTTTGTGTAGAACAATTAAGATAAGTGATGTATTAATTGTGATTCTAAAACTTGCATGAACCATTAAGCGAAGTCTTCACAATCTATCTATTGCCAGTATTAGGGGGGACGGGGCAACGCGTGATGGAGCTCCCATCACGTGTGGTGGGTTTTTCCACACCGCCGCTGCTACTTTGTCACGCGAATTTCGGCATAGTTGCGTGATGGGTGTCACGCGTGAGATGGTGTGAAAACCAAGAAATCTATCCGTTTGGAGGGGGTGGTTATGACCGTCGGGGGGGGGGGGGGGGAGCCGTCGCCGGAAGTGATGGATCGCTGGAAGTGATGGGTCACCGGAAATATAACAGGGAAGAAGGAGTGCTACTGCTGTGTTATTATTATTATTATTATATATTTACACATTTAACCCCTTAACTTTCACATTTCTTTTAATCATAATTTAGAAGTCGGCTAAGTTGGCGGAAACGTGACGGGGCCTATATCAACCATTTTTTTGTCGGTTTTTATTTATTTATTTATCTTTGTAACATTTAATCATGCAAAAAAAAAAAACAAAACAAAAAAATTTCATCACACACCACACCACACCACCACCCCTAGTAAAAACCATCACATGTGATGGATTTGAGGCTAGTGATGTGACACCATTTGATTGAGTAAGGTGTGTGATGAGTGATGCCACCACATCCACCACCCCTCCCCCTTATGTTGAAAAAAATATTTATAGAATAGCAAACTTAAGAAGGATGAATAAAAGCTATTTACGTATTACATATACTTTAGACATAACTAGTTTATGACTTTTATTAATATATAACTAAATTGGTGTGTGAACGTTAAAAAAAACTAAATAAATTGTCATTGGTAGTTTTTCTAATATAAAATCTGATTACAATCTTTAGATAAGTAGTTGAATGACTGAATCACATACTTACCCTAGGCTTGTCAGAAAAACACATGGGTTTTTACGACGTGGCATTTTCAAATTGTATTATTTTTAATTAGATTTAAGTAAAAAAATGAATTAACCATAATGGGCCTTTGGGGATCTCAAAGGTCACCATGGACAGCATGGGGTGGTCATTTGTCTTCTCTTCGGACGTTTATTCTTCTTTCTTCAAAGAATATCTTTTTTTTGCTACGATTAAAGAAATCCGTAAGTCAATATATATATATAAAATAAAGTAACATGGATTTGTATATACAATTTTAAATGCTCATAAATACTTATGCGAAAAACCGTATCTGAGGCAGATCTTGTAACCAATTTGTATATGTTTTATTTCCTTCGACAGATATATAATATTTGAGTAAACAACAAAAACAAGTGACTTTGTATGTCATGTAAGAATTACTAAAACTTATCCAATTTACTATTATTCTAATATATATTTACACTAATAGATCAATTCTAGTTTTTTATCCCAACTCCTTTAAGCTCATACACTATCGCCACCTTTTGTTAGATATTTTTTTCGGGGCCCATTTCATTTAAAAACGTACACATGAATCATGTAATAAGAACCTAAAAAGTAATAACGAGTATTTTAGACGACTACAAGTTAATAAATGCATATATTAATTGTTACATGATAAATCATGTGCAAATTACTTTTATTTTGCTAATAGAAGTTATCCGCGCCGTTCAAAAAAAATAAGTTATCTATCTGCTAACTAAGAAAGCTGTATTAATGGCAGATTGAGATTAAACCAACATGAAATTAAATATAGGTTCGACATCTTGACCATTAGCTGGTTAAGTTGACGATTTAATTTAAAAACTGAGATGATGTTAACTATTTTAATACTATTTGTTACTAGTTAGTTCTAGAATCTAGTCTAAGTTGTGAGTTTGTTACAATACAAAGTTAATATATATGATATATCCTTAATACCATATTTATACTTCAAATTAAGCTTTAACTTAGTGATGAGATCTGTACCGTACCAGTAATCGAAAATCCCGATATTGAAAATCACAAATTCTTGATTTCGATACCGGTACGGTACCGTACAGTACCAATCCTACAACTCAAAACTTTGGTATTAATTCGGTATCGATGGTACCGTTTCGGTACCGATACCGGTACCAAATTTCCTCATCCCTTATAACAAAAGAGTTGTCACAGTATTTGAGTATTTGCAATCAATTAATTGTGTGATGCTATGTTGAACCATAGTCCATGCATTGATTTACAAGATTATCTTTTAATGTGATCTTATTATTTTTATTATTCAATTTTATATTATTATAACTAATATTTGTCTTAAATATCCTGAATAGTAATTTTCGATTCATTTTTCATATGTAAACTAAATTTTGATGTAAACTTTATTCAAAATAGTCGCATTTTTCATATGTAAGCTAAATTTTGATGTAAACCTTATTCAAAATAGTCGCCGTAACACACAGACATACTTTATTAATTTTACGTTTTTCATGTATCA
Source organism: Bidens hawaiensis (assembly GCF_021521415.1). NCBI lineage: Eukaryota > Viridiplantae > Streptophyta > Magnoliopsida > Asterales > Asteraceae > Bidens > Bidens hawaiensis. The sequence continues at coordinate 2,267,158 of NW_027491177.1, read as the reverse complement.
ACGGTTGCTATTAGAATGAACTTTATTAAAATTATATTTTATTTAACATCTCCATCGTGACATGCAAGTCTACATGCATCAACGCTTTTGCTGTAGCACACGAAGAAGTTTATTAGTTTCTTTTAAATTATAAGAAGTTAGCCTTCAATTTATGTCAATAATTAGTCTATGATAAATATTTTAGCGAATTAGTTTCTTTTAAATTATAAGAAGTTAGACCTCAATTTATGTCAATAATTAGTCTATGATAAATATTTTAGCGAAATACTTTAAACAAAATAAATTGTAAAAAATATACTACCTTTTATTGCATATATTTAAATGTAAAGTTGATAACCTTTTTGTTTAAATACATATATAGAATATTAATTGTTTTATATGTATAATAGAATAGAGGGTCAAGTTATTATACAAAGGGGAACAAAAATGAGAAAGATGAGAAAGATTTATAGCAACATAAAAAAACCCCTCAAAAAAAGTTTTAAAAAATTAATAAAAAAAACATAACTCAAAATTAATAAAAAATGAAAAAAGTAAAAAAAAAACACAAAAATATTTCCACCGTCTTTTTCGTTCTCACAAAAAAAGAAAAACACACACACACACACAACGGTAAGTGAAAAATGTCGAGCCTTTTTGTTTATCATTGTGCTTTGTGTTTATTTTCGTCTCTGATTGTGTGTTTTTTCCTTGACATTGTGTTTTATTTTATATTGTGTTATATTACTCAACATTTCCCTAAATTTTGTTTGACATTGTGTTATATTTTGCGATCTATTGTGTCTTTTTTAGTTATAATTGTGTCTTTTATCCATTTTCGTTATTGTGTCTTTGATCTTAGCATTGTGTCTTTTCGTCAAATTTTTTATTATTATTTTTTTGAATGAGAATGATGGCGGAAACATTTTAGTTTGTTAATTTTTTCGTTTTTTATTTATATTTTGAGTCATGACTTTTTTTGAATTTATTTTTAAAGGTTTTTTTTTACACAAATCTTTCTCACACTTCTCATTTTTGTCTCTCTTTCTTTATATGTAAAACCAGATAACATAAATCATGTTTAAAAAACTTTATGTTAACCCGTGTTTAGGTTTTTGTTCTATAATCAGTTACTTATATGATCATCAAATTCAATATCATAAAAAAAAGGTTTGAAATCCTAGTTAAAACACTTAATTAAATACCTAAAATCTTATTTCCATATTCCATCCTGCACATATAACCACGTAAAATTTGTGGAATACTAATTTAGGGAGGGATGGTCCTGGAGAGTCTAGAGTACCTCCAATCCTTTCTGATCCACAATGTATATGACTATATGCCATGTCAAAATCACCAACCTCAAAACAATTTAAATAAATGCAGCATTATTTTCATCCACCCTAAAACCATTTTTTATAAGTATCTAAAGGTTGATGACGATTGGATATTTAAGATTGAGGGCATGGACACATGCTTAAATTCTTCAGGTACTACTACACCAATACATATACCCTAAAACTAACTTAAACAGGCAACGACTGTGTTCAACACGACCGTACCCTACCCGCAAACCAGGTACCTAAGGGGGCCCCTCTATCCCTTAATGGTGTGCAATAATATAAAGTACTCGCTCAAGTTGAAATTTTAACAAAGTTGCACTATTGAAAGCTAAATTTCATCTAAGGCATGATCATGTATCAAGTTGAAAACAATCAAAGAATCTTTCTAATTATAAAACCTTTTGTATGTAAAATACTAACTGGTCAAGAAAAGTAGTAACTTTAAAACAATATAGCGCATCTAGCACCGGTCAAAACACCATCCACGCAGTCTGATATCGGCCAAAGGAAGAACATCAGGATATTTTTCAGGGTACTTCGCTGACAACAGGACGGGAAGAGAACACAAATTCACATCTTTAATACCGACAAGGTACCTCACTTTCACACCCTTCACCCCCTAAGTTATACATTGGTTGGGGGGGCATTCAGGTACTCATTTGGGGTAGTCAAAATCGGTAAAAAGTACACGATTGAGGTAGTTTAATTATCTTTTACAAGTGAGCCTTCAACCATGATTTATTAATCGAGATGACAGAACCAGTCGGAGACCAATTCATCTAATTGGAAAAATTATGAACGAGAAATTGAAAAGTAAATATTCGTCCACGATTATCTTTGTAATTTTTTTTTAAGAAATGGTTTTATGGTAGTTAAGATGAGTGTTGCATGTGATTAAGGTGTTTTAGGCTAGTTAATATTGTAAATCAACAGTTCGTCCCCAAGAAGGCAAGAATCACTTGAAATTTTGGGGCTTGAGACGAGTAAAAAAAGGGCCTTTAAAATCACATTATTATGTGATAAATAATTTGACGGTTTTGCCAATTGAATTGCATTTTCAAAGCTGGATTGACGAAAGCCAAAAAATAGCAATAATAATAATAATAACAATAAACAAATTACTTAGATGTCTTATATAAAACAAAACAAAAAAATTTTCTATAAAACAAAGTAAAACACCACTCATAGGAATTGAGCCCAATATCATGATTTTATTTGGAGTAAAAGATTTATTTTTTGGAGTAAAACCAAGATATTTTTTTTACAACAAGACCTTGTTTTTAAAACATCGTTTTTGGCCACCACAGTGGAGTCAGCTATGATTTTATTTTACAATTATGGGTCTTTCGGGAGCCTAGGCTTGGGTTGCCGCGCTACTCGTCCTCCGTTTGGGTTGACTCTGAATGACATGATAATGCAAGATTGGTAGAACTTAAAATAGATACATGAGAGAAACACTCGTTCCTCCCTTAAGATTTAAGAATTTGTGACCATTTTGAGATTACCATTTCAATGAAAGTGTAAAACTACATTTAGAAACTAAAAAGATCATACTAACCAAATTTGATTAAAAATATAAATTATGAAAATTATTAGCAGTTATGATTTGCTTAAGGAATCATGTAAACATAACGATAAACTAGTTAAGCCTTTGTTTGAATTATTAACCGTTATGATTTGCTAAAGGAATATTAAACATGTTCGGTTTTCCGTGTATTCTCCGCGTACGCTACTTGAATATATTATTAAACTTCGTGTGTGTTGAGTGGTGGTTTGTACCTACGTACTTGGCTAATTCTAACCAGTAATGACATATTTTTGTTTGGAAAAATTATCATCATTTTAATAGAGAGAATTCATATCTAACCCAAAAAATTTGAAAAATCACAAAAAGTTACTCAAAACTCATGGAGCCAATGGATTTCGCTATCCAGTAGGATTAAGCCACATGTCTGATATCTGACAATACCCGTGAACTTTGTACTCAAATCCGTCGGATCCGTGAGTTTTGATACAAAAATCGTCTCTTTGAAAACAATCGTCGCCGTCATGTTTCACCATGCTTTTGTCTCCTCCGTAAGATTATGAAAAAGTTACAATATTCACATATACTCACCATTAATTCACCACCACCACCGTCTCCGTGATGTCCGACCACCAAAGATGTCCAAATACATGTTGTATGAAGTATGGTTCACAAAAATAATAATGAATAACAAAACTAACATAGTTATATTACAAACATGATTTCCAATAAGAAACAAGTGATGATGAGTACCAATGAAATCAATGATGAGGCGGGAATTCGAGCACCGACCGGTCGGTTTATGGGTGGTGATCGCAAGAGGTGGTGGTGAATCAATGGTGAGTGTATTTGGATATTCAAACCTTTTTAAAATCTCACAGAGAAGACAAAAGCAAGGTGAAACATCACGACAACGATTGTTTTCATGGAGACAGTTTTTATATCAAAACTCACGAATCTGACAGATTTGGTTACAAAGTTCATGGGTCTTGTCATACGTCAAACACGTGGCATAATCTTATTGGATATCAAAAACTCACGGCACTAACCCAAATGTGTCGGCTCCGTGAGTTTTGAGTGGGACTTTTTGGGATTTTTCAAAACTTTTGGGCCAAACATGGTATCTTTACCATTTGTGTTGTACTTAGTACATATTACGATATGTTTAAATTTTATTTTTATCATTAAATATAGAAGGTTATTAGATATCAATCCTTTTCTTTACCGAATTATAGCCCGACTACTCAGGATTAACGCAATGGAAAAAGTCGACCCTCATACGTCCACGATCACCGACAACATTGGGTAGCTCAAGCTCACCATTTTTTGTTTTGAGGAAAATCCGCCGCCTGAAGGACCATTGAGCTTGGTTGGGACTTTTTGGGATTTTTCAAAATTTTTGGGCCAAACATGGTTTCTTACCATTTGTGTTGTACTTAGTACAAATTACGATATGTTTAAATTTTATTTTTATCATTAAATATAGAACGCTATTAGATATCAATCCTTTTCTTTAACGAATAAAAGCCCAACTACTCGGGAGTAACGCAATGGAAAAAGTCAACCCTCATACGTCCACGATCATCGATAGCATTGGGTAGCTCAAGCTCACCATCTTTTGTTTTGAGGAAAACTTGCCGCCTGAAGGACCATTGAGCCCGGTTGGGACTGGATATTGTGACAAACGTATAATCTCAACTTTATTATATCAAATCAAGAATGTTACGCAAATACAAATTAAAACAAGATCAACGAATACATACAACAAATCACTCAAACGATACATAAGGAAATAAGATCATCATCGTGATAATCTGATATAAGACTTCGTTTAGAAACTATACAGTAAACAACATAATCTAACCATAAATGTGAAACCCTAAATTGAGGGAGAAGAAGTTCTAACCAGAACGATAAAGGAGAACCATATTATATATAACGAAAACATTCTCTTGAAACTCAAATGTTCAAAATAAAATTACTCGCATAACTTTAAACTTAAAGCCCAACAGCTTCCAAGCCCAGTAATTGTCAAGCTCACTAATCCAACTCCAACCCCATTTGTCAATTGACCAATCCCCATTTACAATACAAGAACAAAGAGTTAGAACAAAAATATGCACAATATTTTTTGTTAATACTAATTGAATGTAGACATATTTCAACATATTTGAACAGAGATCTTGCGGCCTCCTACCTAAATCTTCCATTTCTCTCAAATGTCAATTGAGCTAAAACTTGACGCTTAGTTATCAATTAAACCGTAATTTTTAAAATACTTTTTTTTATCAACCAGTCATAATTGTCATATCATTGAATTACTATTATTTCATTACTCTTAAGTTATTTAAAAGAATAAATAATAATAAGATGAGACCAACATTATTACATTCGTTCAAACTATTAGACTGAACTTGTAATTTTTTAAGTTGGGGAGTAAACACGGAAAATGAGCAACAATAAATTATCTACGTAATTAATTTTAGAATTTAGAATTAGTTTACTCTAAACCGGCTAATTAGTTATAAATCATATATTACAAACCTCTAAGTGTAGGCTTATGAATCATATACACATCATTAACTTATGAGTTTAGACTACTAAATCATAAGGAACTTTTGAGTTCAAAATTTTGATTTTATATTTTCAGTTTTAGAATGATTGTAGAAAACTTCCTAGTTAAAAATTTAAATGTAATTATAAGCATCTTAGCAATTTTATTATGAGAAAATTATTGTTTGTGTCCCTGTGGTTTTAGGACGGATACAGAATGAGTCTCTGGAAGAAAAATGAACCGTTTGAGTCCATGGGGTAAATGTATTGAACTATTTGAGTCCCGACGTAAATTAGGGGCTGTTTTGCAAATGCTGAACCATTAAGTACTGAACCAGTAAGAGGTTTGAATAGTTAAGAGGCTCTGAGCCATTAAGTGCTGAGCCAATAAGTGCTGTTTGGTTTGACATCTGAATGATAGTGCAGAATGACTATTTTACCCCTCTGAATATTTTGTTTTGAATAAAATGTATTCGTTTAATCAGAGTTTTCTAATTGACTGTATTGAATGATATATATAACCGTTTTTTGCTATTGTGTTTTAACGGGCCTGATGCATTATTTTTTTAATCAAACTCTATTTTGTGCAGAAAACCTTCAATAAACAAGGGTTATAAATATTGCATAGATGTAAAATAAAAAACACATAAAAATTTAGACTTATAAACCATTAAATCGTCTTCGATTAAATTGATTTTTTTCATCGAGTGGTCTCGACATGAATTCATGTCTTTTCAAAATCACCACGGAATCCGACCTTAACATAGAACCACAATGAACTCATCAAGCTTTGCTTAGACTGATCGACATTTTAAATAACCCGAATGAACCCAAATAGGTGGTGCTCGAGCTGTAGAACCCATGCCATCAGAAGAGGATTTTTTTTTTTACTTTTTTGATTGTTTTCAAATGTCGTGATTAAAAGTTTAAAACCAAGCGTCAACCAACTTTTTATATCAATTATAGGGGTGTAGTGGTACATTAAAATAAAAGGGTCAAAAAATAGCTCTAACGGCTATAAATCCGTTGCTAACAAGCTGATTTTGAAAACCTCCACATCCCCGCGGTAATACCCGGTTTTTGGGTATTTACAAGACCTGGTATAGTGCATTAAAATCCTGGTCTGGCCCTATAGTGCAAAAGTTGTGTAGTGTTTTTGCTTTTTGGGGCTGCATTATTCTTGACTTTAAACTCAATATTTTGTGCATTAAAACAAGATGGTAATATATAAACAAATGACGGTTAATTCCCCATAGTTCGAATAATACAACAGAGTTTATATTTTAGAAACGGTCTGTGCAGCTATAGCTTTTTAACGATTTTTTCAACTTACAGTTGGTTTCTGGACCGAACTAAAAATCTAGGTAACGTAGACTCATAAAGCTTCGAAACAATATAAAGTACGGGCTGAATGAATATTTAGTTGATTTACTACAATTTTTTTAAACAACCTATTTTCTAGTTTATCACTAGTCCGCACAACAGTATCAATATCATGTTTATACTTACAGACAGTAGATATTTAGACTCGAACCATAAATCTGAGTAAACTACACTCGTGGATCTTTGTTTTGATATATAATACACCTTGAGTGAACATTCAGTTGATTAAGTACAATTTTTTTAAGAAAAACTAGTTTAAACCGAAAATAAGCTTAAGTTTTTCCAGCACGACTCAAGACTAGTTTCCACATCTTTACATGACTTTCGACCAACTAAGTGAAATTAAAAAGACAAGTAAATGCTGACCCAACCCAAGCACGATGGATCGTGTCAATTGATCGTTCCAATGTCGCATTCATCTCACTTATAAATTCGTCTAAGCAACTACTATACTATAAGGAGCAACAATTACTACTCATTTATAACCTCTTTAAAAATAAATTATGATTCCAAGCATACGAACCTTTAAATTATCCAAATGTACTTATACTACATTAATAGATTATAACACTTTCGTATAAAACATAACATGCATTTAAGTAGCTAGATACAAACCATTTTAGTTTGTTTTAACAAATCATAACTATATAAAATAATCATGCATTTATTTCCAATCAAATAAGCAAATAATCATAATCTATGCCTCTATGGCATTCAAATAAATATTCTAGGTTACAAGAACATGTACCTCATTTTTTTTTGATCTCTAACTAACACAAAGTAGCCGCTTGACCAAATTGTCAAAATAAAAGCAAGATTCAACCAAATTGAACATCAATTAGCCATTCGAACTTTAAACTCTAGCTACTAGGTCTAGTTATTTGATTCCTGAAGATCGTGAAACATAAATTGACGAATGTGGGGGAATATAGGAGCAGAAATTGAGTAGGGAAACAAATATCATACCTTTTGTGCTTGGAATTAGGCTGAAATCAAGTGAGTATGATAGTGTTGTGCTTGGGTCTTTCGAAGAGGACGGCGGTGTGTGTTAGGGGTGTTCTTCGGGTGTTTTAATCGGGTTTCGGGTTGTTTGGATCGAGTTGCTCAGGTTTGAGCTCAAAGCAAACTGACCCAAAAACCGACCCATATAACGTCAGGTTGTTCATGTTTCGGGTTGAGCGGGTCGGGTTTCGGGTTTAACAAGTTAAAAATTTATTCACTTTTAATAAGATCACAATTAAATAAAATATAATTTAAACCTTCATAAAAAAAATAAATGGCGCATCACTAGTAATCTGATTTATTATTTTATTTTATTCAAATACAAACCTTAATCCATTTATAATTTAATCAACAAGAGGATTAATCCTATAACACATGTAAAAAAGACATCAATTATATATAGTGCATCACCAGTATATATAATCTTCTAATCACCGATAACCAAACGCAAATCAGTAAGTAGATGCAACAACTTTGATAACCAAGTCAATAAACCAAGAAATAATACAAGAAATCTAGACCTATATAACATGGACGTGCTTTGAGTTATTCGGGTTGTTCGGCTCAACCCAATTATTGATATTTCAACTAGGGGTGTGCAAAGTACAAAACCTGGCCCGATAGAAACCCGACCCGACACGAGGACCGAATGTGTAGCAAAATTGAGACCGATGGCCGGACCTTAGACGCCCATTCGGTTTAACGTCGGTCTCGGTTCTTAATAATTGGTTTTCGGGTTTGACCGAGTTCAAAGCTAGGAGAGAGAACTCTACTCGTCGGGAAAAAATCCGGCCAAAACAACAGAGGCGTGGTTATCTCAGTAGTCGGTTTTTATGTTTTTTCTTCTGGTTATGTTTGAGATGTGTTACTAGTGAAAAAGAAGATGACTCGTTATATTTAAGTTTTCAAGACTTGAATACCTTATACCTACTAAAGTAAGCACTAGCCTAGTGATAATACTACACACCAGAAATCAAACTTTTGTATAAAGTGTCAAGTGTGTCAGAATTTGATAAAACTATGTAAATTTACTTTTCCAGGTACAACACTTCTAAATAAGGGTGTCAATTCTTGACACGACCCGAAATCCAACCCGAACCCGAACCCGGCACGAAAAAAAAATAGGTTTTGGGCCGGCTAACAAGACACGTTTAAAAAATGAATCGGGTTCGGGTTGACCTGTTTTTTAAACAGGTCGGGTTCGGGTTGACCTGTATAAAAACGGGTTAACCCGTTAACCCGTTTAATTTTAGATATTTTAAAATTAATTTTATATTCCATTTTTAGTTTTAAAATGTGTTGGAGAATTTAATTATTTTTCATTCTCCATGTTACCTTTTTAGGTCTCCACTTAAATTCTATTTTACGTAAACAACACTTTTAAATTCTCAACAAACATTTCATTACCCAAGATGCATTTCTTATGTCTATTCACCAATATGCATGAGCATATCGTCAAATCCATCTATATCTAAATCGACTTATGCTTAAATTTTCTTCAAATTTTGCAATATATGGTTATAATTTTATTATAATTTGTATGTCTGATTATATAAAATAACTTGTTTAAAAAATATGGGTTAAACGGGTCGTGTTCAGGTTAACCCAAATTTATGTGTGTGCGGGTTAGGGTTGACATATTTGACACGAATAATAATATGGGTCGGGTTCGGTTTGCACATTTCAACCCATCAACCTGCCAACCCGCAACCCGTTAACCCGCCAACCCGACACATTTGACATCCCTACTTCAAAAGACAAACCAAAAAAGCTTTAATAGTTTGTACATTACACTATTAGAATTGTATCTTTATTAACTCCAAACCTTTTAGCATATATATATAAATACACACACACACTTGCTAGGGTTTTCACTTTACTCATGTCGTTGAAGAATACAAGCCATGTGTAACAACGTAAAAATTTTGAGTTCAAAGTATCAACTTTCCAAAGTATAGAGACTAAAATTGCCAAATTCCAAAGTTGAGGGTTTAAATTGAAAATTCTGTTTTCCTGACCCATCGCGCTACGCGATGAGTCAGAGGAGACACCCATCGCGTATCGCGATAGGGAGTCTGACACAGTGTGACACATGTGCCACGTGGCACACGGTGGCACTATGTGCTGCCACGTGTCACCACGTGGCAACACTGCCGCCACGTGTCGCCACGTGTTGCCACTTCTCTCTAGTCTCTATCTAAACTCAATTTTCACTTCTCTTTAGTCTCCATCTAAAAACCCGACAATCCTATAAACGATTTGCCTCGATAAGCGTGCCCCGATCCTTTGTTTGTGTACACTGTTTCCTCGAAGTTTGTGCCACCCTCCACCCTCAATCATCAAGAAGGCGTTGTTATGGCAATGAGTCTTGAAAGACGTGCCGACGTGTGTTGAAGTTGCATATTAAAGTTGATCGAGAAAAGTAAAGCGACGTCGGAGTGCTGCTTAATTCTCTAAGGTTTCTATACGCCACTTAAGGTTAGGCGTAATATCGAATTCAATATAATTTAATATTATATTCAAGGCTTAAGCCTTAAGTCGAGGATATACTCGATACCTCGATAAAAGAAAAGAAAAGAAACATAACAAAGAAATTATTAAAAGATTGATTATGAATATTGTTGAATACGTATATATGTGTGTAAGTATATATGTAAATATTCTTTGTTATGAAATATTATTTAATGAATAAAGAGTATTCTTAAATAATAAAAGAAAAAGAATACGTTTCTTGGAGAAGAAGAAACGTCGGGTTTCTATATAAACTAAAGGCTTATAATTTACTTTTAAACTAAAGGTTTTTAAGTAAACAAAGAATTGAACTAAAGGTTCAATCGAGGATTGAGATATAAGACTAAAGGTCTTAAGCCGGATCGTGTATCCGACTAACAAATATTTATACTCGTACTATAGGTGCGAGATAAAAAAGGGAAAGACCCTTGGACGGTGAGTGAAGCCGATCCTAAAGAGACAAGGTGAATACGCCCCCAAAATTTTACTTATTTAAAATGAGTCAAACTTGTTATTTGAAATTGTTTACAAGGAACTATGTGTTCCTAAAACCGTTATGAATAAGGGTATAAACTTAGCCCTCAGGCTGTGGTATACGTATGTCTGGATCCTTACATAGGTGGTACTATGCGATGTATGGGCATGATCGCACCACCCTTGGTCGTAGGTCACTCTCCTGCAGGGAGTACGACCTTATGTGTATATTTACGGGTACTTAACTAAGTCAAAAGATGCGGTGTTTGCTGAGGTGACCTAGAGTAGAGACTCATATTTATAATGTGTTATTTGACTTTGTTATTCCTAAGCCACGTTGGGCCGAGGCAGGCGTAGTCTCGAGGGGTAATAAAGTAAAAGAAATATTTTTGCGTCGGCGTGTTCACCAGCATTCGTTGCTGACGTATTTTATTACATTTTGCAGGTGAACAAAGCTAGAGCTTGGAAATAATGAAGTACTAATATCCGATGGCTCGAATTCTTTTTTTGTATAAGAGTAAAATGGTGGTTTGTATAACATAAACAAGTAATCTTTTGTACTTAAGTTTGAGAATCTTTTAAAATCCCAACTTTTGTTTAATGTAAATATTTACAAATTAAACCCACAAGTTTTATAAGACTTCCGCTAAATTAACGTAACTCTGGTTTATTTACAATTGTGGTACCAACTATTGATCATACTCATAGGCCTAAGATAGGGGTGTGACAGGTTGGTATCAGAGCCATCGATCTTAGCGAATTGGGTATCATAAAACAATACCCAAGCTTCGATCCAAGTATAGGAAATTATTTGATTATTTGTTTTAAGGATAAGATAGGTTGGTAACCTTTCTATCCCTCTCTACATTCTAAACCACCCGAATTAATAGATGTCATTCAAATCTATGATGGAAAATTTTGTTCGCAAGGCCAAAGAAGCCGGTATAGCCGAACCCTACCCTGAAGACAACATGAGCGATGGATATTACGAAGCGTTCTTTGATCAAGACGTGGAACGAGACTTGTCCAAACCTTTGTATTACCCCGGAAATAGGCACTACCCGATTGACATCCCCGATAGTCCACCCAAGCCAAGGGTTGAGCCACCGAGACACTCCAGCTATCACCCACCAACCATGCCGATGTATCAACCATCACAAGAACCACAAAACTATCCCACTGGATATTTACCAAATGCACACCCATCCTATAACTTCCTTTCAAACCGACCCATAAAGGAAGAACCACGAAGCCCATCCTCTGATTGGATGCATTGTCATTCCGACCCATGCCGATGGTTTACCGGAAGTTCTATCTTTAATGAAGTCAGTTCAAAACCCGACAATGAAGAAGGGCCATCCCGAAAGCCCAAGATGAGGATCATGATGCCTTTCGAAAGTTTCAAGATGCCCTCTATGAACATAGAAACTCCACAACCTATGGAGGAAGACGAATCTGAAGAGGAAGAGGAACCTATGGAGGAGGAAGAACCAATAGAAGAGGAGAATTCCGATCCCGAGGAAGAGGAAGATGATGAGGACCCGGTGGAAGAATCCGAGGAATAAATGGAAGAAGATCATCTTGAGAACCCTAACGAAATATCAAGCTCAATGAACGGATCACTCACTTCCAGAAATCCAAGCCACGGTTCCGTTGATCCGTATGTGCAATATTTGGAACAACTAAGGAACCAAGCTTCGTCAAGCTTCCCGCCATTTCAAGGGAGAGTTCCTTCGATTCAAGAACAAGCCGACGAGATCCACAAACAGAACCAAGCTGCCAAGACATACCTCTATCTTTCATCAGACATGGACTATGTTCCATATCCTGAACCGCGGAACCATTACAAGATGGTAACATTGGGTTATCGCGACCCACCCCCGCAGTACGGATATCCCAACATAGTCCCGCAGTCATACGAAGAACATCTGGATCGTGCATTGCATGAGACCGACGACTGGAGGAAGAAGGTAGATGAGAAAGAGAAGGAAAAGAAGAAAGTTGGAAAAGCACTCCTTCGTAAATGCAAAAAACTAACGAAGGTTGTGAAAAAGTTCTTGAAGGACTGAAGACGGTGGTGTGTGATGAAGACTCTTATGTGTAAACTAGTATTGTATGATATATGAATAAAAGAACGTCTGAAACGTTCTTATGTAATGATAGGTTCAACAATATATATCGTGGAAACGATATATATATATGTATGTGTATTGTAAAATATATATATCCTTGGATATATATATTGATGTGTAATAAATAAACGCTTGTTTAATAAAAGAAATGTTGCTACAAATTTCAGACTGAATTTAAAAAGAAAAAGAAAATGTCTGAACAAAGCAATAATAATGAAAATGCTCGTAAAGAGAAAGAAATGAAAGACAAGGGGAAAGGCCCCGAGAACGAGCGAGAGGTAGAAATTCCCGAGAAATACATGAACAAAATACAAAAGATGATAAAAGATGCCGTAAGGGAAGAATCTTTGAATAGATCTCATTCTAGGCAATCTCGAAATTCTCAATCTGTAAATCCTTCTAAACCTGTTAAATCCCGTCCTAATCCCTCTCGAGTTGAAGAGAGTGTGCACGAGTCTAACGCCGACGGAGGAGTTAGACATGAGTTCAAGAAACTTAAGATAAGCGGTTGTTCGTTTAAAGATTTTAAATACTATGGACCCAATGAGTTCCATGGTGATAAGGGAGCCATTTCAACTGTGAGGTGGCTCGAGGAGATGGAAACAATCGTAATCACAAGTAAGTGTTTCGAGGTTGAGAAGATTCAGTATTCAGCCCTTATGTTTAAGGGTGAAGTGTTGGAGTGGTGGAATGCTCTGTTAATAAGCAAAGGAAGAGATGTATGTACGGTATGAGTTGGGAAGATTTTAAAGCCTTGTTGATGGCTAAATTCTGTCCTATGCACGAGACTGATCAGATTCAAACGAAATTTTTGAATCTTAAGGTCGTTGGGACAAACCTCCGCGAATACAATACTAAATTCCATGAGTATTGTCACCTTGTACCCTAACTGGTTCACCCCGAATCCAGCAAAGTCACGCGATATATTTGGGGACTTCCGCGGGAAATCCGCGACATGGTAAGGTGTCACCTACCACAAACCGCCGACTCTGCAATGGAGTTAGCCGGTTATTTGATGGGCGGCATGATTCGTAATAAAGAAGAAGACAAGAAGGATTCGACATCAACAACTCAAGGAAGGACGAGTGGAGGAAACAACCGATTCAAGGGTAAGCCGATTTAATTCAAACACGCCACAATGCAAGACTTGTAGAAAGTATCACAAGGGCCGTTGCAACTTCGCCCCGCCTCCTAAAGTTTGTGAATCTTGTAATCGCACTGGTCATAATGACGCAGATTGCTGGAAGAAGAGGATGACTTGCTTTAATTGCAAGGAGATGGGCCATCTAAGTTTTGAATGCTCAAAGAACAAGCCTGCTGCTGGTGGTGCGACTGGTAGTGGCAAGGATAAAAAGGGAAATGCTTGAGTCTTCGTACTCGACATAAAAAGGGTTGTTGATGTGCCGGAGACCATCACTGGTACGTTTCTAGTCAACGACACCTATGCTAGAGTTTTATTTGATTCTGGTGCCAATTTGAGTTTTATAGATTATGATTTCTGTAGTCTATTAAACGAACCACTAATAAAATTAGATAAAACTCTAAGCGTCGAGACTGCTAGCGGTGAAATCGTTAAGATCTCCGAAGCTCTTGAAAACGGAAAAATCCTTCTAGCTGGTTATTTGTTACCTATTTGTTTATTACCCATGAGATTGACTGTTTTTGATATTGTACTTGGTATGGATTGGTTATCCGGTAACCAAGCCCGTATCATCTGCAATAGCAAAACTGTTGAACTTCAAGCCCCCGATAAACGAACAATTCGAATTGAAGGGGATAAAGACGCTGGCCAAGTTAGCTTAATCTCCATGATTAGGGCTAACAAATGTTTAATCAAGGATGCCTCGAATTCATGGCCTACGTCAATAAAGAGTCTAAGCCAAAAGAAATCAAAGACGTTCCTATCGTTTCCGAATTTTCTGACGTCTTTCCTGATGAACTCCCTGGTATTCTTCCCGATCGCGAGGTGGAATTTAAAATCGATCTGATTCCCGGTACTGCTCCGATCGCCAAAGCTCCATATCGCTTAGCGCCGTCCGAAATGAAGGAGTTAAAGAAACAACTCGATGAGATTTTGGAGAAGGGTTTCATTCGACCGAGTTCGTCGCCTTGGGGAGCACCAATTCTATTCGTCAAGAAGAAGGATGGTTCCATGAGGATGTGTATCGACTATCGTGCGTTGAAAAAAATCACAATAAAAAATCGATATCTGTAACAACCCGTAACCGCAGCGGAAACGTAAACGGGATGCAACAGACACGTCTGATATCAACAGCATTGCTTATAAAGAAAACACCACTACATTAATTTACACCATATTACATTGTTCCGACTTTAGTTACCGTCTAGGCGTTAACACATAAGTTTTACCAACAGTACATTAACATATTTAATACAAAAAGATCATTTAGCTTTCACAAAAAGCACGCATCGTCAAGCATGTAGCAATTATTCCAGTTTGGGGGTACCTAGAAAGCATGTAAAGAAAACGGGTCAACTACGAATAGTTGGTGAGTTTCACTAATTTAAATAAACAGTGACAAATCATTATAATGATCATATATTAGCGATGTAATTATGCTGAGCCCACAAGTGAAACCTCTGACTATCCACATACAACCCCGTGGCATACTCCGCCCATGGACCTGCCCCAAACCGCTATGCCTAACGTTACATAGCAAAAATATATAACAACAAAATAGACATGTGCAACTGGCTGGGAAACATCAGCAAATCCATGCCGGACCAGTTGGGTTTGTCAGACCAATAGTACTATTCACACTCTACCGGCTTTTAGCTAATCACTCGTGTTACGGGGCCTTACAATGTTAGCAACTCAGAAAATTACCATCTAAGTACATTTCCGTACGATTCCCGTACAATAAAATATATATAAATACATGCAAATCCATGCGTTCAGTATGTACTTAAACATTTCAATAGTAACATGCTTTCCGCCCCGGGAAAATATTTAAAAACAATTCAGAAAAAGGAGCTCGTGAAACTCACCTTATCGCAAGCAAGCAGATAACACAGTACGTGAGCTACTAGTCCGGATCTGTAATACGATCCCTAAGTTCGTTACTATACAATCACTATTAATATAACTTTAACCGTGTTAACCGGTACATGTGGGGACACTGTTAACCCAGTACGGTACCCGTTCCGGGGGCAATGTTAACCCAGAAACACTTCTCCGGACTCAGATTGTGATATCATTTAGAGTTCAATAGTTAAAATTACTATTAGTTCGTTTTCCCCGTTTTGCGTGCCTAGTACGGTTATCCGTTTTTACGTTTCAAAAATGAGTTTGGTCACACACGACCCGAAAATAGTTGTTAACTGATAATTTAATTAAAGTTGTGAAATTAGAGCTCGGTTTAGACGCCCCGATTGGCCGCGGGACCCGTTTCCGTCTTTAGTGTACCGGAAACTGTAAATCGGATAAAATTACCCAAATCATCCGAATTATATTCGGATGATTCATTTTTACCTGTTTAACTCAGTTATAAGAAAATAGTTCATTTTTAGGGTTTTTATACACCAGTCAGCTCGTTTAGGCGAACTTTACCGGTTTACGCGTTTTAAACTTTAAAAGTTTGTTTCTATTTTCTTTTTAGCACAAATAATTATCCGTTTAGTCTCGGATCTTGAAATTTTGCACAATTCACTTTTTGACAGTGGGGAATTTTATAAAAATATTTCCAGAATTAATTTTTATATTTAAAATTTATTTATCTATTTTTAAACACCATTTAAACACTAAATATGTCGTAAATACCAAACGACCTTAGAAAAATCCCAAATTTTTCCTGGATGACCCCTGCCATCCACATAGTCCCCTGTAATTTTTCCAGAACCAAAATCTCTTTTTACATGCCATTTTCACTAAAACCGAGCTAGAAAACCCTAGAACTCGTTTAACCGAAAAGCCTACTTAGACTTCTCCAACTGACCTAAAATATTGTGTGTGACTTTTACATGTTATAAAAAGCTTATCTGGAATTTTCCAGAATTTATCATGATATTTAAGTATTTTTCACCATTTTTAGCCAAAACCGTGCATTAAATTCACCAAATATTCATCCTTTGTCCAAAAATTACCAAATTTTCACAGATCTCATATTTCCATGTGTAGATCATCTCTGTGAAATTTCGTAGCCTTACTCTAAACGTACCACAATCTGTCCAAAACACATACAACATACAAAAACCGAACTACCTTGTGTTTTTAGCTTCAAATCGCAAGGATTTTGCTTTCTAGCCTTGGTTAACAACTAGATACAACACCTACAAGCACAATAACACCACACCAAGCAAGTTACACCCACAATCAAGCCATTTCTTTCTTGGTTTCGGTTATGATTTAAAAACAAAGATTTAAACCGTAAAAATTCGTTTTTGGTTCGTTTAACTCCTTTCTTGGACCAAGATCCCTTTTATAACCCGTATACATCACTTGATCATGCAAGAATCGGTTTTCATCTTTGAAATCTCATTTTCTTGCAAATAAACTCAAGAAACGAAGATGGAAACGTAAATAACTCGATCTTTACCTTGATTTTCTTGCTACAAATCTAGGTTTTTAGTTCATGAAGTGGAGAAAATTGTAAGATCTTGAAATACTTGGTTAAAAAAAATGATAAGGCAAGGGGTATTTACCCCCAAGCCGATCGGAATAGAGGGGAGGTGGGGTGGGACCCACCTTTCCAATTCTAGCCACACATTTGGATTTTTGGAAATCCGGATAATGTTTTGGATAATCTGGTTCAGTTCGTTTTTCGGTTAAATGTTTAATTTAGCTTAAAACGAGGCTAAAACGGTCGTTTTCGGCTTAAAAAATGAAATTTATATAAAACCGATTTAAAAACTTTAAAAACTTAACCCATGACATTTATTAACTTAAAACATCATATTATTAATAATTGCGCTTCTTTTTCGGCTTGATCGATTGTCCCTTGCTCGGTTTGGTATTAAAGGTTTTGTTTAACGTACCGACGTACCATTAAATCGAAAATTCTTTTTCTGTGCTTTAATTCACTTATCCCGAAGCTTTAATACTTCGTAAACATCACTAAATATCATATATCTCATCTATAATGTAATCCTCGATTCGTTCGGGCTTCAATAACCGTTAATCGGTTAATCGTATTTCCAATACGATTAACTGTATAATCGAGTATAATCCGTACTGTGAATCATACATACTCGTATAAACGCATTATAATTCATATATTCATTATTAAATAACACATAAATAGTATATACCGGTTAGGGTATACCTGATTTTGCCGGAATCGTTACAATATCCACTCCCTCGTATTGACGATCTTTTCGACCAACTTCAAGGTGCTAGCTTCTTTTAAAAAAATCGATCTTCGTTCCGGCTACCACCAACTTAAAGTCCAATCCGAAGATATCCCAAAGACTGCTTTCCGAACAAGGTATGAACATTATGAGTTCACGGTTATGCCGTTTGGACTTACTAATGCTCCGGCCGCGTTCATGGATATGATGAACCGTATCTGCAAGCCTTACTTGGGTAAATTCGTTATCGTATTCATCGACGACATACTTATTTATTCAAAGTCAAAGGCCGATCATGAAATTCATCTTCGAACATTACTGGAAATTCTAAGAACCTAGAAGTTGTACGCCAAGTTCTCAAAGTGCGAGTTCTGGTTACACGAAGTGTAATTTCTTGGTCACATTATTAACGTAAACGGTATTCAAGTGGACCCCGCCAAGATTGAAGCTATCTCTAAGTGGGAGGTCCCGAAGTCGCCATCCGAGATCCGAAGCTTCTTAGGTTTGATCGGCTATTACCGTAGGTTCATCAAAAACTTCTCTCGTATCGCCGTTTCCTTAACTTCCGTAACCCGTAAAAACATCAAGTATGAATGGAGAATGAAGCAACAAGAGGCGTTCGACATACTCAAGCAAAAACTTACCCAAGCACCGATACTGGCTCTGCCAGAAGGTACTGAAGATTTTGTGGTATTTAGTGAAGCATCCCACTCCGTTTTGGGATGTGTACGAATGCAACGAACGAAAGTAATCGCCTACGCCTCTCGACAACTCAATGTATACGAAAAGAATTACACGACTCACGATCTAGAGTTAGGCGCCATAATCTTTGCACTTAAGATTTGGAGGCACTACCTCTATGGAGTACGATTTACTGTATACACCGATCATAAGAGTTTGAAACACATTTTCGATCAAAAAGAGCTCAACATGCGCCAACGGCGATGGATGGAGACTCTAAATGATTATGATTACGAGATTGTGTATCATGAATGCAAGGCTAACGTCGTGGCCGATGCCTTAAGTCATAAAGAGCATGAAAAACCCAAAAGAGTACGAGCTTTGCGCCTAGAACTTCAAATTGATCTTTTTGAACAAATCAAATCTGCTCAAACTCAAGCGATAAAAGAAAACAAATCTCCGACGAAAAACGAAATGGCACCATTGACTCGCTAGTCAAGGGTGGCGATGGTATCCTAAGACTTGGCAATAGAATTTGGGTACAAATCGTTGGAGGATTGCGTGAGAAAATCTTAAACGAAGCTCACAAGTCGAAATATAAGATGCATCCCGGAAGTGATAAAATGTACCACAACTTAAAAGCGAATTATTGGTGGAATGGGATGAAAAGGGATGTTGCTTCGCATGTTGCGAAATGTTTGATTTGTTTAAAAGTCAAGGCTGAACACCAAAGGCCTTCGGGATTGCTTCAGCAACCCGAGCTTCCCGTATGGAAGTGGGAGTTAATTACCATGGACTTTATTACAAAACTCCCGAAGACGACTCGACAACATAATGCTATTTGGGTGATTGTGGATTGCTTAACAAAGTTGGCACACTTCATACCCATTAATGAGTCGTATTCCATGGAAATATTAGCGCGTATCTATGTAAACACCATTGTCGCTTTACATGGAGTACCGCTGTCTATAATATCTGATCGAGACAGTCGTTTTACGTCTCATTTCTGGAAAAGCTTCCAACAAGCTCTCGGTACAAAGTGAACCTTAGCACTGCCTATCATCCACAAACCGATGGGCAAAGCGAAAGGACGATTCAAACGTTGGTATGCTCCGCGCTTGTATGATTGATCTAGGTGGAAGTTGGGATGACCACTTACCCCTAATGGAATTCTCGTATAATAATAGTTATCACGCAAGTATTCAAACCGCACCATTCGAGGCATTATATGGTCGAAAATGTAGAACGCCCGTGTGTGGGTCTGAAACTGGAGATGGTCAGTTATCTGGACCCGAGATAGTCCAAGGAAGTACCGACAAAGTTATTCAAATCCGAGAACGACTTAAGACGGCACATGATCGCTAAAAGAGTTATGCCGATGTCCGTCGTAAACCGTTAGAGTTCAATGTCGGTGACAAAGTGTTATTAAAAGTCTCACCTTGGAAAGGCATTGTTCGCTTCGGTAAGAAAGGAAAATTGAGTCCTCGATTCGTTGGACCTTTCGAGGTACTTGAACGAATCGGCACTGTTGCATACCGTTTGCGACTGCCTGAGGAAATGCAAGGGATACATGATGTATTCCATGTTTCGAATCTGCGTAAGTGTTTGACCGATGAATCGTTGGCTATGCCACTAAAAGACGTTGAAATAAATGAGAACTTAAAATTCATAGAAAGTCCAATTCAAATTGAAGATTCGAAAACAAAGATTTAAAGAAAAGAACTTTGAAAATAGTGAAAGTAAAATGGGACTCGCGTAGAGGGCCCGATTATACTTGGGAACTCGAATCGGAAATGAGGAAGAAATATCCCCACTTGTTCGAGTAAAGCAATCTCGAGGACGAGATTTGTTTCAAGGTGGGGGGGATGTAACAACGTAAAAGTTTCGAGTTCAAAGTATCAACTTTCCAAAGTATAGGGACTAAAATTACCAAATTCCAAAGTTGAGGGTTTAATTTGAAAATTCTGTTTTCCTGACACATCGCGCTATACGATGAGTCAGAGGAGACACACACGCGTATCGCGATAGGGAGTCTGACACAATATGACACGTGTGCCACGTGGCACACGGTGGCACTATGTGCTGCCACGTGTCACCACGTGGCAACACTGCCGCCACGTGTCGCCACGTGTTGCCACGTGGAGCGGTGACTGCCACGTGTCGACACGTGGCAGACCTACCCTCTGCGTCATCAAGCCTATATCGCGATACGCGATAGGCCTGCTCAAGGACCTATCGTGTAGCGCGATGGGAGCCAATATTTTGCCTATAAATAGCGGCCAAGGGCTGCTTATTTTCATCATCCCAAACTCAGTTTTCACTTCTCTCTAGTCTCGCTATAAAAACCCGACAATCATATAAACGATTTGCCTCGATAGGGTGCCCCGATCCTTTGTCTGTGTACACCGTTTCCTCGAAGTTTGTGCCACCCTCCACCCTCAATCATCAAGAAGGCGTTGTTATGGCAATGAGTCTTGAAAGACGTGCCGACGTGTGTTGAAGTTGTATATTAAAGTTGATCGAGAAAAGTAAAGCGTCGGAGTGCTGCTCAATTCTCTAGGGTTTCTATACGCCACTTAAGGTTAGGCGTAATATCGAATTCAATATAATTTAATATTATATTCAAGGCTTAAGCCTTAAGTCAAGGATATACTCGATACCTCGATAAAAGAAAAGAAAAGAAAACATAACAAAGAAATTATTAAAAGATTGATTATGAATATTGTTGAATACGTATATATGTGTGTAAGTATATATGTAAATATTCTTTGTTATGAAATATTATTTAATGAATAAAGAGTATTCTTAAATAATAAAAGAAAAAGAATACGTTTCTTGGAGAAGAAGAAACGTCGGTTTTCTATATAAACTAAAGGCTTATAATTTATTTTTAAACTAAAGGTTTTTAAGTAAACAAAGAATTGAACTAAAGGTTCAATCGAGGATTGAGATATAAGACTAAAGGTCTTAAGCCGGATCGTGTATCCGACTAACAAATATTTATACTCGTACTATAGGTGCGAGATAAAGAAAGAGAAAGACCCTTGGACGGTGAGTGAAGCCGATCCTAAAGAGACAAGGTGAATACGCCCCCAAACTTTTACTTATTTAAAATGAGTCAAACTTGTTATTTGAAATTGTTTACAAGGAACTATGTGTTCCTAAAACCGTTATGAATAAGGGTATAAACCTAGCCCTCAGGCTGTGGTATACGTATGCCTGGATCCTTAAATAGGTGGTACTATGCGATGTATGGGCATGATCGCACCACCCTTGGTCGTAGGTCGCTCTCTTGCAGGGAGTACGACCTTATGTGTATATTTACGTGTACTTAACTAAGTCGAAAGATGCGGTGTTTGCTGAGGTGACCTAGAGTAGAGACTCATATTTATAATGTGTTATTTGACTTTGTCATTCCTAAGCCACGTTGGGCCGAGGCAGGCGTAGTCTCGAGGGGTAATAAAGTAAAAAAAATATTTTTGCGTCGGCGTGTTCACCAGCATTCGTTGCTGACGTATTTTATTACATTTTGCAGGTGAACAAAGCTAGAGCTTGGAAATAATGAAGTACTAATATCCGATGGCTCGGATTCTTTTTTTGTATAAGAGTAAAATGGTGGTTTGTATAACATAAACAAGTAATCTTTTGTACTTAAGTTTGAGACTCTTTTAAAATCCCAACTTTTGTTTAATGTAAATATTTACAAATTAAACCCACAAGTTTTATAAGACTTCTGCTAAATTAACATAACTCTGATTTATTTACACTTGTGGTACCAACTATTGATCATACTCCTAGGCCTAAGATAGGGGTGTGACACCATGAGAGAAGAAGATGATATTTGATTATCAAAATCAAGTGAAAGAGTAACAAAATCAACTCTCAACCCCTCCATGATGGTTGAAAACGGCTGCATATGTGTTTTTTATAGCATCAATCGGTCTTCGGGTTTTGTTGCAATTTTCATGGCCTCATACCGACCCGACCCGAGACCGATTTTCCAGAAACTGAGGACCGAATTTAACATGTGCACTATAGGGTCGGTTCGGGTTCGGGTAAAATCGGGTTGGTTCTTTGGTTAATTTCGGGCCGACCCAAAATCTGCACACCCCTAATTTCAACCCAAATACCGACCCAACTGTTTGATCTCGGGTTCGGGTTAGGAGTTTAATCGGGTCGGGTAAATTCGGGTCTGGTTATTTGGGTTGCGGGTTACTTTGGGTCGGGTTTAGTATTCATTTACGGTTAAACAAGACACCCTTAGTATGTGTGGGTAAAATTGTCCCATGAATTATTCAGATTCAGTTTTAGTCTGTTTGATTAATAGGTAAATGGAATCATTCAGACATGTGATTTTAACAAACCTAACACGATGACATCTGAGTGAATCAGACATATCCTCTTGAAGAAACACAGATCCAATCCCCCGGTATAGGTCTTGGATCCAATGAAACCACAGGGTAAAGTACAATAATTATGACTAAGATATGAGTGTAACTTTCCAAAGTCCAATGACTGGAACCTGCAAAACAGACACCGTGAGTCTCGTTACAGGAAGGACAAGAGGGGGGGGGTCTTCCTGTAACCACCCTCCGGCGTGAGAATCAGTAACGCTCGTAATTGGAGAAAGTACTAAAGTAAACATACTAAGTATAGTCAGAATGCAAGTGAGCGAATGAATACCTCATACCGTTTGACAAGGTATTTATAGCCGAAGGATGTAGGAAGGTGATTGGGCCAGCTGTCCTCTTCTAGAAGATCTTCGATAACCGCCTGGACACGTGTCCTTTTATGAAAGGTTGAGCTATACGCCCCATGTGCATGGGTATAACAACCTGGACACGTGTCGCCCAATGATAGGATGGCTTGCCTCCTGGCCATGTGCACGGTTATAACAACCTAGCCAGGTGTCCTTTGCTCATTGGCTGATAGGTCACGTATTCCTCAAGTAACAATCGTGAATATTCTTCTAGGTGATCACTGGTTTATGACAGCTGTCCCGCTGGCACTTCCTCTTGGTTGTTCGGGCGGACTGATGTCCTGTCCTGCGGACGACTTCTGAGGGTGCAGGAATGCTTCCGCGTGTGGTATGAGGACGTTCCTCCTCTACCGCGATATGCGGGTGATCGTATGCCCCGTGTGTGGCCTATTAGAGGTTCCTTATGACCCGCGGGTAGTACTTAAGGGTATTTGGGTCTTTTTGGTACCCTACCTCTATAAGTCCCCCAGTCCAGTGTTTCTTCCGTGTGAAGTCTTTATGCGGGTGAAATTCTGGACTTAATGTATGTTGGGGATTTTTGTTGTTCGGAAGTTAGGTGGGAAGTATCTTCTGTTGGTATGGATAATCATGAAAAAGGACAAGTTGACCACTCGCAGACGCGTGAACAGATGATGGAACGTTTTTGACGGCTGTCACTGTACCCGACTGTACATCTTTTTCTCTTTTTC
The DNA here is from genome assembly GCF_021521415.1 of Bidens hawaiensis. NCBI lineage: Eukaryota > Viridiplantae > Streptophyta > Magnoliopsida > Asterales > Asteraceae > Bidens > Bidens hawaiensis. The sequence goes on along the minus strand of NW_027491177.1, from coordinate 2,242,820 downwards.
GAATTTCTCGCGTGACGTGGCAATTATTGATTGGGTGATGATTTTCTCTTTCTACTGTTCATATCCCATCGCATTAATTGCGATGGGTATAAATAAGGAGAGACTCTTTCTATTCGAAGTTTTATCGCTCTTTTTGTTTGATTATCTTCTTACTTTTCTCTGAATCTTGTATATAACTTTCTCAATTTCATTGTAATGTCGAATGTACAGACTGAGGTCGAGGAAATAGAAGTGTCGTGGGGTTATTCAGAATATGAAAAGTTATTGGAAACGTATGGTATTCCACCCGAATGGGGGCCAGAGTTTCCTTCCCCTGGTTCCATAGCCAGTTTCCCACCACCTGGGAAAATGGCTGTGTACGCTGATTATTTCATTCTTGGGAATTTCCGTTTGCCTATAACGAGATTTCTCCAGAAAGTGCTAACTGCCTATGGGATCCACATATCTCAACTGCATCCTCGTGCTATGATGCGGATTCGTCATTACGAATTTGTATGCATAGCACGTGACATGGTGCCACACATTGATCGATTTCCGGTTTTTTACCGTTTTACTATCCGTAATGGTTGGTATACATGTCAAGGGTTTTCTGATCGAAGTATCGGATATGAAGTTGAAAAGGTATCCAAAGACTGGCAAAATAAGTTTTTTTGGATTTCTGAGGACGTGGTACCGTTAAACATGGTTCGCCGCCCATTGAATTCTGCCCTTCCTGACATTATTACCGCTGCTCATGAGGGTCAAGAATGGTATCGTGTACCCACGATGGAGCCAACACCTATGCGGGCCTTGCCGGAAGAAGCTCTAGTGTGGGCAGGCATGAGCCGTTTGTGGCCAACAGAATTTATGGAGCCCATTTTCGTAGACTTGAATGAACGTAAGTTGCCTTTTACTATCTCTTTGCTTTCTTGAGTGTTTTTATAATTAAGCTCCTATCTTTTCTGGCCGGAGTTCTATGATTAATGCTCTTTTTTAGGATAGAGGGTGTGTCCGAAAAAGTATCCGCGAGGCGGGAGACCAGCCTATTCTTGAAAAGACCAAATCTCAGTTTCTTTTTCCGAAGAATGTTCGAACTGAACTTGTAATTTTGAATGCTACCTTTGAAACAGGTGCGTATGTTCTTAACCCTCCTTCCCTTAATGCCATTATTTCCGACGGGATGGTCGCCATTCTATCATCAATCGATGACGATGGCGATGCTTCTGATTTTCCTGTTTCTGAAGAGGAGGAAGACTCTGACGAGGATGTCCTTAAACATTCCTCTATCTCATCTTTATTGGCAGAACTAGAGAAAAAGAGAGCTCTAAGGATTCAAACGGGCACGACGACTGCGGATGCTGAGGCGGGGCCATCAAAGAAGAAACGAAAAATTCACCTACCTAAGAAGCCACAATATAGCTTTGCTGACCGTATTGACACTGTTGAAGGTACATATTGATCTTTTTAAGTACTATACTTTCATGAGGTGTGTAGCTAAAAGTAGCTTTTGTTTTTGTAGATCCACTAATTTTTAGTGAAGATGTATTTGAGAAGTTGCCTACACCAACTCCTCAAACTGAACAGCAACCATCTCCTTCTCCAGAGAAGAATGTGGAGGATAAGCCTCCGACTCCTCCTAGCAATATTAACACGGAGGATCAACCATCCTCACCTTTGGTAGAGGAAAGAGTGTCAACCCCTCCGATTGATACTGCCACTATGGAAGGATCTAACGTCCAGTCTGAAACTGATACTCGTTTTGACTATCTTTTTCAGGCTGGGGGTGGTGCTGGTGGTCAGCAAGACAGTCCTGCTGTTAATGAGGAGGGTTACAGAACTGAGGAATCTCCTCCTCGACCTCCTCCCCAACAGCCTTTTTCAATCCCAGCTCGCCTTAAACCTTCAGGTTCCCGTTACTATGGGGACACAGGCCTGGGTGACAAACACGTATTGTTCGTCCCCCCATGGGGCATTACTAATGGGTCACGGTTCTCCCATCCTAGAACTTGTATGGATTTTGTCGAACACTGTACGCCACCCGCTGATATGGCATATCAACGCGACCTCTTCCGCCATGATCTTCACACAAACGTAGCTTATCACCTAGCTAATGCTTTGGCTGGTAGCCAGGTGGTCTTAAGTGAGTGGCGTACTCTTGGTGGGAAAGTGGGAGAAGCTCGGCAAGCCACTGAAGCTGCTAAGAAAGAAGCTGAGGAGCATCGTATTGCTGCCCAAACTGCTAAGTGGAAACAGGCCGATGCGGAGAATGCCCTTAAGAATGAGCAAGATCGTAATGCTGACGCTGCCCGCCGATGGAAAGAAGCCAGTGAAAGGCAAAATTCTATTTGTGAAGCTGATCGGGCAAAGGCTCAAAAGGATAAAGACGATTTAGTCCGTGCTCAGGAAGTCAATTCCTTGCTGGAAAATCAAGTGGCTCTTCAGGGTGCCCGAATTCATGATCTTGAGGCCGAGCTAAAGTTGCAGAAGGAGCGAGTCGGACTTAAAGAGCAGAGTGCTGCTAAAATTCAGACCGCCTATGACTCTCTCCTTCAAGTCCATGAGGAAGCCATCGCGGAATCAACAGAGTTCCAAGCGCGGGCGGAACGTGCGGAGCAGGACCGTCAATGGTTCCTTACTCGGGGCGTTGATGCTGTAAGTTATACTTTGATGCTTGTTGTCTATTTCTTATTTTTAATAATGAAAACTTATGTTTCTACCCCAACAGGTCATCCGCCATGTCAAGGAAAGTAAGGAGCTTAATGACAGTTTGCCAATTTGATGGCTGCTTCTTCTTCACTTGGGCGTGTGGCGGGCTTTCATGAAGGGATGAATTATACTCAGAGCAATCATACATTTAAAGATCATCCGCTTCATGGTGTAAATGTTAAACAGGATCATGCAAATCGAGTTAAAGAGCATGATACTTTGACCTTCCCTTTACAAGATATGCTCCCGGAATTTGCTTCCGCAGATGACGGCTTGCAACTTTTAAAGATCTATCTTGGTGAATATTCTGAGGACGATTCTTCAGAAGATATTTCGTTAAAGGTTCCGGAAGATCCATCGACCTCGAATCCTTAGAATAGGCCTAGATGTCTGTAACTTGTAATTTTTCCTTTCTCTTTTTATAATTATTTGTTGAATAATTAATGAGAAAAAACTCTTTAACTTTTGCGGACATTCAACTGTTTTGAGAAAATATCTCTAAAAGATATTTTTTGAAATTTACAACTTTTTTGAAATATTTAAAAGTTTGGATAACTATGATGACGTGGCAGAGAGAGACTCTTTGAGAACAACTGACAAGACAGAGAGAACGCCGTTGACAGCCTGTTCACATTATCTTGAATTTCCCGCCTGACGTGTCAACCATCTGGCGGTCCGCGGTTTCTCTCTCCTATGTCACTTATGGATCGCATTAATTGCGATGGGTATAAATATAACCCTTGTGGTTTCCATTTAACCTTGATCACTTTCAGATTTCTCTCAAACATACAAGACTTTTCATCATTCTCTGAGATTTCTTCTTCTTTCTGAGATATCTTCATCTCTTTCATTTTTCAAATGGCTAAAGAAAAGAAAAGTACTCCCACTATTAACGATGTCGTTGTCTGCCTTAAAGAAGGAGATTATAAAGATGTTGTTAACGTATACGGATTGACGACGGAGTGGAAGCCGGAACGTCCTGCTAGTGGTTCTATTGCCACTAGTCCTCCTCCGAATAAAATAGCTGTTTAAGTAGACCATTTTACCACGGGGAACTTCCGGATTCCGATTACCAAATTTGTCCAATCGGTCTTAACAACTTATGGGATTCATCTTTCCCAGATCCATCCCTTCGGGATGTTGAGGATTCGACACTTCGAATTCTGTTGCCAAACTCGCAACCTAGAACCAACTGTTGGCATGTTTTTCGTTTTTTATAAAATGACCTTTCGTGATGGATGGTATAGTTTTGCCTCCATCGAGAAGAGTACTATAGGCACGGAGTGGCTCCGTAGCCTTCATGGCTGGAAGCCAAAGTTTTTCTGGATTCACGAGGACGTCATTCCGTTCAAGATGTCGAAACGTAAAACGGAAGCTCCCATGCCCATGGTTCCCGCCACCGCTCATGAAGGTCTTTCATGGTTTAAGACACTGATGTCTACCCCGACTCCCCTGCGTCCCATTCACGAGGGAGCAATGGTGAGTGCAAAAATGAGCCGATTGTGGCCGTTTCCTGAGTTAGAACCATACTACGAGAAGACCGATAAGAGTAAGCTTGTCGATTACCTCTATCTTTTTCTTAATAAACTAGTGATTTCTGACTATTATAAATGCTTTGTGTAGGTGAGGGTTCTGCCTTCAGCACTTTGTTGGACCAAGAAGGGGGTATGATGGTGCGGCGTCCGATTGATCCAAAAGATGGTCCCTTTTTGGATCGGACGAGCAACAACTTTTCGTTCCCTACCGCCCTTCGTCCGGAACCATTGGTCTCCGAACCAATGTATGCCAAAGGTGAGAAGTATGTTGCAGAAGCCAAACTCAAAGGTGAGGGCATTCTGAAACCCAGACCCGTAACTACCATTACTTCTAGCGGAGTGATCATACTCTTTTCATCTAGCGCGGAGTCATCACTCTGTGAAGAAGTATATTCGACTGATGTTAACAAAGCTGTGGACTCAATTACAGGTCTTACCCGTCAACGAGCCACTTCTAGTCAGGCAGCGGGTCAAGATGACGTTGATACTGCTGCGGACTCCAAGGGTCCGGAAGCTGATAATATTACCGCTGAGGGTAAACGCCCGGTCGTTGATGCGGACGTTTCTAAAGTGGCCGAGAAGCGCAAGGTTAATCCGGTTACAATTACCTTAAAGAAGAAAAAATCTAAGAAGGCAAATCCTGCCGCCCTGGAAGCTCGCTTGGATCAACTTGACGCGAACGATCCCTCATTAGGTATGCAACGTCTTTTTACTTGTAAGCTGTAATGTATTAGAATTTTTCTAACCTTTTGCTAATGTTTTTCAGTGAACCTGGATAACCTTTCCGAAGGTATTTCTGGTTTGAAAAATTCACCTCTTCGTCCGCCACCACCGCCTCCTAACACTGCCAAGGACCCGGTCATTGTGGCGGATGATTCTCCTGTGTAGGACAAGGGGGTCGACACGACTGATCATGCCAAGGTGTCGCCCTCTTATAATGTTTACCGTTTCAGGGATCAAGGGGGGTATAAGCACGTTCCCTTATGCTTCCCAAACTTCTCCTACTCCCGAAGAGGAAGACCTGTAGGTTCCCCGCTTAAGACATATATAAAACATAATTAACATTACAGACTCGATTACAGACACTAGACTATGACTACTGACATTATGTACCAACAAGACCCTACCCCGCATCAACCTAATTGGACCTTACGTCGGGATTCGACATTCCGTGACGTGGACGTATGTTATGAATTCTTGCGGGAGAGTCTTCCGCACGGTGAAAAGGAGAGACGTCGCCTCAGTATCCGCCAGGAATTGCTGAACTCCCACTCTTACTATGTGGCAAATTCTATTTCCACTACCCATGAAATAACCAGAGACTGGCTGGCGATGAATGAGGAATGGGCTGGTCGCCAACTGGGTTTCCAAGAAGGTTACCAGTTTGACTCTACTTCTAAGCGTCCGGAAGAGTATGTCTTATTAGGTCAAGACACTGTTGCCATCCTTAAGTAGAAAACAAAAGATTTCGATTCGTTGAAATTTTCTTTGACGGATCAGATAACCGAGCTTGCTGACAAGGAAGACAACATTCAGCAGTTAAAGACTCTTCTTGAGCTTGATGAAGAGGAAGAAGATGCGGAAGATGTGGGAGATGCGGGAGGCGAGGATACAGAACACGAAGATGTCGCGCCATAGATAGATCTTTTTCTTTCTTTTTAATTAGGCTTCTCCACCTCTTGTAATCCTTTTTTGTATAAATAAAGAAGGTTTATTATTGTATCCGGCACACTTTGTTTATTTTTTATAATGTAAGTGTTTTTAGAGGATCTTCTTTGTGTACGAATAAAGGATTATATGATAATACAAGTCTCAAATGACTGAAATGAAAGTTTTCATAACCAAGGCATAAGCCAAATTACAAGAAACGAATTACAAAGGTTCTTAACATCTAGTTAGGCACGCAGGCCAAAAGTCAAACCCTCTAAATGTAGCATTTCCTCAGTTGGGCCCCATTCCAAGTTCTAGGGATCTCTGTCCCGTCCAACCTTTCTAGTTTGTATGCACCTTTAGATAGAACTTTCTGTATTCTATAAGGTCCTTCCCAGGTAGGGCCCAACTTTCTCGGAGGCTCTTGCCCTGAGGCTTCATTGCTGCGGAAGACAAAGTCTCCCACGTCGAATTCACATATTTGGATACGCGAGTTGTAATATTTTTGCAACTGGCGTTTATAATTATGCTCGCGGATCGATGCCAATTCCCTTCTTTCCTCAAGGAGGTTAAGGTTCATCCGGAGTTCCTGATTGTTATCCTCGATCATGATGACTCTGGCGGATGGGATCCCAATTTCGGCTGGAATCATGGCCTCTGTGCCATAAGTTAAACTAAAGGGGGTTTCGTAATTACTAGAATTCCTTTGAGTGCGGAAAGCCCATAACACATGGGGCAGTTCGTCGACCTAACCCATTCTTTTAGTTCCTAGTCTAGCCTTAATTCCTTCTTTGATGGTCCGATTGGTTCGTTCAACCTGACCATTCGCTTGCGGGTGAGCTACTGAGGTGAAGATTTGAGAAATGTGTAACTCTTTCAACCATTCTTGTAGCCCACTGTCCGCGAATTGTGTCCCGTTATCACTAACGAGTTCCAGATGAAGACCAAACCGGCATATTATGAATTCCCACAGGAATTTCTTGACACTTGCTGCTGTTATGGAAGCAACCGGTTTAGACTCCACCCACTTTGTGAAGTAGTCAATGGCTACTATCAAGAATTTGACACGTCCAGGGGCTTCGGGAAAAGGTCCAAGGGCTTCGGGAAACGGCCAAGCTGTAGTGACTGGAACTAACTCGTTCTTTGGTCATAGCGTGTTAGGGGCATGTCGTTGGCAAGAATCGCACTTTCTGATTTCATTCACAGCATCCAAGTGCATCCCTGGCCAATAGTATCCGGCATTCATTAATTTCGCCATGACCATGCGCGGGCCAGCGTGAAGACCACAAATGCCTTCGTGAACCTCTTTGATTAAATAGTTCGCGTCCTCGGCATCCACACATCGTAATAGAGGTCCGAGGAAGGAACGTCGGTAAAAAACACCGTCAAGTATTTGATAGTTCAAGGCTTTGTGCTTTATCTTCCGGGCCGCTGTTTTTCCCTCTGGAAGTGCTCCGGATGACAAGTATGCTATAATGAGTGTCATCCAGGATTCCACTCCCGTTTGGATCACTAAAACTTGATGTAGCGAGACAGACGGGCGGTCTAATATTTTGATGCGGATGTGTTTGGCAAAATGTTCAAAGTTTGTTGAAGCCAATTTACTGAGAGCATCCGCTGATTTGTTCTCGGTTCTCTTTATATGAATGACTTTGCAAGAAGAGAATTGGAGCATCAGATCTTTCGCCTGTGACACATATGAAGCCATGATATCGTTTTTTGCTTCATATGTGCTGTTGATCTGTCCCGCAATTAACATGGAATCTACCCTGGCTTCCAAATGTTTGACCCTAAGCTTTTTGGCTATTCGTAAGCCCGCCAAGAAAGCTTCATATTCTGCCTCGTTGTTGGTAATTTGAAGTCCAACTTTATGGCATATGTAAACTCATGGCCTTCGGGATTGACTAGCTTAAGGCCTGCGCCACATCCCTCACTGCTTGAAGCTCCGTCTGTAAATAAGGACCAAATCTGTCCTGATTCCGGAGGTGCTTGGGGTTGTTGCTTGATCAAACATTCTTTTTCCTTGTGATGCGGGACTTCCGTCACGAAGTCCGCCAGCACTTGCCCTTTGATTGCTGGCCTAGGTTTGAATTCTATTACGTGTTCACCTAGCTCGATGGCCAATTTGGCCAATCGCCCAGACAGTTCTGGCTTGCTGAGAACGTTTTTAAGCTTGTATCCAGTTAAGACATGGATGGGGTGCCCTTGAAAGTACCTGCGGAGACGTCGTGCATCATAGACCAGTGCCAAAACAAGTTTTTCTAGCATGGAATATCTTGTTTCTGGATCCGATAGTGTTCTGCTGACGTAGTAGATCGGTGTTTGAACATTCTTGCGATCTGTCAGAAGGACGACTCCAATAGCAATGTCTGAAGCTGATAGGTATAACGTCAAAGGTTCTCCCGCGTGAGGTGCTGTTAACATGGGGAGTTCCATCAAACATTTTTTAACCTCCAAGAAAGCTTGTTATGCTTCCGCGGTCCATTTAAATTGAGCTCTCTTGAGGCAATTCCTTAGAGTTGAGATGAAAGGATGAGACTTGGCTGCATGATTTGCCAAAAAACGATTCAAAGCAACCAGTCGGCCATTGAGTGTTTGAACTTCCTTGAGGGAAGATGGGGAAGGCATGCGGGCTATAGCTTGAACTTTATCTGGGTTAGCTTTAAAGCCCGCATCCGTGACAATCACTCCCAGAAACTTTCCTTCTTCCATTCCAAATGAGCACTTGGCCGGATTCAACTTCATGTTAATACCTTTCAAGGTTTCAAAAGTTTCTTCAATATCTCTCAACATCTGGTCTTCCTCAACACTTTTGATTACGAGATCATCCATATACACCTCTAAATTTCGACCGATTTGTCCTTTAAACGCTATGTCCATCAATCGTTGGTACGTGGCTCCCGCATTTTTCAGTCCGAAATGCATCAGTTTGTAACAAAAGGTGCCTTGATCGGTACGGAATGCTGTTTTATCCTCGTCGCCCGCTGCCATGCGGATCTGATGGTAGCCTTTGTAGGCATCGAGGAAACACTTGAATTTGAACGGTGCCACGGCATCAACCTTGAGATCTATTTCAGGTAAAGGATAACAATCCTTGGGACATGCTTTATTTAGGTCCTTGAAATCGATACACATCCGCCATGACCCATTGCTTTTGGGGACAATAACTGGATTAGCGACCCAGGTCTGATAACGAATTGGGCGGATGATTCCAGCTTGTAAGAGGTCCTGGACTTGCTCGTTCATTGCTTTTGTTTGTTCTGGACCCATCGTACGTTGTTTTTGAACAATTGGTGTTAACAACGGGTTTACCCTTAATTTGTGTTCCGTAATGTTCAGCGAAACACCGGTCATATCCGCGGGTTGCCACGCGAACACATCAATATTCTTTGATAATAACTGTTTCAAGAAGGTCCGTACTATCTCGGAAATAGCAGGTCATATTGTTACAGTTTGGTCAGGAAACTGTTTGTTCAAAACCCATTTCTCTGGTTCAATCTTCACAGTTTGTTTTGGAATCTTGCTAGGTTTTGAGCTCTCGGTTGCAAAGCAGTGCCGATTAACATGAATTATTGCTATGCCAGTGCAAGTTGGAACTCCTACTACACCGTGTGCCGTGGACGGATGAGCATTAAAGTCACCAATCGCTTCTCGTCCAAGAATAATGTCATGTTTTGATGTTGCTGGCAGAACCAAAAATTCGACCTCCTCGATCCTAGAATGAATTTCGTAGCTTAGGGTGACTGGGAATGAAATTACACCTCGCGGATGCATTATTTCCCCTCCGAACCCAGATACTGGAGCGTGGATGGGTTTTAATCTTTCTTTGTCGTCTTCGTCAAGCTTTTCAAAACATTGTTCATACATAATGTCCGAAGTACTACCGGTGTCGAAGAAGACATATTGGGAACGATAGTGTCCGAATAAGGCAGTGATGATCAAGGGGTTTTTGTATTCGGGCCCCCTTTGATTTGAGGAAAGATCACTGGCTCATTCTTCAATTCCTCATCATCAGACTCCTTCCTCTTTTTCCTTGTATCGTATCCGCCTTGTATCATATGGACGTTTAAATCTCTGACTTGCTTTTTACTCGGACCCTGGATATCTCGTGCAGGAGCTTTACCATTGTCAGGTTTCCCACCTTTTACCAGGTGTCCAAGTTTTCCAGACTTTACAGCCGCTTCAACTTCATTTTTTAATGTTCTGCACTCATTCGTATTGTGACCAATGTCATCATGATACGAACAACGCTTTTTCGGGTCAAGGAATGACCTTCTCGCCAGTGGCTGCGGATTTCTAAAATTCACATTCTCCGTGGTGAGAATTTCGGTGGGAGTCTTTGAAAGAGGAGTCCAATTATTGGGACCTCGGTTCGAGGGTCCCGCTTTGTTTTTGTTGCCTATGAGGGATCGTGCATCAAATGGTTTTGGTGCTTCCGTACTTGGCTGAAGTCTCGACCAGATAGGCCTTTCACCTGTCTATTTGGCCTCGGAGTTTGAAACTCGACTTTAAATTTTTGCTTTGAGTTACCACTTCTCAATGTTTTCTCAGTGTTCGCATACACCTTTGCTGCAGTCATGAGGTCGTCCCACTCTTTTGGCATTCCATCTCTGCCAGTAAGTGTGCGGACTAAATCTCACATCTGACATTTTTGCGGAAGGCACCACGAAGCATGTCTTTGCTAATTACACCGATGTTTAGGCTCTCGTCATTGAACCTGGTGATAAAATCTTCTATAGACTCGTTATCGCGACGAACGACATCTAAAATTTCTGATTGGTCTCGCGTATGTTTCTTCTGCTGACTGAAGTGTTGAGAAAATTTTTTCACTAGATCGTCCCAACTAGAAACCTCTCCGTCAGGTAACTTTTCAAACCATTCTCTTGCTGCCCTTGTTAGTGTCAATGCAAACTTGTGACACCAATAGGGGAGCGTCCAATCACTAACACCTCCTACCGCTATAAAATTATGGAGATGATTACTTGGATCAGTCATACCATTATATTTACTTACTAATGTAGGTATTTTAGCATTGATAGGAAAGGGTGCTGTGAAAATACTTGCTATGAACTTTGATTTTTCGGCGAAAGCCGCTGGGCGATATGGTTTGGTAAAGTCTCGTTCAGCATTGCTATGGTACCCGGTGTGGCAGACTATGTCATGCGGACGGCTACTTCTCGCCTGTGAGCTCATCCCACTATCCCCGGTATACATACTTTAATCTCCCGGGTGGTAAGATGAATCGCAACTATCAAATTCGTCCAAATAAGATGGTATCCGCATGTCAATGCGAGGACGAGGGCGTAGCCTCGGTAATTCGCCAAACTCTGGCTCCGCCTGTTGGCTGTAACGAATCTGACTTCCTCTCACTATTGGTGGAGGGGAAGGGGACTCCTAGGGGATTCCTCATAACCCAAAGTGCGAGCGTGAAGTCGTTCGTTACGTTTTCTACGCTCGTATTCAGCCACCAAACTTTGCTGTTGCACGTGGAGCCACTCTTCAGGAGTTAATGCTCCTATGGATCTAGAATTACGTTGGTGAGATCTCACCATGTCAGAATCGCCTGAATTATTTTTCAGATCCAATTCTGGCCGTTTCCGGCGAGTCTCTTCCGTAATTCGTGTTTGATTACCTAAATTGGAACCTTCCGGTGCCAAGGCGCGTCCCATGTTTGTGGGAGTGGGACCGGTTGGTTCTATAACATTTTCTAGGGTAAAACCCCCAGGTGTTACCTTAGTGATTCGTGACCCCGGAGCAGGGACGCGTTCGAGAGCAAGGCCACTTGGAGTCGTGATACGTGCAAAAACACTAAGACCCGGAGGTGCTTCTGTGTTAGTTATACATGAATCGGGTGCAGGAGTTCACGTCGGCCCTTCAGGACGTTTACTCATATTAAACGAACCAAAAAACCAACGGAGGAAAAATTATACAATTCAAACACCAAAAACGGATGGCTCCAATGAAGAAACACGGATCCAATTCCCGGGTATGGGTCCTGGATCCAATGAATCCACAGGGTAAAGTACGATAATTATGACTAAGATATGAGTGTAACTTCCCAAAGTCCAATGACCGGTACCTGCAAAACAGACACCGTGAGTCTCGTTACAGGAAGGGCAAGAGGGGGGGGGGGTCTTCCTGTAACCACCCTCCGGCGTGAGAATCAGTAATGCTCGTAATTAGAGAAAGTACTAAAGTAAACAGACTAAGTATAGTCAGAATGCAAGTGAGCGAATGAATACCTCATACCGTTTGACAAGGTATTTATAGTCGAAGGATGTAGGAAGGTGATTGGGCCAGATGTCTCTTCTAGAAGATCTTCGATAATCGCCTGGACACGTGTCCTTTTATGATAGGTTGAGCCATACGCCCCATGTGCATGGGTATAACAACCTGGACACGTGTCGCCCAATGATAGGAGGGATGAAAATGTTTCTCTCGACGCTGCCCTAACACGACTCCAATAGCAAAATCGCTCGCATCACACATGATCTCAAACGGAAGAGTCCAATCGGGAGCAACTAGAATAGGAGCACTCACTAACCTCTCCTTAATCAACTCAAAAGCCCTCAAACACTCCTCATTAAAGTCAAACGGCCTATCTTTCTCTAGAAGTTGGGTCATCGGACGGGAAATTTTCCAGAAATCTTTTAAATCGGCGGTAGAATCCCGCATGACCTAAGAAACTACGAATAGACTTCACAGAAGTGGGCGGTGGAAGTTTGGAAATGGTGTCTACCTTAGCTCTATCTACCTCAATCCCAGCACTGAAATCTTATGACCTAAAACAATACCCTCACGAACCATAAAATGACATTTATCCCAATTAAGCATAAGGTTCGTCTCTTCACATCTAGCGAGCACTCGATCTAAGTTACACAAACAATCATCGAAGGAATTCCCAAAGACAGAAAAATCGTCCATAAAGACTTCCATGGAATCCTCGATTAACTCATGAAAAATGGCCACCATGCACCGCTGAAATGTAGCTGGAGCGTTACATAATCCGAATGGCATGCGTCGGTAGGCGAATGTGCCAAAAGGACATGTAAATGTGGTCTTCTCTTGATCACCCGGGGCGATGGGATCTGGAAATAACCGGAAAAGCCGTCAAGAAAACAGTAGAACTGCTATCCTGACAAACGCTCAAGCATCTGATCGATGAATGCAAGCGGGAAGTGGTCCATTCGTGTGGCCTCGTTAAGTCTGCGGTAGCCGATGCAAACTCGCCACCCTGTTACATTCCGTGTCGGTATGAGCTCATTCTTTTCATTCGTGATAACTGTCATACCGCCCGTTTTAGGGACCACCTGGACTGGGCTAACCCACGCGGAGTCGGAGATCGGAAAAATCAAACCAGCATCGAGCAACTTAATAACCTCCTTCTAGACAACCTCCTGCATGTTCGGGTTAAGCCTCCTCTACGGCTGTACCACAGGTTTAAACTCGTCTTCCATAAAGATTTTATGTGTGCAAAATGACGGGTTTATACCTTTGATCTCCATAAGCTTCCATGCGATGGCATGCTTATGAGATTTCAGAACAACCATCAACTTCTCCTTCTCCTCCGTCTCCAAACTCGAAGAGATGATGACGGGAAGTTGAGACCCCTCCCCTAAAAACCTATACTCGAGGTGAGATGGTAAATTTTTTAGCTCTAAAGATGGGGGGGGTTCTCAACAGATGGTTTTTCGATCAGAAACTCTCGCTCTTTAACCACAAGGACATTAGAAAAGATTTGGGAACTTATGATCGGCTCGTGTCCTCCTGTCTCAAGTAAATGCTGCTCCTCTTTTTCCTGCAACTCAAAATCAAATTCTGTCATCTCGAATGACTGATTTTCCACATCGACGATCTAGGTGTCGGACGTGTCTCTTTAGCAGACCTTCGTAAGATAGTCACCTACATGCATCATGAAAGTGTCGATGAAGTAGAGAGTGTCATCATGCTGTTGAGTATGCCTCATGGATTTCTGCACGTCGAATGTAACCGTGTCATCATGAACTCGAAGAGTCAATTTGCCATCGGCAACATCGATGAGAGCGCGTGCGGTGGCTAAGAAAGGACGACCGAGGATGAGCGGAACGTTCGAATCCTCATCCATATCGAGAATGACAAAGTCAACCGGAAAAATGAATTGTCCACCTGCACCAACATGTTCTCCACAATGCCCCTTGGGAACTTCACAGATCGGTCTGCCAGCTGGATACTCATTCGGGTGGGAAGCAGCTCTCCCACGTTAAGTTTGGCAAACACAGAATAGGGCATGAGGTTAATGCTTGCACCGAGGTCGGCCAAAGCATTGCTAACATGAAGATTACCAATCAAGCAAGGAATGGTAAAGCTGCCCGGATCTGTCATCTTCCTAGGAAGCTTGTTCTGTACGGCGGCAGAACATTCCTCACTAAGAGTAACAGTCGAAAGCTCCTCAAGTTTCTTTTTATTAGTGAGAAAATCTTTAAGAAACTTGGCGTGTTTTGGCATGTTCGCGAGAGCTTCAATAAATGGAATGTTCACATGGAGCTTCTTAAGCATGTCGAGAAACCTAGAGTACTGCTCCGAATCATTCTTCTTCACTAGAAGACCGGGATATGGCGGTTTTGGCTTATAGGCGCGCACCGGTTCCTGCTCAACCTGCTTCTTTTTCTCAACTAACGCACCGCCTGACCGTGAGGTACTTGCTGGGCCTCGCCTCTGGTTCACCTTGTCAGGCGGTGTCTCCATTTCCAACTCCTCGTCAACTTCCTCCTCACTTGGTGTATCTCTAACTACACCTGTCCCACTTCGGGTGTCACTGCCTTGGCCTGAGCATTTTGAAATGGTTTAGAATAGGTGGGGCCAGGATTAGGAACAGTGTTACTTGGAAGACTCCCCGAGGGTCGTTGATCAATCTTTGCGGACAACTCGCCAAACTTGGCCTCGAGATTCTGAAATGCGATCTGTTGTCCCTTCATGAACGTCTCATGCTGCATAATAGTGGATTTGGTGCTGGCATCATTTTGTAAGAGCTGATTTAACAATTGAGATTGATTAGCCAACATCTCCTCGATCTTGGAAGTACTATTTGGTACAGGAGCAGGTTCGGGGGCGGGTTCTTGGAACAGATTCTGGCGTTGCTGATAACCGGTGTTACCTGCCCGCCAATTAGAGTTAGAATTATTGTTTCGCCACCCATAATTGAAAGAACGGTTTTGATTAGCAAGAAAATCTACCTCCTCCTGAGATTCAACGGGACAATCGGCTGTCTCGTGAATTCCACGACATATCTCGCACCTACGAGCTTGCAACTTAAGCTCTTTAACTTCCCTCTTCAGTGCCTCCACATCTGCCGACACACTCGTATTCTGATCAACAAGATGCACTCCACGTGATGCTGAGATGGCTGCGGCCTTGGCAACCGAGACGGACCTTCTACTCGGTGTATGCTGATCCCGTAATGCAATGCTCTCGAACATTTCTTCAGCCTCCTCTATGGTGAGTTTATCGAGCATGTTTCCTCCGGCGGCGGTATTGAACCGCTGTTGGGTTTCGGGAGTAAGACCGTTATAGAATTTTTCAACCACAGCCCAATCGTTTAGGCCATGCTGAGGACAACGGATTATAAGAGTTTGGAAACGCTCCCACGCGGAATAATAGGACTCATCGGGGTCCATATGAATAGAACGGATTTGCTCGCGTAGACGTCAGGTCGATGGAGGAAAATACTTCCTAAGAAACTTGGATTGCAAGTTGGCCCATGTGGCGATTGAAGCATTTGGAAGAGAGTCAAACCATGTAGCAGCACGACCAGAAAGTGAGAACAAGAATAACTTAAGATGAATGACGTCGGACGAGATATTATTAATATTAAAAGTTTCGCAGATCCGCACGAATCGGGACAGGTGTCCCGGAGCATCTTCGTCATCCAAGCCGTGGAACTAAGAAGAATTAGTGATAGAATTCATGACGTGAGATGGAATTTGCCAGTTTTGATTATTAGTCGGAGCAGGTCAGACAATTGCAGATCGGGCTGCCATGATGCCATCGCTGGCTCTATGATGAACGGTTTGTCTCGGTGGTGGAGCGGCGTCGCCCATATCTATTCTAGGAGTAGAGACGCTAACCTGGATGTCGGGTGAATCGCTCTCGCTATCAGTAGTCTCCTTAAGTCGCTCTTGAAACTCTCTCTCAGGCTCTTTTGGTGCAATGAATAATGGTGGGCCTTGAGAACGGGTATTATGCATAAACTGAAATAAAGATTATTTTATTATTATTTTTTATTTTAATTTTTTTAATTATTTTTAAGGAAAAATAAACCTAAAGGCACAAATAGCAAGTAAAGGCAGCTAAAGGAAAAATAATAACTAAATAAAAAAAACAAATAAACAAATAAACAGATTAGATAATCAACTCGGTTTAAACAAAATAATTTGCCAGTGTCCCCGGCAACGGCGCCAAAAACTTGATGTGTGGCAAGCGTATATAATATTAAAAACCAAGTTTTACCGAATTCACGTAAAAAACACACAATCGGCAAGTGTACCGGTCGCAATGTAGTTAGCAAGTAAGAACGGATATCGAACCTAGGACACTGTGGGTAAACTCTAATTATTAAACCTAAAAGATTACTAACCTAGACTTTCTTTTGATTTTTTAGAATTTTTTTATATTAATTAAACTAATAAAACTTAACTAATTAAAATTTAAACTAAAAATAAAACTTTATAAAAAAATGGGTTTTACTAATATGCGAGAAACGACTACCTAGGTAATGAAATCCTACTAGTTAAACTTAATAGCTAACGAACTTGACTCGGTTGAAAAACAATATCTTAAAAAAAATATGACACTAAAGATCACAAAAATATGCTAGATCGCCTCTCGGCCTCACCAACGACACCCTAGAACTCTAATGACATGTGAAGCTCAATTGTTAAAGGGTTGGATCACCTCCTAGTCTCACCTTACCTAATAATACTATGGTAACCCAAAACCAAAATCACCTCCCGGCCTCTTCGGATACAATATATATTAATATAAAGGGGGTATTTTTAATTAACTTAAACACAAATTGTATCACAATAATCTAAAGGACCTAGGATAACTCACTCCCATGCAATTATTACCCAAACCCGCAAAAGACAAAGATGACACAACACTAAATTGCCTCCCGGCCTCTCTAGTGAAAGAAAAATAAAATCTAAACCACCTTCAATACTTATTCCTACGATTTTTTCGACCACAAACCGCAAACAAATTGAAAACACAAAGTAGTCAACCTAATCAAGCGCCTAACAATCTCCAAAAAAAAACTATTAAACACAAGTGGAATAAATATTAAAGCAATAAACTAGATTCTATTACGCAACAATATCATGACCAAACCAATAAAAAACTTTACCATAATACTAAATCAACCAAATTCAAATAATAGTTCGTCAAACCAATAATATAAACTAGTACTCAGCCAAAACCTAGGTAGTATAAAGTATTTAGCTACTCATAATAAAGTATGAATCAAAATAAAAAATAAGATGTGGCTTACTGTTCATTGAAAATAAACACAAAAAAATAAGACCTTGTCTTTCTTGATTCTTCTTCACGTGCTCAACAATATTCACCCACCAAACTTTTATTTTATTTATTCTATTTGCTCCACAGTAACCCTGCCCCCTCACGAATTATATCTTCATGCTTTCTTTTTGATTTCTTGTTGGCTTTCACAAAGCACCACAAGTCCACTTATTTTAAGTATATTACGTGCAACAATAGCCGCTCCAATCTGCTGCGCTGTCTCTATTTACATTATATATTAATAGGGTTTTTAATAGTTTTCTATAATTAACAAAACTTGAGCCTCACTCCAAACTCCACCAACAAGTTTAATTTCATAGGTCTAATTCTCTTTCTCTTTTTTTGTTTACTTGCTTAGCCTTGGAGTCCATTTGAAATAGTTCAACAAGCTCTCCTGCACTTTGTAAAAAAAATAAAAATCATAAGTAATTGGAGCATGGTTAACGTGAAATTTTATCTTTTAATAAACATTTGAACATGAAACTCCAAAAAAATATGTGGCCATTTATTCCACAAATTATTACTTTGATGCCATGGTGATCTCAAGTTTAGCATAAATACTTTACTTTAGCTCGTTTAAAAAATTAATCTTTAAAATCCAATTACGAGCCAAATAAAAATATATTCAATAAAGACTGGCTCAAAATACTTGAAACTATGGGAAATATCTATATAATAATATGTATATTTTAAACCTTATCATATATATATATATATATATACATACACTCTGAGTCAAGTAACTTTCATAATCAGTTACCTTGAGCCCCCTTCCTCTGTTAACAAACATAAACGAACTGAACTACTTATTTTTTTAACAAAATAAACAAACTAAACTACTATTTTAACAAAAATAAACGAACAAACTATTTTTTAATAAAGTAAACAACCCAAACTACTTTTTTACTAATCTAAAAGAAGCGAACCACTTTTAACATGCAATTCAGTTCATTAGCAAAGATTGACGAATCGAACCCTTTTATAACAAAAATAATTAAGCTAACTTATTTTTTAACAAAAATAAACGAATCGAACTATTTTTAACAAAAATAAACAAACCAAACTACCTTTTTAACAAAAATAAACTAACCGGAATACTTTTTTTTAACAAGAATAAAAAGACCGAACTTATTTTTTAACAACAATAAAATCAACCGAACTACCTTTTTAACAAAAATAAGCATAACGAACTATTTTTACAAAAATAAACGAAACGAACTATTTTTCTTACTAATCTAAACGAACCGTACTACGTTTTTTAACAAACATAAACAAATCGAACTAGTTCATTTCGTTTATTTTTGTTAAACAATAAGTTTGGTTCATTTGTTTGTTTTTTTTTAAAAAAAACTAGTTTCGTTCATACATTTGTTTAAAAAATGGTGCGGTTCATTTATATTTATTAAAAAAAAAGTAGTTCCGTTTGTTTATATTTGTTAAAAAAAGTAGTCAGTTTCGTTTATATTCTTTAAAAAATGTCTGGCTAGTTTTTGTTAAAAAAATAATTCAGTTCGTTTATTTTTGTTAAAAAAGTTCGATCAGTTTATTTTTGGTTGATTGATTGTTGTTTGGTTGGTTGATTTTGGGTTGATCGGTTATATTAGACCATCCGCTATGGGGCTCCGTTGGCTTAGTTGGCGGGCGCCCTTGGGCGCGGAACACCACCAAGGGGCGCCCTTGGTGGTGGGGCGCGGAGACAAAGATCATTCCAACGATCGGCGTCGTTGTGGTGTGAATGGGGGTCCCCCTTTCAACGGCTACATTAACGTTAACGAAATCACAAAACTGAACCGTGAAGCGAATTAAACGAAGAATAGAGGAAAAATACCTCGAGATTAAAGAGATTCGAGTAGTTCTACGAGTTCCTGTGGTGTCGATCTGAGTCCATAAACCGCTAATTTGAAGATGATAGCGTAGGATTGTGAAGAGAATGAAACCCTAGGCCTGTTGGAGAAGAAGGCGGAGGAGGTGCACAGGATAGGATAGGATAGGATAGGATAGGATGAAGATACAAAATTGACATGATGATTAAGGGGGTGGTGCTAAAGTGAGTGGGTAAGGGGTGTGGGTGGTTAACGTGAGCCGGGGGGTTTTGTTATTTGTTTAGATCAAGTGCTCGGCTTGGCTTGTACCAATTTTACGGTTTGTTTAATTCGCAAGGATAATGGCAAAATACGCAGACGAAGACAACGAATTTCACGGTTCGTTTATTTGTACCAATTTCACGGTTCGTTTATTTGTACGTTTTTATTTTTATGCTTTTAAGTTTAATTTAATTTGATTTTTATTATTATTGTATTTAATAAATTGTGTTGGTTTTTTTGTTTTATAAAAAAAATTAAGGGGCTTCGAAGCCCCCTCACCATAGAGGGGCATCTTTCAGGTGGGGCTTCAAAGCCCCCAGTGCCCACGTGGCACTGAGGAGGGGCTTCGAAGCCCCTCACCATAGAGGATAGTCTTATAGTTTGGTCGTTAATTTTTATATATGGGGGGGGGGGGGAATTTTGATGATGACTAAAATTGAACAATCACTTAAACCATATAGAATTATACAGATCATAAGAAATGGTAAACTGGTAATATCACATTTTCCATCGATAGTCAGGTAACAGCAGGAATTCGGATGGTTCATTTTTGAAATCAGGGACTCGCTGTGCCTACGTTCTAAAACCACAGGGATGCAAGCAATAATTTCCTCTTTTATTTTAGGATAAGTTTGTGGTATATCATTTTGTAGATGCTAGATACTAAAAACACTTGATATTTCTAAAAAATGTACCATTGAAATTTGTTTAAGTTTCCACTCATTCTTCTACTTTTCCACAAATGGTAAAACACAAAAAATAACATGGTGCTACTTCGAACTTGTAAATCCATCTTTGACGGTTTAACTATTGTTCTGATTGTTGTACCTTGGAAACGATTTCATGAGTACACAAAATTTTCTAAAAGAAATGTGGCAAACACCAACTATCAACTAACTATTATTTGGTTTGTTCAATTCTTGTAGTTGATTTTTTTAGTCGTAATATAAAATTTAGAACTATTTTTTTAGGATAACTGCGTTTAAGAAATCATTTAGTAGCTAATGAAAACACGAAATCCAAGATATTTAAAAAAAATAAGAGAGCACTAAAAAGTGAACTAACCCGTTAACCCATTTAAGAGTTCTTAAATAATTTATTATTGTTGATTTCAGAGATGAAAAGTGCTATAATTTGAAGTCAAATATTCTATATTTTTAAGTTTGTTATAGCTATTAAGTTTTAAAATTGAATCAATGTCCATTTTAGACCAATTTATTTATTCTCCACTACAATAATTTTATTTTATTAGTTCTAACTACTAATTCATCGGATTTCAATTCGTTTATTCGAATATCAAGCTGAATATAAACCCAAGTATTTTAATTGTGTAAAGATATAAATACACTATAATAACACAAATAAAAAAAAGTTTCATATGAGTCGGAGTAAGGAATTGCTTAAAGTGCTACTAAGTCATTATGCATTACTCATATTAGTAAACGAAGATAAAATTGGATGACACGAACACAAAACGAATAAGTATAAGAAAATTCCTAAAATGTTCTTTTTCTATAGAGACAAATCCAAAATGTTCCCCCGTTTTATTCAGATCCCCAATATGTTTTCTCAAACTCGTCACCTCCGTCGAGATTCCAAATCAAATATGGCACCTCCTCCGAGTTCACCATCCAATCAAATGTTGCCACTTGTCCTAAAATCTGAAGGTCTCGAAAAGTTTCAAACCAAACAAGGCGTCTCCGGCAAATTTTATACCAAATAAGACGTCCCCAGCAAGATTCAAACTCAATTTTTCCGCCCAGACAAGATTCACATATTTGAAACTTTAATATTATTATATTTTATTTAATTTTATTCATATTTTGTTTTTCTTTATAATTTCTAATATATAAAGTTATATAAATTTACGACTATACTGTTGAGACATGCTTATTTTTATTTATGTGTTAACATAAATTTTACTTAAAATCAAACCAAAAAATTGTTTTATTAATCATTTGATATAAATTTGACCCGACTCGGTTTTGAACAAAATTTATGTCAACACGTAGATAAAAATAAGCATGTCTCAACAGTATATTCAGAATTTTGTAAACCTTTATATTTTAAAATGATATTAAAGAGCAACCAAATATGAATAAAATTTAATTATACTTGTAATATATATATATATATATATATATATCAAATAAGAGGGAAAAACAAGTCACGAAAGATGTGTTTGAGGCCAAGCAGGTTGTGAAGGACACGTATGAGCCAAACAGATCATGAAAGACGTGTTTGAGGCCAAACAGGTCGTCAAAGATGTGTTTGGAATGGACATTTCTAAAAAATTTACATTAGAGGGACACTTTGGGAATCCCATTTCACTAAAAGGACATTCGCATAATTTTTCCCATGAGTATATGGGTCGAATAAGGGTTGAAAAATCACCCGCCAATCTACCAACCTGACAAGATTTACACCATTGAAAACTGAGTGGACCAAGTATCAACCATAAGAAGAGAAAGTTGTGAATAATAACATTTTGTTACAATGAACTAGATAAACTACGTTTATAAAGGTGCATTGATTTTATTAATCCAAACTATCATCTTTTAGTCGATACCGATTATAACTAATGAATTGGTTGTTAACGATCTCACATTTTATTATATTTGTTCCCAACAGTCTGCGACTACAAAACTCTTACACTTTTAGTTGCAGGTCACCAAAGAAATGAGTTTGTCCGGAAAACTCAACATTTTATGTAAGGACCCGAACCCGTGAACCCTACTTTAGCGTTGGATTTACTCATAAACTCAATTCGTTACAGCGGAAGCACATACAATTGGCAGCAGAATTTTAACTCTTAACATCATCATCATCATCATCATCATCGTACTCAGTATATCCCACTAATAGCAAAGCTATGGTAGGGTCTGAGGATAGCAATGTCATTCTATAACTAATCTTCAATATGGATAGCCTCGTACGCTCCTCAAGCTTTCCACGTCATCAACAATACATTCATGCATACTAAAAGTCAGCTACACACTGAGTGAGTTCTAGCTTTATTCTTTGTACTTAAAACAACTTTTATAAATATCCATAAGAGCAATGTTACATAATATCCATTAAAAGAACATTTAATATTGTTCATATAAGGAACACTATATATTATCCATAGAATGAACAATGTATTATCCATCAAAAGGAACAACATATATTATCTATAAAAGGAACAACGTTTATTATCCATAGAAGGAACAACGTTTATTATCAATATAAGGAACTCTATATATTATCCATATAAGAAACAACGTTTATTAACCATACAAGGAACATATACTTAATTATATAAGATTAAAATGCGGTTTTCATCCCTGTAGTTTGTCCAAATTTGCTGTTTTGGTCCAGTAGTTTCAAATTTGCGATTTTCGTCCTTGTGGTTTCATTTCACGTGCAATTAAACCCAACCCCACTAATGTCGTTCAATCTGGTCATTATACCCATTAGTATTCCCCTCACGTGAGGGGCAGTTTTGTTCTTTTTTTCCGAAAATACACCCCAGCTCCTCACGTGTGGAGGGCTTGTGAATTAGAGTTGGTGTTTATTTGGGAGAAAAAGGACATAACTGCCCTTCACGTGAGGTGCACACTGATAGGTTTAAGAACCAGACTTAAGGGGAGTCGGATTTAATTGCAAGTAAAATGAAACCACAGAGATGAAAATCGCAAATTTGAAACTATTGGACTAAAATCGCAGATTTGGAAAAACCACAGGGACGAAAACCAAAGTTCACTTATTATATAATATCCATTTAAGGAACACTAACTATTATCCATGTAAGGAACCTATACTAACAAACATGTACTTACTGACATACATTTAACATACACACATTCTTTCACGACACGTGTAAAATCCCAAATTTGTTCACGCACCGACAAAATTGTTCTTCCATAAGCTCAATATAAATACATAATATTTATATAACATAACATACAATATACGTCACAAAATTAAAGCGAGGTATATCAACTTACTTCCTACGAGTATGCATACAACCCCAAAATGTTCTACAGGAAAAGGGGCCTAGTTGCGTGGTATAGAAACTCACCTGGATTCGGTTACGTTCAAAGCTAATGGGAATCCCTTTCCTTAGTTGTGCACGGCTAACTTAGGTGAATAGGTTTCACGAACACAATCAAATCTTGGCGTATATCTTGCTCGTCGAGATGCTCGAACACCCACAGCTCCGGCTCTTCTTCGGATCTTTGTTCGAAATGGTAGAGGGAGTGTTTGTGTGTGTGTGTTTTGAGTGTGTGCTGGTAAAAATAGAAAGTGGCTAGGGCTTAAGGGTTTAAGGGGTATCTATACTCCTTAAGCCCATGGACTTTAGACCCATTAGCACACTATGTCCATAAATTCTAAGTCCATCTCTATCAAAACCTAACATCATTTATATTATTTTATTATTTACTAGTTTTTATCCCCCCGTATTACTGGGGTTATTTTATATTGTTTGTTCAAATATTTATTTATTTTTTTAATTTATATTTTTTTATTGTATGAAAGTTAATAATATACTTATGGTTTGATGATAAATTGTTTCACAAATAAATGAGATGTTATAACACGGTTTAAAAGCTATATGGTTTTGATAAGACCCAAGACCCGTTTATTTTTTTTACTATGAAATTGGTTTTTTAATTATAAATAATATTTATGAAATTTAATAATATATTTATGGTTTGATGAGACCCAAGACCCGTTTATTTTCTTTACTATCAAATTGGTTTTTTAATTTAAATAATATATATATATATATATATATTTTTAAAATAAATAAGATATTATTTTTTATTATATCCTATTTTATAGGATTTTTACATAAATAATTTGGTGAGAATAATTTTTAATTTAATGAGATGTTATAATCCGTTTAAGGAATATCTGGGTTTGGTAAGACCCATACCCATGAATTCGGGTCAAATGCATGAGAAACCTTCATTTAAAAATCAAGCAAATCTGGCGACTCTAAAAAAAGGGGAGCGACCACATCGCGGCACGTAGGATTTTTATATCTTCGTTTATGTATATTATAGATAGGACGACGATTGAATAAGCGTAAATAAATAACAATATTTCTTTATTTATTATTTTAGAAACGTTAGATGTAAACATATTCGTCCCAAACATCTTTGTAACATTGGATTGGACCTTTAAAAACCTTATTCTAGTAAAAGCCCATATTATTAAGATTGCTGGAACCCTAGAACCTCCGTCTGAATCGTTTGGTAGTGCTAGGTGGTGGTTGATTGGTGGTTAGTCTGTTGGTGGCAGCGGCGGTGTTCATGTGGTGTTTCCCGGCAAAAAAAATGTGACTTTTCCGACAAAAAGCTTTTTTTCCGGTGACATGCATGTAACGTCGTTAGAATTTTCGTTAGTTGTGGACCGTTGAAAACAAATACATTAAAATATGGAACCGGCAGCAACCAATTCATTAGTTAAGACCGACAACAAACAAAAAATAATAATTAAGATTAATAAAAACCAATATACATTTATAATAAAACAACTATAGAGGAATACACTGCTTCAGTCCGGGCGTTTAATAACAAATAACACAGACCCAATCACTTACTATTGGGCTGGACTTCCGTGCGTCTATACTAACAGGAAATTTATGTGGGCCAAATTTATTTATAATATTCTAGTGGGTTCAAACTGTAAACACGTAAATATGAATTTTAAGAAGGTTACCGAGCAAAAAAAAAGCAATCAAATTTCAGTCATTCTCAACTTCCATACATTTTTAAACCCTATGTACTAATTAATGATACCATGTCACCACCCACTGTAACATACCATGATATTATAGAATTTATCCATACCCATATATTATAACATGAATAATGTAACCGACAATTAGTGTCATAGTTAGTGACATGCACGAAGTATTTACTGATGCAGTTATAACTTGGGTATTGGAATAGAAAAAGACACTTGATCACAAATATAGCAAACAAATGCATAATCGGCTGCTTCTTTTAAGCGTTTAAACATGCAAGTAAATATCAAAGCAATAATTTCTGCATGCAAGTTGCAAAGTATGAGAATGAGATGATAGTAATAAAGAGAATACAAAGCCAAAAATCAAAGCATATGTAACAAAATAAAGTATGAATTTTCAATTTATAATTGTATAAGTTAAAATGATGAGCTTTCAGTATACTTGAAGCCAAAATACAGATCCGTACTATAAATAGCCGGAAGAAGATAATAATAATAATAATAATAATAAATAATAATAATAATAATAATAATAATAATAATAATAATAATAATAATAATAATAATAATAATAATAATAATAATAATAATGAGTGTGGGAGAGAAGTTCACACTTTAAACAACTGCTATAGAATATCTTATATCTTCGAGATAGAATTGATAGCTTAATATGTGAGATTATTATTAGCTTTTTAAAGCTTGGTATGGGGTGCTTTGTCTAGTTAAAGTTGAAATCGTCTTTGTAGATGTTTACTTAATTTTATCTTATATTATTTAATCTTGTTCGCATATTTGACAAATTTTCATAAGGCTTTCATTACCATCTTATAACTTCTAAAGAATATTCATAAACATTTTGAAGCCTTAAATCTACAATCATCCTTTAATTAAAAAATTATTTCAATTTTTAAGCTTAATTATTTATTGAATAGTTACCGCTGATCTAAAAATAATTTATTTACTGGTTAGTGGTTATGTTCAATAAAATGATATCATGGGCCAAAATATAAGATAGTGCACTGAGCAGTTTTTGTAGGCTGCCAGTGGGCCGAAGGAAAGAGAGTTTGCAGATTTTTATGAAAAACCGAATACATAAAAAACTTATATTGGGCCATTGGAGTGTGACTTGTGAGAGGATTGGAAGTGACCGGCGAACAGCAGTCGTTTGTAAACCGAAACAGGGACGTAGCTTAGTTGGGGCCAGGGGAAGCCCCGGCCCCCTCCTTTTTTTCGCTCGACGACAGTGTAAAGGTATACCTTTTCGGCTGAAATTTATTATACACGCTGTAAATCTACCTGTTTTTAACCGAAATTTTGAGTCCGGCCCCCTCGGTTTATTTTGCTCGGTAGTGTAAATTTATCATTTTTCCCCCGAAAATTATTATACATAGTGTAAATTTACCAGTTTCCGACCGAAATTTTGAGCCCGGCCTTCTCCGTTTTTTCGCTCGCGGTGTAAATTTATCCTTTTTCTGCCGAAAATTTTTATACATTGTGTAAATTCACCCATTTCCGACCGAAATTTTGAGCCCACCCCCCACTTGTGCATGAATTTTTTTTATACATATTGAGCCCGACCCCCTCGACATGTATGTCCAAGCTACGGCACTGAACCGAAACACCTCAGATTCGATGGTGTTGCTATTCAGAGTGAGAGAGAGTAATGGAAACGATGGTTGGCCGTAGGAGTGTGCACAGTTTGGTTTGGGTCGGTTTTGAGATAAAACTGAACCAAAAATCAAAATTTCGGTTTTTGAATTTTTGTAACAGTTTGGTTTCGATTTTTACGGATTTGCCGTTTGAGCTTGAAAATTTTGGACCAGAAAATAAAATTTGGCCCAAAATAATAAGTTCATGCCTATATCGTTTTATTAATTAATAACTAATTGATTATTATATATTTGGGCTAAAATATTTGAGTTACATATTTATTAAATACTTTTAAATTAGTTAAAATAAAAAATAAAATACGAAAAATCTAGAAAGTTGGTTCGGTTTTCTCGGTTTCGCATATTAGATTTTAACAATCCCATCTTTGTGCGTTTGGCCAATAATAATCCCAACAGAGAATATTCTTGCTGGAGGTCCCACCCTTTTTTTTCTTATTGGACCTCCGTTAAAAATACTTAACGATGTTAACTTTTAAGTTAATTTCAAGCTGACGTTTTAGACCATTTATTCATGAAAAGGCCGAAAGCCCAAGATTTACACCAAGGTATATTGAATTTCGTGTTGATCGATCTTTTAAGTGTATTCTTGCTATCTAGTGATGTTGATACATGATTACATTAACCTTCACATTGTAATTCCATAGGTAAAGCTCAAGTTTGGTATGGATAATGTTGATCAAGCACTAGGGACAAAAAAACGAACACACATTTTGAAGTTGAACTTCGTTTACGTAATGTGCCAAGGATTAGTTTGGTTTATTGATGGTTTTCAAACTAAATCCTAAACTTTTGTTTGTATATTATGACGATACTTAGATAGTAAAACCAAGGTTTTGATGATTTATTTTGAAGAATAAAAGTAAAAAGAAAAAAAAAAGCGTTGGGCACAATTTTTGGCATTAAACTTCAATACCTCATATTCAAGTTTGCACATTTTTGGGTGTTACACAATCATCTTCTGGATTCATCGCTTTCAACAACCTCCAACATGTTCACTTAAACGACGATCTTTGTTTTCATTGTCTATCCTTGAATTTTCTTCATTATCTGCGTCCTAGAATCGTTTTCTTTGGTTGATTCTAAGAGGAGGTTCTTTGAATAAAGAGAGTTTTTAATCATTGTAACATGTTCTTCAATTATATTCTCATGTTTCTGGCTACTAAGGTGTTTCTTTGGTTAATTGATGCTCATTTTTTTGCCATTGATGGGCATCTCTGGTTTGAATCTTTAGTCCTCAGTGATTCGATAATCGATGGCTGAGATCTATAGCCATGATACCATTGTCTTCGTTAGTCATTGCTGTCGATTGTAGCTCATCATTAATTCGGATTCGTTGTTGTGATGACCGATTATGACTCATGTTGGTTCACCGGTATTTTGGTGATGTATAAATGCTTCATCGAAATATTTCCATGACATATAGGAAAGATTGTTGAGTACACTGTCCAAAGGAATATGATGGAATTCAGTCCATTCCAATTCCTTCTATTTCTTGAACCAAACACCTTTTTTTTAGTGAAATTACATTCAACTTCCATAAATTCTGTGTACCAAATTGTTCATAAGTGCATGCCAATATGGGTTAACCTTTTGCTTTGAAGAATTATGTAAATTATTAATAAACTAATTTCTTTTAAAGGGTTATGAGTTTCTAAACATTAAAAATCTACTTTTACAACTTTTTTCAAAGGCAAATTGGATTTTAATAATCCCAACTTAATGCAGTTGACCGATAATAATCTTAACTTAAAAATAGTTGTCACTAGTCCCAACTTTTACACTGTTTGTATTCATTGGACCCCTGTTAAAAAAACCTTAACGACGTTAAGTTTTTTTCCAAATTTTAAATTTATGTTTTGGGGCTTTCGTTCGGAATGAGGATACATGTCAATTGATGTAAAACTTACCTCAAAACGGTGGTCCAAACGACTAAATGATGCTTCAATTCCGGTATGTAAACTTTTAATTAACAAAAATCAAGCTATTTGGAGCACCATTTCGAGGTAAGTTTTACATCAATCGATTTGTTTCCCCATTCCGATCGAAAGCCCTAAACATCAATTTGAAATTTGAAAAAAAAAACGTAATGTCTTTTAAGTTTTTTTTTAACAGAGGTTCAATGAAAACAAATTGTGTGAAAATCAGGTCTGGTGACATCTAATTTTTAAGTTTAGATTTTAACCAGCCAACTGCTTTAAGTTTGGATTATTAAAATCCAATTCACCTTTTCAAATAACACCCTCTAAATATACATCAATATCCACCATAAAACCTTAACCCTCAATTTAAAAGAAATATAACCTTAACCCTCAATAACTTTAGAAGAAATATATGTATTACACATTTTGATACCATTATGTTATAAACCCTTTGGTATTCATTTTATGTCATTTCAACATCTCTGAGTTTTGTAGCTAATTGAAATCAGTTTATTCATTTTTATTGTTTTAGAATTATAATTTACGCAATACTTTAAAAAAATCATGTTTTATTTCTTTTACAACCTCCTTACCATTTAAAAGGAAATCACATGCATTTGTAATGATAGCCGGAAGCGCTTTGGATGTGGCTCAATGATAGAGCACTTACTTTACTAGTGAGAGGTAGGGGGTTCAAACCATACTATCACCAATTTATATGGGAGATATGAGGGATGACTCTTACTTGCTAGGGTTCGAGTCCTGATTTCACCCGGTTTTACCGGCTCCTCGCTATCGTGTCATTTGGCGGGCGTGGGGTCGGGTTTTATCCGGTGAATCCCTCAATAGGTGGACCGCTATGGGCTCCGTCCGTCCGGACTAGTGATCGGCTCGGGCTACCTTTAGCCAATGGTGTGCGCATACGAAGTATCCGGCGTTACTTAGTTGGTCGTTAAAATAAATAAATAAATAAATAAAGGTTGGGACTGAATATTGATTGGTTCAAGAAATAGAAGAGACCTCCCCCGTTGAAAGACAAAAGTATGCCACACCACACCACACCACACTTGTCCACATCACAACATTATTTCGGTAATTCCATCCTTATTCCTTATTGTTAGCTTTAAAGCCCACATGTCCTCCCAATACATCAATGATACAATTTTAAATTCGCTTTTTATTGCCAGTGAATATATCAAAGCAATATGTAGGATATAAATAACTAATAATACGAGAGTATCAATTAGTAGGCTACAGAAAGACATCAAACGGTTCTCATTCGAATAAGTGAAAAATAGAGGAAGATTGATAGACTTAAATGGGATGAAAGGTGTAAATTTCGTTTCGATTTAACATTGTGTGCCGTTGGTGTAAACCATTTTTGGTGTTTAGTAACTCTTTGGAGGCTAGCTACTTGCCAGCCCTCTTTGTTCATTAATAAAATTCTGGCCGCTTTTAAAAACCAAATTATGCGTGTGCATTGACGGAACCAACTTCTTCATCAAGAGATCATTATATGGCTATCTTCTTTAATTGATACATCTAGATGTTAGAAATATGTATGGTTCGGGTCAAGTCAATGCGGGCCAACCCGATTATGATCCGGTAAGAGTTACACCGAGAATAACGAACACCGAGCCCACTTAATTTGTTAACTGGGCTAGACACATTTAAACAAGGTTATTGGTGATTAAAGACTTTATGGTTTGGTGATATGGGCTCAAACCCTATTGGGTTTAATAAGGATTAAACCCTAATTTCTTTCAATATATAGAAAGCATATTATCATTATAATTATCCTTAACACATACTAGTCACCACACCATAAACCCTTTCCGTCGCCGCCGGATCTGCTGTTGCCGTGTTTCTGGGCTGCTGCTGACGTTTTCCAGCTGCTGCCGCGGCCTGTCGCCGGAATTGTTGTCGGATCTTGTTGTGTCGTTCCTAGCTCTGTTTCGTTATCCCTCGGTGTCTCACTTGGTTGTGTATAACCGAGATATAAATTCTATTGCATTATCTATGTGGTTGTTTGATTCGTACTCGTATTGTTTGTAACCGGATCCTCGTTCAGGTTTTGGTTCAGTGGTAACTCGTTTATTTCCGCTGCGTTTTTGTTCGTTTATATATTAATATGATTAATATTTATTAAACGAATATATTAAGACGGGTTTTATTTGTTAAACCGTTTCTTTTACCACCGTTGAAACCCAACAGTGGTATCAGAGTCGTGGTTACAACGTACGAGTCGATACCGGTTCCTTTTAACCGGATCTACATCAAAACTTTAAAACGGTTAAAGTTTTTTATTTTATTTAGATTTGTTTTTGGGTAATTTTGGATTTGGTCAAAGTTTTTATTTATTTTATTTGACCAAATTAAAACGACCCGAATCTTATTATTTTGAATATTTAAATCCGGTCCCGACCTATGTTTGTTTGGTTGTGTTTGGTTGTTGAGCTTGTTTTTTGGCCATATGGATGGTTCAAAGTTGTAAACAGTTATTTTTATTTTAAGGTTTTCTTTTTGGCCATATGGATAGTTCAAATTTGTAATAGGAAAATTTATTGTTAGGTCTTTATTGTTTAACTTTGACCGACAATATTTTTGTTTGTGTTATATAATACTTCATGTAAAATATATGAATGGATTGGGTTTTAAATGTATTTTACATTGATATAATTTTCATCAAGTATTATACGACACGGATAAAAATATTTACGGTCAAGTTTGTAAAAGAAAGACTTGAAAAGTCAAATTATGACACTTATAATGGGACGGATGGAGTATTATTTGTTATTGTGGTTGCTTGGATTGTTTATATAAGGTTATAATATCACCAACCTAATACCAAATAAATTTAAAATAAACAATTTTAATTAACCAATTATGTTTTGCAAATTAAATGCCTTTTGATTTCTAAAACTCATAACTTAATAGACTTTCTATTAACTTAAAATTAGTTAGCCGTATTGCGACAAACTTAGTTTTAATAGGTTATTTATAACTTAGTGTCCTGAGAGATGAAAGGGTTCATCATGTTGTCCCGATAATATAAGTAAAATTTGAATTTTACTCTATTCGTTAATTTTAAATTAATCCCAATTTAAAACCAATAGTCTATGCCAATCCTACTACAAGTCACACTTGAGGCATACTGCGAAATCTCAAGTATTTGGAGCTACAGCACCGCACTTGTTTTCTAGCATATCCCATCAAGGTGAAAGCGTTTCGTTGACACATCCGGCTCTTTCACATGTGACTATACTAGGACGACTATTACTTTACTCTCATGTTACGTGCTACAGCTGTCTGGAGACTTAAAGTGGGCATAGATGAGGCTAAACGTATCTATTTAGGCAATCGTTGTCTTAACAGGCCTCATAACCGAGAGTTGTGCTCTATTCACAATTGGCAATCGTTGTCAGTCTGCCTAACCACATATTAATGTTGTGTGCTACAGCTGCGTTTAATAACTGTAAGCCAGATTCTCAAGTTCCTATTTTATTAATGTTATTGGGTCATTAATAATAGGATTACAACGTCGAAAATACTAATTAAATTTACTTTTGCTATATTAATCAGATGTCATCAAACGAAAACTCACCCTACGCCCTTAAGTCTATCCTTGAGAAGGATAAACTGAACGACACCAACTTCATCGAATGGCACCGCAACTTGAGACTTGTTCTCACCATGGACAAGCGCATGTATGTTCTTGAGAAGCATAAGTGTTTTGGATAAAAATCTGCTAAGGATAATGTATCCAAATATGTCAAGTGAGGTATAGTGCTAACACGATAATAGTGAATGTGTAATCGAAATCTTGGTGAACACAATGATTTGATCATGAGGGAAAAAGCCCTTGAATACGATAATCTTACTTCGGTCAAAACTTAACAAGGTAATCTTTGATCGATTGACTTCGGTCAAGGATTAATGAGATAATCTTTGGTCGAATCACTTCGGTCAAGGATCAATGAGGTAACCTTTGGTCGGATAGTACATGATTATAGTAATCTCCGGCACAAAAAACCCTCGGACGGTGAAAACTATCACCGTCAAGTTTATTAATATGAAAAATGAGGATACAAGGTTGGAGATTATGATCAATGTTACAAAGAAAGCTGTGTGTGTGTGTGTATGCTACTGAATTCGTAGTGAGCAGAGTGTGTTGGGTGTATTGGGTTGTGTTTTCCTAGCTGATCATAACCTCTATTTATACATAAAAGACAATAGCTCTATGGAGTTATGAATAATAAAGATTATTAACTAATAATCCCTAAAAATCCGCCATTGCCTTCAATATAATCGTAACTGCCACTTTGACCACGTGCTCCATCACTCAGGCTGCGAAATAGGGGGTAGACCAGGTCTTGGATCCGTTAGACTTGATAAATATCAGCCTTCATATAAGAAATAACCGTTAACAGCACCAAATACCGAGGATCCATGATCTTGACATAGCTCTGGAACTCTTCAGAAGGATAATTGATCCAGACACGTCAATATCTTCTTAACTGCAAGTTAGTGGATAGACTGAGTCTTTTAACCGTTATACCTTCTAAATATTAGACCACACATGAGAACAACCGTTAATTGGTAATAAGTACTGAGGATCCTTGATCCTGATACGATCTGGAATACATGCTAAGGATAACTGATCCAGACAAATACCTTGCTAAGATCAAGATGAAGAGAGCCAATGGTGAAGGCTCTTCTCGAGGTATTTCCATATCTGTTATTGAACTTTTCACTATCTCTAGCAACACATGGGTATTTGATACCGGATGTGGTTTCCACATCGTTAATGTCTTGTAGGAGTCTGAGAAGTGGAGGAAAGTGAATAAAGAGAGCATGGAACTCATCGTTAGTGATGGTAAGAGAGTACCAGTTCTGGCAACTGAAGTATTTCAGTTTATTTGTCTATCTGGCCTAGTTTTTCTTTTGAATAATTGTTTGTATGCTCCTGGCTTGACCGTAAACATCGTTTCAGTTTCATTGTTGTTTGAACAAGGTTTTAAGTTTAGTTTTAATGGCATGGCTAATTCTGCTTACTTAAATTATATCTTTTATTTTGAGGCTAAACCTCGAAATGGTATTTATGATATTGATGTTCAAACAAATAATAACGTATATAATCTTTCAAAACGTATCAGATCTGGCATCAATGATAAATTTCTATGGCATTGCCGACTTGGTCACATAAACAAGGCAAGAGTTAAAAGACTCCAATTTGAAGGGATTCTTGAATCCACAGGACCGGACTATTTTGACGATTGTGAATCTTGCTTAGCTGGCAAACTCGCCAAGGACTCCTTCACTCATAAAAGTGAACGAGCAAAAGATCTGTTAGACTCATACATACTTATGTGTGTGGACCTTTCAGAACTATGTCTAGAAACCATGAAAGATACTTCGTTTCTTTTATCGACGATTACAGTCGATACGCTTATGTGTATCTTATGAAACACAAGCATGAAACTTTTGAAAAGTTCAAAGAATTTCAAAACGAAGTGGAAAACCAACTTGGTAAAACCATTAAGATACTTCGATCAAATCGAGGTGGAGAGTTTCTCAACTCAGAGTTTATCACTCATATAAAAGAGCGTGAATTTTTTTCACAACTTATTCCATCTGGCACACCCCAACATAATGGCATGAGCCAGAGGAGGAATCGAACTTTGCTAAACATGGTTCGATCGATGATGTGTAGAACTAAGTTGCCTCACTCCTTTGGGGGTTTCGCCCTTATGATCATTACCCACATTGTCAATCTGGCTCCAACTAAGAAAGTGAACAAAACCCCATATGAGATATGGCATGGGCGAAAGCCCAATTTGTCTTTCCTTATAGTATGGGGATGCGATGCTTATGTCACAAGTGAATCTGATGATAAGCTTGATCCCCGCAGCGTAAAAGTTGTTTCCGTCGGATACTATAACCAAAGCGGTTATTACTTCTTTCATCCTGATACAAATTCGATTTCTATCAAGAGGAAAGTCCACTTCCTCGAGAAAGAATTTCTCGATCGAGGAAATGGAGATAATATTGTCGATCTTGAAGAAATTCAAGAACCACAAACAACCATTTAGGAAGTTGGAGCGTCTGATCGACAAGTAGTTGTTGCTGATACATCAGACATGAACACGAGCATTCGCAGAAATAGTAGGAATCCCGTACCAAATTCTAGATACTTATGGCATCTAGATGGTCCTGAAGTCTTATTTGTAGCCGAGTCTAACGACGAACCTACTACCTACATATCTGCTATCTTGGATCCGAAATATGAGAAATGGCGAGATGCCATGAACGCCGAGATTCAGTCTATGCATGATAACCGAGTTTGGAACTTGGTTGAGCTACCCCCCCATGGTCGGGCAGTAGAGAACAAGTGGATTTTCAAAAGAAAAACCGACATGCATGGAAATGTGCAAACCTACAAAGCACGGCTAGTCGCGAAAGGTTTTACTCAAACTCAAGGGGTTAACTGTCACACCCCCATCTAGGGCCTAGGAGTGTGATCCATAAGTTGGTATCGTGTTTGTAAATAATTCAGAGTTGCGTTATTTTGCGGAAGACTTATAAAACTTTAAGGATCGAAAGTGTAATTTATATATACATTCAAAAGACGGGATTGATAAGATACCTGCTTAAAGTTGTTAACAAAAGATTACTTGTTTATGTTTTACAAACCACCATATTAAACTTATACAAAAGAAATCCGAGCCATCGGATATTAGTACTTCGTCATTTCCAAGCTCTAACTTTGTTCACCTGTAAAATGTAAGAAAATACGTCAGCAACGAATGCTGGTGAACACGCTGACGCAAAAATATTTCTTTTACTTTATTACCCCTCGAGACTACGCCTACCTCGGCGCAACGTGGATTAGGAATAACAAAGTCAAATAACACATTATAAATATGAGTCTCTACTCTAGGTCACCTCAGCAAACACCGCAGCGTTCGACTTAGTTAAGTACCCGTAAATATACGCATAAGGTCGTACTCCCTGCAGGAGAGCGTCCTACGACCAAGGGTGGTGCGATCATGCCCATTCATCGCATAGTACCACCTATGTAAGGATCCAGACATACGTATACCACAGCCTGAGGGCTAGGTTTATACCCTTATTCATAACGGTTTTAGGAACACATAGCTCCTTGTAAACAATTTCAAATAACAAGTTTGACTCATTTTAAATAAGTAAAAGTTTGGGGGCGTATTCACCTTGTCTCTTTCGGATCGGCTTCACACACCGTCCAATGGTCTTTCCCTTTCTTTATCTCGCACCTATAGTACGAGTATAAATATTTGTTAGTCGGATACACGATCCGGCTTAAGACCTTTAATCTTATATCTCAATCCTCGATTGAACCTTTAGTTCAATTCTTATTTACTTGAAAACCTTTAGTTTAAAAGTAAGTTATAAACCTTTAGTTTATATTCAAACCCGACGTTTCTTCTTCTCCAAGAAACGTAATCATTTTCTTTTATTATTTAAGAATACTCATTATTCATTAAATAATATTTTCATAACAAAGATTATATATATATATATACTTACACACATATATATGTAATCACAATATTCAATACACAATCTTTTATTCATTTCTTTGTTATGTTTATATTGTTTTCTTTTATCGAGGTATCGAGTATAACCTCGACTTAAGGCTTAAGCCTTTAATATAATATTGAATTATATTGAATTCATCATTACGCCTAACCTTAGTGGCGTATAGAAACTCTAGGAACACGGGCAGCACTCCAACGCCGCTTTACTTTGCTCGACACGTAAATCGAGGAACGCCAAATCTTTAATACTCGTTGACACGCTTTACGAGATTCATCGCCATTAAAGCAAACACCTTTGCTTGAATGTGGGTGGCGGTTGGCACAAACTCCAAGGAAACGTTGGTACACAAATGAAGGTTCGGGACACGCTTAACGATGGATTATGGCACACTAATCGAGGTAAGGCTAGAGAGAGAGTAGTGAGATGTGAGAGCAATGTTGGTGTGCAGAAATGAGCTGCCCATGGCCGCTATTTATAGGCAATACTTTGGATCCCATCGCGTACCGCGATTGGTCCTTTGGCTGGCCCGTCGCGTACCGCGACGTAGGCCCGGCCAGTCATACACTAGACCTGCCACGTGGCGACACGTGGCAGGCACCGCTCCACGTGGCGACACGTGGCGGTAGTGTTGCCACGTGGCGGCAGACGTTGCCACCGTGTGCCACGTGTCACACATTGTTAGTCACCCCATCGCGTACCGCGATGGGTGTTTTCTTCTGACCTGTCGCGTACCGCGAGGGGTCAGGAAAATCAGAATTTACATTTTAAACCCTCCACTTTGGAATTTGGCAAATTTAGTCCCTAGACTTTTGTAAAGTTGATACTTTGAACTCGAAATTTTCACGTTGTTACATTAACTATGATGAAACCTTTACGCCCCTTGGTAGGACTAAGTCAATAAGGATATTGCTTGCCTTAGCTGCGTATTATGACTACGAGATATGGCAAATAGATGTCAAAACCACTTTTTTTAATGGACATGTTTCTGAAGATGTTTATATGGTTCAGCCAGAAGGTTTTGTCGATCCTATATATCCTAATAGGGTTTGCAAATTGAATAAGTCCATTTATGGACTTAATCAAGCATCTCGTATCTGGAATCTTCACTTTGATGAGAAAATCAAAGAGTTTGGTTTTATCAAAAATGAAGATGAGCCTTGTGTTTACAGAAAGGCTAGTGGGAGCACTATATCATTCCTCATCTTGTATTTGGATGATATCTCGATTATTGGAAACAACATTCCTATGCTTAAGGAAGTTAAGCACTGGTTGGAATCTTGTTTTGTAATGAAAGATCTTGGTGAAGCCGCGTATATTCTGGGAATAAAGATTTACAGAGATAGATCTAAGCGACTTCTAGGGCTAAGTCAAAGTACTTACATAGACAAAGTAATGGCACACTTATCAATGAAAAACTCCAAGAAAGGAGCTGTTCCAATGACTAAAGGAACCGTGTTGAGCAAATCGCAATCTTCGGCAATGGACATTGAAGCTAAGCATATGCAAGCAATTCCATATGCTTCTGCGGTTGGTTGTATCATGTATGCTATGTTATGTACTAGACCTGACGTCTCATATGCCTTGAGCATGACCAGTCGTTTTCAGCAGAGTCCTGGCATTGCCCATTGGACTGCTGTAAAGAACATTCTAAGGTACTTGAATAGAAACTAGGATATGTTCTCGATGTTTGGGGAGTGGAAGATGAGCTCACTGTAAGGTGTTACACTGATGCTAACTTCAGAGTGACCGAGATGTTTCTCGCTCATAATATGTTTGGATGAAGAAATTCATAGCCAACCTCGATCTAGTTCCAAGATGATTGACGTAATATGTGATAACACAGGAGCTATTGCTCAAGCCAAAGAGCCCAGTTATCATCACATGGCAAAGCACATTTTTAGTTCCACTTTATTCGAGATATATTGGAACGAGGTGACATTGTGATAACAAAGTAGACACAGATCAATTTCTAGCTGACCCGTTCACCAAGCCGAGACTCGGGACAAGCATGATCAGCATAGAGATGCTATCGGGCTTAGATTTGCTAGTGATTTCTTTTGATTTAGTATTTGGATGTATGAACATTTAAACATTTGTACTTTTCAGTTCATTTTTGATTTAATGGTTAAATGCAAATGTCGAACAATACAATTGTGTTCTTTTTAATACCTTTAATCCGTGAATATTATATACTAAATTATCCGTAGTCGGTCAGATTCGAGGAAACAATCTGAATTAAGACTATTCTGACTTTGGACTCAAGGAGTTGACTTCCAAACTCACAGACCTCATTATGAATGACGTTGGATGTAACTCGCATCAAATCATCTTCATGGATCTTGATCATAATATGTTTTGATAATGGTATGCTCATTCAGTATCCTTAGACCTGAGATGCATATTGGAACTTTCGTTTACCGAGGAATATTCTCTGATCATGTTAACCGCTGTTGCGTAACTGCCAGTCATAAAGGCATTGATTGGGAATATTCTAGAGTTCAGTGTGAGTTGTATGTAATCAAGATGGGATTCTGTACTTTTACATGAAATGTAACAGTTAGACATCTTGCCCTCGTTGATTCAAACTGGTAAAGTGTAAAGCCTCACCCAAACTTACTGTGTGTTTGATTGGACCACTTAGAGTCTATATCGAGAACTACAATAATTGAACACTATATGAGAATGATTTGATCCATGTCTCATTGTTCAATTGATGTCTTATACAGAAATGATAGATGTAAGGCCCCGTTACCGGTGCCCTACATCTGACGTTGGATTTACTCATAAACACAGTTCTAAATATCAGAGTTAATTAAAACTTTCGCGGAATAATAATGATAGTCAACCATTCATTACAAATATTCATAACTTGTCTTTTTAAAACATAAATAAAACATAGTATCAAAACATCACGACAAATCTTCAAATGCCAGCCTTTTCGATCTTGCCATGTGTACTGCTCAAACCAGCTATCTCAATCTGTTAACCTGCGTGCATACTAAAAGTCAGCTACGCTAAGTAAGTTCTAGTTAATCAGACGACATACAATACATCCACATACTTACATATGCACCCGAAGGTACATACCTTCACATTTACTTACATACTTACACACATACGTACTTTCAGACTTTCTTTCATTCATACATATACGTTTAAAGAGAATTCCGCCCTATAACCTTAGCCGATATTATTAGGGTCGGTTCCCTACATTCTCCGACATTATTAGTGTCGGTTCCCTGCATTCGCCGACATTATTAGGTTCGGTTCCTTACATTCGCCAACATTATTAGGGTCGGTTCCCTGCATTCGCCGACATTATTAGGGTCGGTTCCCTACATTTAGTACATTGTACCATACCTGTCTTTACATACCTTTATTAATATTACGTGCAATATCCAAAGATCATTCACGTACCATCATCATTACATACATATATCATCCATATATCATACATATATATATGTAGTCATATCTTTGACTATCACACGACAGTACATGCAATATCCGAAGATCGTTCATGTGCTATCATCATAACATACATCTTTCACATATCATATATACAAGTCAGTCATGCCTTTAACTATCACTTGACGGTACATGCAATATCCGAAGATAGTTCATGCATCGTCAAACAATCATCATACAGAAATCGTACAAGGCATACACTTACCACTTAAGGTAAGTGTATTAACTATCACATCGAGTATGCACACAGCCCCGAAAACATAACAAGGAAGTGGGGCTAGAAACTCACCTGAATTCGGTTACGCTCGTCGTTAATTGTTATTCCTTTCCTTAGCTGAGCACGACTGACTATTTAATCATTACATATATTAAATATGGTTCTAGCTCTTCTTATCATTTACTTAATTAATATTAAACGTCTAAGCCGGTTTTACTTCATTGAACCTTTACCGGTTAGGTAATCGTTACTCATTAACCTTTAAAGGTATCTTTCATAAATTATCAAAGTCCAAGGACTATTATGTAATTATCTCATTCTTTCTCTAACTCCAGGGACTATTCTGTCATTAATTCAAACTTCTAGTTCGTTACTTTGCTCTTAACGAATCGGGTTATCATAACGAACTGGTCCTTTGACGAATCAGTTCATATAACGAATCAGTCCACGTAACGAAGTGGACTCCATAACGAATTGGTCCTTCTAGTTCGTTATCTCCTTTGCAACGACTTACTATAACGAATTGGGGTTAGTTCATTATCTTTCTGCTTAACGAATTGGATACGAACTAAGGCTAGTTCGTTAGGCTTTCGTTAGCGAATCACCTAACGACTTGCTTCTAATTCTTTAACTCCCCGTTAACGAATTACCTCTAGTTCATTAACTCTCCGTTAACGAATTAGGGTTAGGTCAGAGAATGTCAGAAACATTCTCTGAACCTCGTACCACTTTCCAGCGCCGCCTCTGCCGGAAAACCGGGATCTAGCTTGAAAAGCGAGATCTCGCTTATTTCACCACCGCTTTCCGTCCCGTTTGATCCAGATCTGATTTAGGGTGACACCTAAGTCCATATTTGATTCGGTTTACACCCGATTTCACCCGGATCTCGTGACTTTAAGTGTTTAACGGTGTCGGCTCGTCGTTTCGCGTCTAAATCTAACGGGTTTGAGCTCATACAATAACATACTACCATACCTTGGAACGGGATTGGGTTTCCTTGGTGATTTCGGCTAGAGGGAGAGAGAAGAGAAACTAGAGAGAGCTTAATTGTGTGTTTTGGTGGTGTGTGGAATATGTGTGAAATGAATTATTAAATGGGTAATTAAGGTTTATATATTTTGGGGATCATGGGCTTAAGCCCATGGTCTTTTCCTTCTTTCCTTTATGACGCAAATTCCATAACCCATATCCATTTTACCCAACACTAGCCCGACTCATGTTAACTCATACTTTCATTTTATTAACCGATCTAGAAAACGGGATGTTACAATATATGACAACGATTACTATAAGTTCATTATTTTGCAATAGTGTATTCCAAGATATTTTGGTTATGAATTTAAAAGTGTCATAATTTGTTGGGGACAACTATGTGTAGCTAGAACGCCTCTAGCTGTCAGCGTTGTGCTACTTGATCCAAATCCGTCCAAGTGGGAGACTGTTGGAAATATGTACGGTTCGGGTCAAGCCAGCGCGGGTCGGCCCGATTATGACCCGGTAAGAGTTACACTGAGAATAACGAACACCGAGCCCACTTAATTTGTTAACTGGGCTAGACACATTTAAACAAGGTTATTGGTGATTAAAGGCATTATGGTTTGGTGATTTGGGCTCAAAGCCCATTGGGTTTGATAAGGATTAAACCCTAATTTCCTTCTATATATAGAAAGCATATTATCATTATTATTATCCTTAACACATACTAGTCACCACACCATAAACCCTAGCCGCCACAGCCGGACCACCGCTGCCAGCCACTAGCCCACCGTCGGACCACCGCCACCGGCAGCCATCGTCGCCGCCAGAACCACCGCTAGTCGCCGGAATTTCCACCGCTGTCGGATCTGCTGTTGCCGCCGCCGGTCGTCGGAATTATTGTCGGATCTTGTTGTGTCATTCCTAGCTCCGTTTCGTTATCCCTCGGTGTTTCACCTGGTTGTGTATAACAGAGGTATAAATTCTATTCCATTATC
The DNA here is from genome assembly GCF_021521415.1 of Bidens hawaiensis. Taxonomy (NCBI): domain Eukaryota; kingdom Viridiplantae; phylum Streptophyta; class Magnoliopsida; order Asterales; family Asteraceae; genus Bidens; species Bidens hawaiensis. Next base: position 2,200,749 of record NW_027491177.1, on the reverse strand, counting down.
TATGTGGTTGTTTGATTTCGTACTCGTATTGTTTGTAACCGGATCCTTGTTCGGGTTTTGGTTGCGTGGTAACTCGTTTATTTCCGCTGCGTTTTTGTTCGTTTGTATATTAATATGATTAATATTTATTTAACGAATATATTAAGACGAGTTTTATTTGTTAAACTGTTTCTTTTACCATCGTTGAAACCCAACACTAGAGGGTCCAAATTATGTTTTTTTTACAGAAAAATCTTAACTTTATGTATAAAAAACTAACAAATTCCTGTGACCAGAGGGCCAGTAGACCCTCCTGACCCCCTTCTGGTTCCGCCATGGGTACGCGCAAAGTACAAAAATATGTGTGTTATATCTATCATGGATAATGTAAATTAATTTTGCTTTTAATGCCAATCATAATCTAAAGAGTTAAGTGTTATTTTAGTACATGTGGTTTGGTCAACTACTCAACTTCAATACCTATTTTTTATTTTGTGCAAATTGCTACCTCAGTTTCAAAAAACTTGAATTTTTAATACTTTTTTTAACCCCGTCTATTTTTTCCGTTATGTCAGAGATAATTTGGTAACTTCATTATTTTCTTTGTTTATTCCTTTTCTTTTAAACGCTTATATCTTGTAAACCCCAAATCCACAATCATAACATCATAATCCAAATCCTAAATCCCCGAACCCTTTCTCCATATCATCATAGGGTTTGAATTTTTACGATATTTGGGGATTTAGGATTTGGATTTTGATGTTTTGATTTGAGGATTTAGGGTTTACAAGCTATAAGCGTTTAAAACAAAAGAAAAAAACAAAGAATATAACGAAGTTACCAAATTATCCTTGACTTAACGGAAAAAATAGACGGGGTTAGAATAAAAGTACTAAAAATGTAAGTTTTTTTTTAAACTGAGATAACCATTTGCACAAAATAAAGAATATGTACTAAAGTTGCGTAGTTAACCAAACCACAGGTACTAAAATGACACTTAACTCTAATCTAAAAGTCACAAAAACTTAAAACAGTTAAAGCAAACATGTAAAAAAAATACTTGGGAAAATATCAAGTGATCTGTTATAAGAAGACTTTGCGTTGTTTGGCAATCTTGCACTGATTTATTAAGAGGCATGGCCGATTAAAAGATAGTTTTTAAATCTTTCAGTATGTTTCTAAAACTTAACTATTAAAATGTTTTATAAACAATTAAAAGATGTATTTTTAGTGAACTAAACAACTCTACATCTAAACGATACAGAGGTACCTTTAAATAGAATCATTAATAGACTACTTATGTTGGCACTTCAATTAATTAGTAGAAGATCAATACAGATCAAAAATAAAACAATTTATCTTTTCGTATGAAAAAGAAATTACAGTTCGTTTTAATATATCAAAGTCGTTAAAACTTTTAAACCAAACTTTACATGAATACATATATTTTAAATAAGTTAATCGTTATACCCAGTAAATCTTACCAATAGCAACGCTATATATAAATGTCTAAATAAGGGGTTAACGCGAAAAGGGGGAGAAGGGGTCGGTGGCGTTAAGGGTGGTGACCAATGTGGATGGTGGTGGCTCCCACAGCGTAATTCCCACAATGCTCGCCCTCGCCCTAATCATATAGATTTTTTAATTTGTGTTTCTTTTATTTTATAAATATTCCTATTTTAATCGCTTACCATGTCTCAAACCTCGGCTCTTGTTTTGTAGACAACAATAAGACCATGTGTAGTCATAAAGCTCCACTACCAGGGGTTATGGGTCACGTGGCGCCCAGCCAGAGTTATGGTTTTGTACAAAAACAGGCTGTAGTCATAACTCTCCACTACCATGGATTATGCGCCAAGTAGCGCCCAGTCATTATTAATTTTATTTGTTTTTTTAAATACTAAATCATTTAAATAAATTAACATAAAATTAAAAATGACATTAAACTTCCAAATAAAAAATACATTAAACTAAATTAAAAAAAAAAACATCAAATTAAAAATAAAAAAACATAAATAATACTAATAAAACTAAAACTCATTTATATTTTTCTAAAATTTTTGCTCGTCGAGTGGCTTTTAGAGATTGGACTATCGGGTCGTCTTCGGATAGCTCGTTTGATAAAATCTCGATGTCTTTGTCCATCTCATTCCTTCGAAGTAGGTCGACGACGTCCAAATTTACTTGAAGTCGTTGGGTTCCAAGTTGGTGTAAATCTTGGAGTCGAGAGTTCATTAATTGGAATTGGCTTTCCAATTCGGGATTCGAACCCGTTGCCGACGACGAACCGGCCCCTTTCCCCTTTCCTTTGCCTTTGGTTCTTCTACCCCCCGGCCGATGCATGTTGGTAGTATTCACGAGGTCATTATCGCTTAAGTTGAAGTTTCGAGCGTCGGATCGGGCCGTGTCTGGATCAACCGAAGACGATGTTTTAGACTTTTTTTACTCGGGCCACCGTCGGCTTCGGCTTCGGCATCCAACACCAAGCCCCATTTTAGGTGAAACCTCAATAGGTCTTTCCAAATGTCAAAGTAGTTGAAGGTCCCGCCGACCTTATGTTGAAACTCAACCAACGCGTTTTCCATGACTTCCGCGTCCGAGACACCGCTACTCCTAATTCGATTCATCCGAGAGAAAACCGTATGGAAAGCCGAGCATTTGTTGTTTATGTCGCCCCATTTCGACAGTAACGAATCTTTTTCTCGACGCGAGTCCCCGCCAAGTTGTGAAACCACTCTATAATTTTGTACCAAAATACCCCCGTTTTTTGATAGTTCGCTAAAAAAATAAAAACATTACAAGTTTAATGTTTGTTATAAGAAATTTTAAAAAAATATATATGCATTTTAAAAACCTACCGCATTTGGAATCTTCCGATATCTGGCACCAAGCACGAGCACATAGTACGCACTCGTCGATACTCCACGCTATCACCATCTTTTTAACCCGATGTTCGCCGGCGGGCTTCTTTGCGTGTTTTTTCGAACGTCCGCGTTGGCTCGAACCGCCTACGGTCTCCGGGACGGGTTGTGTCTCCGGCACGAACTCGACCTCGGGTTGGGTCCCCGGGGCGGGTTGGGAACTTGAACCGGCAAAAATGTTCGTCGTCGGGTTTTGGAAACCGGGCACCGCGTTTGGCATAGAGTTTTGTAGATACTGAAAGTAGGCGGCCATTTGCGGGTCAAACATTTGCGGGACGGGTACGGTTGGCGTCGGGGCGGTAGATTGGTTCGGTTGTGGATTTTGGTTGCCTTGACGGGCATATTGGCCGAAACCGAGAATATTTTGGTTGTTGTTTGGAAACATGATCGTAGAAATATTAGTGTAAAAGATATAAATATTTGTGTAAATTGGTATAGATTGGAAGGAATGTGTATAAAAATATGAGTTTGGCTTGTTTATATAGTATAAATATAATTAATATAATTTTTTAAAAAAAGCCCAACGGCTCCAAACCCACCCAACGGCTACTTTTTTGATTTGTGTGCCCTTATTCCGCGTTTTGTATACAACGTAGCTCAAAAAAAATTACATAACGCAGGGGGGGCGGTGTACCCTCGCGTTTTCCTCTTTGACACAACACACAACGCACCAATTACGGATGGTCTAAAAGTCAAGAGTGACATGGTGTTGATTACAAAACGAGAAAAACTCTAAAAGGGACCGCAATTTCAAGAAATTTGATTATATCCCCCCGCGTTTTCCTCGTTGACGCAACACACAACGCACCAATTACGGATGGTCTAAAAGTCAAGAGTGACATGGTGTTGATTACAAAACGAGGAAAAACTCTAAAAGGGACCGCAATTTCAAGAAATTTGATTCCTAACAAGTACCAACGGCTGTTTTTTTCCTTCATGTCTATTTATATTTATGGTAAAGACCAACAATCATGTGTCCATTCACCACGCTTCCTTTTCACTATTTATATGACATAAATAAACACCTTAAATAACAATTTTCCAATATTGAATAACATATTAAATTAATACGATTTTTATTTTTTTTTACATAGGCTACACGGAATTGCACTTCGCAAGAAGCTGAATGGGACAATTTTGGGTAGAAACAGGTGGGAACATCATCTTGGGTGTTGCGGTATAGCCTAAGACGCGTACTGATCAGCTAGTACTTTTTGAGCCACTCTAACCGATCTTGTATATTTTGGACTTGTACATAATCCATTGACATGTCCTAGGAAGTGGTGAAGCTTGGTCTAAGACATCTGGGGGCAGACTCAAAATGTATACAAAATTTCACAAACGAAGGTGGCCGGGCTCAAATTTTTAGCTAAAACGGCTAAATTTACACTACGTATAAAAAATTTCCACCGAAAACGGCTAAATTTTAAACTACATATAAAAAAAATTCGGCTGATAAAAGCTAAATGCTACGCTACGTCTAAAAACTTTTGGGCGAAAAAGGCTAAATTTACACTACGTATAAAAATTTCGAACGAAAACGGGTAAATTTACACTATTGCGTAAAAAAACAGTGGGGGCGAGGCCACCCCGGGCCCTAAGCAACCTTCGCCACTGGTCCTAGGTGTGAGGAACGAGAAGTGTATATGGGTTTAGGGATGAGATGAAAGAGAAGGTAAAAAATATGATGTGGCATTAATGTGAAAGAGCATGAGTTATGGGATGGAATGGAAGCATCCCCTACACCCTAATACACCAATGGAGTTAAAAGTGAGAAAATATATGACATTTAAACCATGCATAATGATTATGTTAGGGCGGAGGGATTACAAGCAGGATGTACTCAACATAGTTGAGGTGGCATACATGAATGTCGCTCTGCCTCTAGGTATCGCGAAAACAATACTAAAGCGGGATACATATCTCGAATTGGAGTTGCGACAAAGAAGAAGAGTGTTGGTGTGGATGGAGAAGACGATACATACTTGTGGAAATAGTGCCCCGCTTTCGGCACAAACAAGATAACTCCCTACATCCTTAGCATAAGAAGAATGAATAATATTGAACATAAAAGAAAGAAGAAACTTAAACATTAATGTTTAAGAAAACTTCATGACGGTAAATGATGGCGATCAATCTACACTTAAAGTGACAATAGGGTAGAAGCTATGGATTGTGGTGACAAGACAACGATAATTAAAGACTTAACGATAATAAAATACAAATACACTAAACGTTACAAAATTTCTGTTCTTCATGTGTATTTATTGTCAAATGTTTTCTTAATATGGATAAAAAAAAGATTATTGGATTAAAATAATCTCACTTTTAATGAGTTGGCCAATAATAATCTCACATCAGTTATTTCCCTCTAGCAGTCCCACCTTTTCAATGTTTTTTTTGTTTTATGATCCCCCGTTAAAAATAATTAACGGGGTTAAGTTTTTGCGGACGTGACTAATGACTTGGCATTTTAAAATCCAACGTGGCTTCAACTTATTTTTTCCCCTCTCTGATTAATTACGTGAAATCCACATCTTCAAAGGCACAATAATGAATAAACCCCAATTATGACCCTCTACCCCAAGCATGTTCATCGCCCCTCTGCTTATCCGGCACTCCCTCCGGCGACTTCAAGTTTCCGGCGGCCTGACACCACTGCGCCATAAGTCGGCTCCTCGCCTCTTCATACCTCACCACCGCACCTAAACATCAAGGCCACATATATGCAATTCTTGATCGGAAAGAAGCACTATTGTTTCAAACCCGCGATTGTCGCTGCCGCAATCGCCGATCATTACACATAAGACCATCGTCAGATCTGTGTCAAACGGCCTTCCATCGCAGCCGTAGATCTGTGTCAAACGGAAAGAAGCACCATTGTTTCAAACCCGCCATCGTCAAATCTGTGTCAAACGGCCTGCCAAATCTGCTGATTGTCTTTCCCGTCAATTGGTTTCAAACCCGCCATCGCTTCTATCACCCCATCTACAATCGATCGGTGGTTATTAACACCACCCCCATCAACGCCAATGCCATCTTAAAAAATTCGGTGGGATACTAGTTTTACTGGGTGGCGAGGTGTGGCCGGTTGGTGCCTTGGTGGTTAATGTTAAATTGTTAATGAGCACGATAACCCATTGGTGGTGAACAAGATGAGGGAGGGGGTATTGTTGTGATCTAACACATTATTTTATAGATAATAATAAAGAAAAAAAAGCCACGTTGGATTTTAAAATGCCAAGTCATTAGCCACATCAGCAAAAACTTAACCCCGTTAATTATTTTTAACGGGGGATCATAAAACAACAAACATGGTTACATGTAAATGTGAGACTGCCAGAGGAAAATAAATGTGACATTCGTCAATTTCGGGTCTCGTTTTATATTCGTTTTTGTAATCATTTTGTAACATGTCGATTTTTCGCGTTATTTTAATAAATTATATATCGTAGTTGTGGTAAAGCTTGTAAAACCGAACCGACATTTTTATCAATTATTGATGTTATAACTCTAGCGTGTGTGGGGTTTGTCGAATACAGTTATTTATAATTTATAAGCTCGGTTAAGTAAACTTTTGGGACTAAATTGGATTTCTTTAAAGTTATACAAGTTTTAAATCATTATAAACTAAATACCAAACTTGAGGGGCCATTTTTGAAAATATGTTATGTAATATATAAAACCAAAAAAACCCTAAACCTAAACCATTATACCAACCGCCACCCCCCTCCTTAGCCATTTTTCCGGCGACCGATTTCCGGCGCACCTCCGGCCACACTCCCTTTCCTCCCCCTCGTCGTTCCGGAGACCCCACCACCTCAACCCGACACCACCACCGAACCCTCCCATTTCCCCCATCTCTTTCTCTCAAATTCCGGCCGCCGCCACCCCTTGCCGTTTTTCCGGCAGCCACGATACTTCCGACGCACCGCCGTGCCTCACTCTCTCTCTGCTCTCTCCGTCTCGCCGTCTCTCTTCGGCCCTCTCTCTCTCTCTCTTCGGCTCCCTCTCTCTATCCGTCTCTCTCTTTATCTCTCTATCTCTCTCCGTCTCTATCTCTTACTCTTTCTTTCTGATACGTATTTTCCGGCGCGCCTCCGGCAGCCGGAATTGGCTCCGGTGACCCACCACGTCTCCGACAACCCTCCTCCGACGACTCGTGAACACCTAATAGGTAACTTAACAATTTTGGGTTTAATTATGGGTTTAACTAACAATCGTTATTTTGGTTCGGTTGATTTGTACGTTAGTTATTAAACGAGAGGTCTCGGGTTCGGGTCCCATCCTAGATCGGTTTTGGTTCTTTTTATACTTAATAAATTTATTATTACTATTAGTATTAACGTCAATACATAAAGATTATTATTAGTATTATTACATATAACTTACTATTATATTTATTTATTATTAATATTATTATTATTATTAGCATTATTATTATAAATATTAAAGTTATTATTAATATTATTAAAGGTTATATTATTATTATCTATTAAAATCATATTTTATCATTAATTACTAGCAATAATATTAATATAGTTATTTTGTGAACTCATTTAGAAATCGAGCCAACATCGAGTATGGTATCATTATCTACTATAAATATTACTTATTATTATTACTATTTTTATCAACAACACTTTAAATTAATACCAAGAGTTTATTCTTTAACTCTTATTATTAGTATTATTAATAATAATTATTGTTATACTTATTATACTATATTAATATTATTAGAAATAGTTATTGTTGTTATTATTATCTTATATATCCATATATGTGTGTATATATATAACATATTTTTCAAGTCATTATTATCCTTACTATCTTTATCTTTAATAATATTATGATAAGCTTTATTACCAATTCATTTTTATAAAAACCGAACCCTTGATTTAAACCCGTCTTGTTTCTATTTAATATTGGTTTAGCTATTTAAAAGCTCAATAAAATAATATTATTTTACTTTAAATTACCAATTAAGTACGAGTCCCTAATAGTTAACAAATTAACTGGTAACCCGATTAATAACCGAACCTTCTCGTCCAATGTTTCAAATGTAGTTTCAACTAAAGTTCAAGTTCATTAATATATTTTATTTATTCGTTTTCAGTTAGATTTCAAGTCGAATTCGTTCGTTTCGTTTACAAGCTTTCTATATGTCGATCACTTATTAGTTTCTCAATTCGTCAATCGATGTACTTTCATACCCCGTTTTCCATCTTTCGTTTTGGGGTGACATTTCATACTTATCAAACTAAATGCTTTATTTACTTGAATCTTTAAACCCACAAACGTGATTGTATACTTTACTTAAATAATTGCTCGATTTGGTGTTCTATGCTTACATGCTTATTTGGGCAATCGGTTGCACCCCGGCATGTTTCACCGCCTTTGGTCGGGGTCTAACAGATTGGTATCAGAGCCACAAGACTATAGGATAGGTGGTTAGACGTAACGACCTAGTATAGTCTTTACTTTAGGGTCCTTATACGTGTTGCCTATACGTGTTTACCAGAGTTACACTTGTTTATTTATATACTTATTTATTTTATCAAATCATAAATATACACATACACACACTTTCATAGTACTCCAAGGTATCCTTACCTTAAAACGCAAAAACATTAGTTTTTATTGTGTTTTATGGATCACAAGCTTAATTTGAATCTCGTTATTTAAATCTCCTTAAAGATGGTGTCATATGAGATGACCACTTTAAGTTGTCGAATGCGAGCGTTCCGGTCGCCTTCCAAATATTTGATGTTGAAAACATAAAAGCCTCGGTGGTACGTGGACTAGTGGTTTGACATCCCGTTGTATCTCGATTTGCCTTGTCATTATCGTTATTTGAGTCGAAAACGTGAAAAAGACGCGGTGGTACGTGCACATGTTTAGACTCCAACATGATATTTTTGTAAAAAGGTTTTTAGTGTCGGAATGTCAAGTCATGGTGGTTCATGCACGATTTTTCCGCCTTTAAATCTTAAAACTTTATTTGTACATTTCAATAACTTAAATCATTTTCCCTTTATTTTGTTATAAATCCTTATCACAAGTCTTCATTTATAAAGGTAATTTTATATTGTGAATAATTCTTTTATATCTCGATTATATGTAGTAAAGTTTTACGTCAATTTTCTCATTTTGTTTTCACAGCGATTTTATTTATATAAATTTCATCCATTGCGACCTCTTCGATAAATATATGTATATATATATACAACTTCAATCCATTCACTATGATTTTTAATATGCCATCTATTTTCATTTAGATTATTTATAAACAAAATTCTCATTATATAAATTTCATCATATTAAAAAGATTTCATGACAAATGTTACTTTGAATTTTCAAGTAAATCTTCTATTATATAAAATTTAAATTTTCTTTAAAGTCCTTATACAAAAAAAATTGTATAAAATTTCATTTTTATAACTATTCCGTTTATTTTGAACGATCCTTTCACAATATTAATTATTTAAACTTTTCATGACGTTTTAATTATATTACATAATATCCATGGTAGAATTCTCATTACCTAAAATCTATTTTACAACAACTTTCATTATGCATTTTTGCTTCATTATAAATTTTCACCAATAAAACTTGCATCTTATGATACAACTCGTTTTAAAACTCTTATGATAGTTTTGCCATGATTTCTCAAGAAAGTCACAAACTTATAGCTTGTAATCTTCTTGAAACCCTCATGCAAAACTTTATAGAAATTTTACTTTAAAGACCAAAAATCGTTACTTGTGAATTCTCGATTTGCAATGCCGGACATTTTAACTTACCACGATATTATGTAACGAACTTAGTAAAATAAATTCATTACGCAACTTTATATTCCCAAAACGATACTCATCATTCAATGCTGATACCTCATAACAAATTTTGACATTCAATTTACTTATTTTAAATTTACTCATAAGCAAATTTTTATTTCAATCTTTATAATATATATATATATATACTTTGATTCCTCATGACAATCTGCTTTTATTTTACAATAAACTTCAAATTTAGCAAACCTCATGATTATATTTTCTTATGATATTTCCAAATTAATACTTATTAATTGTCAAAAAAAAATCCCGAGACGCAACCCCAAATTTCCAAACACCCGTATTCCCTCCCAAATTACCGCCTCAAGTCAAACCATCCCTCCACTACAAAAGCTTTCCCACGTACCCAAGTCTTCCCTCAATATGAACGAAACCTAAACACCAACTCAAACCCCATGCAAGATCCAAGATGTACAACATTAACCCAACAAAAAGCCTTAAATACTTACACTTTTACACCATGAAAACCTATCAAACTCATTTTCCCGATACTTCGAAGACACTGACAAACACACCCACAAAAGCCTTGAACATATACAAACCAAAGTTTACCCAACTATGACTCAAAACCTTTCGACCCATACTATGTCGAGTCACAAACCAATTCGCCACACCGTTCTCGTCCAACCTAGAGTTTGATATCAAAATAGCAACCCAAACACTCTTTACTAAATACATGTATATACCGAATCTCAACCCAAACTAGCCAAGATCAAGTTATCCAACCCATAAATTTACCCGAACTCAAATAAGCAAGCATCATCCTAATAGCCAAACCACTACCCACACGAGTCATCTAAGCCTAACTCACTCAAACGACCAAAACCCAACAAACCCTATCAACCCAACTCAAGAAAACTCAACTACCCAAGCCGACCTAAACACTCCCAATTACTACTAAATTTCCAAACCATTCACCATACGAAGCCTAAAACCCCTCCCTACGCATGCAAGCTTCGTTTTTCCCTAATAATCACTTTTAAATTATAAACTCTATATATATATATATATATATATATATATATATATATATATATATATATATATATATATATATATGGTATTGTCATGACAACAAAATTCAATTATGAGGATTTGTATTCAAAGGTTATTAACGATTATATGTATGATTTCAAGATTTTAAATATTGTCACCTAAGTTGATAAATCTCATAAAGACTTTATAAATGCGAGGTTTCATTTTGAATGTTGAATGCGAGATTTATTTAGTAACAAATTTCAACTTTCACCACCTTACGTAAACTCAATGACCATGACTCTACAAATCTTTTGGGATGCGTTTATGAATATTTTATATTGTTACCCAACTTTTTGTTCAATAACGACTTACGCGAACTATTACTTCTTATTATCGCAAGCATTATTTTATAAATATTTTTCATCGCAACCGCTTTATGTATACAAATTCCTTTAACAAATTGGACTTACAAGATTTACACTTGATAATGATCAAAACGTTTCCCTAGCTACGCGATACCGCAATATATTGATATTATTATATTCATTTTCTTGGAAACAATAAAACGAATTTACTTGAGATTTCATTATCGATGTTATTCTTATATTTTCAATGAGCATATAAAACGCGATTTACATATTTAGTCATAAATTCGATTCATACAATTATTGCAATTTTTCTTCATTGATAAGATGTTTTGACGACAATATTATGCACATGATATTTCATTTTTGTGTTTTGAATTTTCGTGACCGAATGCAAACTATTCAATAACAATTTGTGTAATACTTTCAAAACCTTGACTTCGCCAAAATCTCGTTTACCTTTTAAATGATATTATCATGACTATCTTATTTATATCTGAGCATTTATGTAAACACGATTCTATACATTATCCTATATAATTTCATCAAATCTATTAACGGCCTATGTGTGGCTGTCTGCAAGTTTTGGAGCTATTAGAAACCGTTATTATAATGACGATTATATAAATGGTTTCACAATAGTGGCCGTATTCACGTTTTTATCACATTTCATCGATTGTTTTTGGTTGTTAACTAAATGCTATTTTATTTATGTTGATACACGTATGCGTCACCCCAAAGAAACTCACCTCATTTATCATGTTATTACATTCTACACAATCGAATTCTCAGTTTCTTTTAACCTCATGTTTGTTCACGTATGAAACTCATTGTACGACAATATTGTTAATTGTATCATTGTTTATTCCTACCTCATGCACTCACTTATTTGATTTTTCCTCATTTTTCACTCATCGAATTTTATACTAAATTTTAGTGTCCCGAAGTACAACAATGGAGATTAAGGATTTGTTTATTCTTTTCACATTGATGACACTTGACTTTAAATCCCGTTTCGTAATTGTTTAACCTGAATTTTATATTATTCGATCGTCTTTACTTGTTTAAACTGAATTGTTATTTTCACCATGGTTTATATTTTAAGAATTAGTTGTTTCAATTATTTACTCTATTTTCCTACTTATTTAAAAAGTCAACCCCAAAATTTCCAACTACTGGTATTGTTTTATCAATATGTGTAAAATTCAACAGATTTATGTACGTTTCTAATGTTTAAGATTTCAAAAATAAATATGTCTTTAAACCACGCAATGGGACGAACCAAGTGGATCATACGACGATCAAAATAATTATGGGTGTACACTTAATTATCGAAATCCCCGTATGGAAGCCATAGTAAGTACACTTGTGTGCGATAACTCAGGTCCGAGGATGATAGCGGAAAAACGGTAGAAATGCGAGTTATGATAACTGCATGGTGGATATGCCACTGGTACTTCCTATAAATAAGTGCCTTTATTATTATTCTCATTTGTAGCGTTATTCGAATCATGCAAAAATTTGACGCTATTCTTTTTTTAAAAATTTTTCAGGAAATTGTTTTACCAAGAACGATATTCGTTAGTAATTATTTTTGTATTTTATTTAATTTCGGGACGAAATTTCCAAAAAGTTGGTGATACTGTGACATTCGTCAATTTCGGGTCTCGTTTTATATTCGATTATGTAATCATTTTGTAACATGTCGATTTTTCGCGTTATTTTAATAAATTATATATCGTAGTTGTGGTTAAGCTTGTAAACCCGAACCGGTATTTTTATCAAATTATTGATGTTATAACTCTAGCGTGTGTGGGGTTTGTCGAATACAATTATTCAAAATTTATAAGCTCGGTTAAGTAAACGTTAGGGACTAAAGTGGATTTCATTAAAGTTATACAAGTTTTAAATCATTATAAACTATATACCAAACTTAAGGGCCATTTTTGAAAATATGTTATGTAATATATAAAACCAAAAAAACCCTAAACCTAAACCATTATACCAGCCGCCACCCCCCCCCCCTCCTTAGCCATTTTTCCGGCGCCGTCTTCCGACTCCGGCGCACCTCCGGCCACACTCCCTTTCCTCCCCCTCGTCGTTCTGGAGACCCCACCACCTCAACCCGACACCACCACCGAACCCTCCCATTTCCCCCATCTCATTCTCTCAAATTCCGGCCGCTGCCACCCCTTGTCGTTTTTCCGGCAGCCACGATACTTTCGACGCACCGCCGTGCCTCACTCTCTCTCTCTCTGCTCTCTCCGTCTCGCCGTCTCTCTCTCTCTCGCCGTCCCTCTCTCTCTCTCTCTCTCTTCGGCTCCCTCTCTCTATCCGTCTCTCTCTTTATCTCTCTATCTCTCTTCGTCTCTATCTCTCACTCTCTCTCTCTCTCTCTGATGCGTATTTTCCGGCGCACCTTCGGCAGCCGGAATTGGCTCCGGTAACCCACCACGTCTCCGACAACCCTCCTCCGACGACTCGTGAACACCTAATAGGTAACTTTACAATTTTGGATTTAAGTATGGGTTTAACAAACAATCGTTATTTTGGTTCGGTTGATTTATACGTTAGTTATTAAACGAGAGGTCTCGGGTTCGGGTCCCATCCTAGATTGGTTTTGGTTCTTTTTATACTTAATAAATTTATTATTACTATTAGTATTAGCATCAATACATAAAGATTATTGTTAGTATTAACTTACTATTATATTTATTTATTATTAATATTATTATTACTATTATCATTATTATTATAAATATTAAAGTTGTTATTAATATTATTAAAGGTCATATTATTATTATCTATTAAAATCATATTTTATCATTAATTACTAGCAATAATATTAATATAGTTATTTTGTGAACTCGTTTAGAAATCGAACCAACATCGAGTATGGTATCATTATCTACTATAAATATTACTTATTATTATTACTATTTTTATCAACAATACTTTAAATTAATACCAAGATTTTATTCTTTAACTATTATTATTAGTATAATTAATAATAATTATTGTTATAATTATTATACTATATTAATATTATTAGAAATAGTTATTGTTATTGTTATTATCTTATATATCCATATGTGTGTGTGTATAACATATTTTTAAAGTCGTTATTATCCTTACTATCTTTATCTTTAATAATATTATGATAAGCTTTATTACCAATTCATTTTCTATAAAAACTGAACCCTTGATTTAAACCCGTCTTATTTCTATTTAATATTGGTTTAGTTATTTAAAATCCCAATAAAATAATATTATTTTACTTTAAATTACCAATTAAGTACGAGTCCCTAATCGTTAACAAATTAACCGGTAACCCGATTAATAACCGAACATTCTCATCCAATGTTTCAAATGTAGTTTCAACTAAAGTTCAAGTTCATTAATATATTTTATTTATTCGTTTTCAATTAGCTTTCAAGTCGGATTCGTTCGTTTCGTTTACAAGCTTTCTATATGTCGATCACTTACTAGTTTCTCAATTCGTCAATTGAGGTGAGTACTTTCATACCTCGTTTTCCATCTTTCGTTTTGGGGTGACATTTCATACTTATCAAACTAAATGCTTTATATACTTGAATCTTTAAACCCACAAACGTGATTGTATACTTTACTTAAATAATTGCTCGAGTTTGTGTTCTATGCTTACATGCTTATGTGTTTATCGCTTTTGGATGGTGGAACTATAAATCCTAAACCATTTGGAAACCCCTCATGGCAAGGTGTCATTAACGTAATGCAATTAATGATAACTATAAAATCCTAGACTACTTGGCAACCCCTTGTAGCTAGGTGGTGCTAATGTGTTTAGCAATTGTCAATAAAATCCTAGACTATTTGGCATCCCCTTATAGCTAGGTGTCGCTAACTTGTTTAGCGATAACTATTTTATCCAAGTTTATAGCTTTTATTTATTGTTTTGTATACAAGTTTTGTGGCTTTTTATTACTATATACCTATATGCTCAAACTTATGAATTGCTCACCAACCTTTGTGTTGACAAACTTTATTTTATGAAATGTTACAGGTTTGACTTTTATTGACTCGAGGACTTGATGAAAAACGTTACCAAGACTATTAGGGTATTAGTAAAACGAACAATATGATTACTACTTGTTTCCAAATTTGTTTATATGAACGAGATGTGTTTGTTTATTGATTTATGAAATAAAATAAGTTGATTAAATATTGTCTCTTTAAACAGTGTCTTGTGTATTCGGGCAATCGGTTGCACCCCGGCATGTTCCGCCGTCTTTAGTCGGGGTGTGACAATAACTGAGGTGGAATAATTATTAGCCAACTCATTAAAGATGAGATTATTTTAATCCAATAATCCTAAAAAAATTAATTGTCATTTATAGGATTTGAGCTATTTTTATTTCTTATTTCTTAATTCACACATTTTTTATATCTAATAAACGGTCAAATTTCATTGTAAACATCAATCACTTTGATCGATTTAGACACTTCATACGCATTTTTCAACTAAAGGAGAGGTACTGATTTTGTTTCATACACTTCATAGGCCTTGCCATCTTCATCAAATTTTTAAATTTAAATATATTTTATTGTATTCTAGTATTTATTTATTTTAAAACACTATACATTAATAATTATATTAAAAAGATTAAATATAGCATTGCTACTTTTTTAATTGAACTTTTTAGAAGGGTACTGATTTTGTTTCATACACTTCATAGGCCTTGTCATCTTCATCAAATTTTTAAATTTAAATATATTTTATGTACTCTAGTATTTATTTTATTTTACAACACTATACATTAATAATTGTAATAAAAAGATTAAATATAGCATTGCTATTTTTTAATTGAACTTTTTTAAAAGGGATAGGCTAAACGTACTCATATGCTCTACTTGTCATACTCTCTCACATGAACTTCATTATCTTTAAGAATTTTATTTAACGTATTACCCCGCTCAAACACTTTATTGCATTTTATGCTCTTTCTTAAAAATATTAAATTAAAAACTATAAAGTTCTTTTATTTTCAGAACTTTCAATTTCTTTAAGAATTTTATTTGACATATTCTCATACAAACACATTTTTTTTGTATTTTAAGGCCTCTCATTAAAATATAAAATAAAAAACTATATATTTTTCTAGCTTTTTGGTGTTTATTGTCCATGATAATAATAATAATAATAATAATCTTTATTATTGTATGCATCGATGCATTATTATATTTATAGAACCATATATAAATATATATATATAGACACACACTAGTTTTTATGAACCGTATTACGGCGATAGTGTTTCATTTTTCGTGTCGAATACTTATTTATTTTTTTGGATTTTAATTTTATTTATTGTAAGTTAATAATTGTAGGAACCCGTTACGGATCTAGCCGCTAATACGATACATCGATTATGTACAAGATCTAAACGTTAAATTATTACTTTATTGATAAATATGGATGAATACATTATGGTGGATGGAAATAACTTATGGAGAGCATAATTTAGATCTAGATCTCTCTCTAAATATGTACATTGCTAATTATGAGCATGAAACCACCTATTTATAGGCCACATGTTCCATTTACAATAAATAAACAATCTAGACTATGTATAACTTATTCGAATGCTACGGACAACCATTTCGTGCACTAACAATAATATACTTAGTATTTGATGATAAAAGAGTTTAAGAGTTTTACAAATAAATGAGATGCCATAACCCGATTTAAAAGCTATATGAGTTTGGTGAGACCCAAGACCCGTTTATTTTTTAGACTATAAAATTGTTTCTTAGTTATAAATAATATCTTTTTTCAAAAAACAAAATCATATATTAATTTTTGGTAGATACCTATTTTATAGGATTTTCACATTAAATATTTGGGGAGATTAATTTTTAATTTAATGAGATGTTATAACCACTTTAAGGAATATTTGGGTTTGGTGAGACCCTAACCCGCGAATTCGGGTCAAATGCACGAGAAGCTTCCATTTACAAATAATGCAATCTGGCGACTTGAGAGAATGTAGGGAGTAACCAGAGAGCGATACATAGGATTTTAAAGCTTTAGCTTATATATATTATAGATTATCACTACTAAATTTAAAAAAAAATATTATAAATATTTACAATATTAATACAAAAAAATAAATTAATAATAATAGCTTAATAGTATTTAATTTGATGTGTAGTGAAGACTATTAAGTGAAAACCAATGTTGTAGGGACTAATATATGTAAATAATGTTCAAGGCAAAAAGTAATTAACCAAATAAGTTTAGTGTGGTGTATATTTAGTAACAATAATATAAAAAGGTGTACGTTTAACAACACCCTTTTAAGAGCTTATAAGTTAAAATACATGTTGAAAATAGCACGAGTATAATAGGTAAACAACAAAGTTCTAAGCTGAAGCAAATGCCCGTCTTTCATAAAAACCAGAAACACACACGTGACACGTTCTCATAATTTCCTATGTTTACTAAAGAAAGTTTAACTTTAAAGGAGAACTAGTTTTTATCCCCCGTATTACAGAGTTTGTATAAATAATATTTTCAATTCTAATACCGTGAATGCATTTTTTTGAATTTTAGTTTATTTATCGTAAGAAGTTAATAATATACTTGAACCTATTTTGATTAATTTATGTTGGGTTATGTTCATTTATTAGTGAAACGTTAAATGAATTATCTACTTAATTTTTATATTTATTCGTTTATGTTCATTTGTTATAATTTGGATATTATTTTGTGAAACTTTTCAATTAAGATAAAGTTAAAAGAAAAAAAATCGTTAATGTAACTAAATCCATATTGAGAAATTAAATTAAGATTTGATTACGTGGTTTGTTTTACATTTTACGTTTCTAATATTTATATAGTTTTTGTATTTTAATTTTATTTATTGTAAGAAAATTAATAATATACTTAGGTTTGATGATGAAAGGGTTCCATAATAAATGCGATGTTATAACTCTGTTTAAAAGCCATTTGAGTATGATGATACCCATGACCCACTTTTTTTTTATTATAAAATTGTTTCATGATTATAAATATATTTAAATAAAACATATATTAATTTTTAGTGTATCCCTATTTTATAGGATTTTCATATCAAAAAATATTTGGTGAGATTAATATACTATTATAATACTCAAAATTGATATTTGTGACACATGGCACTTAGTTGACCTATTTTTATGCCAAGTGGCATCTTTATACATTTAATTCTTATTTACTCTTATTAAAACAAATCAATTAAAACTTTCCTTAGAAAGCTTTATCTTTGTATCACATGAGACGTTTCAAACCCGAATGAGATAGAAATTGTTGTTCAACATTGTTTGCAAACCAAATCTAGATCTTTAAATCGGTATATTTTCAAACCCATGTATTTTTGTATTGTTTTCATACCCCAAATCCCTATTCCATTATGTATTTTTCTGATTGTATGCAAATTTCATTCCTCAATCCCTATTGCAATTGTATGCAAACACTAATAATACCACAAATATGTATTTTTCAATTGAAGTATATAATAGCAACCAATTAATTATTTGATTAATGCCTCTATATGCCGATTCATTGTATGTTTCGATTAACGTTGTCCAGTTTTTTTAGACAATTTGTTAATATGAATGAAAACTTGAATTAATAATATTTATGTATATTTAATTTAGGTATTACGAACTAGATATACAAAATTATTTAATCAAATAACTATTTAATTAAATAGTTGTATTTGTTAATTGATAAATTAACAATTTATAATTGATATGTACTTAGAGTACGTTGATAGAAGTTTTGCAATTGTTAAACCTGTGAAATTGTGAGATATAAAAGTTTATGCTTTCATTGGATCTAAGTTTTTTGATAATAAAGTTCTTAATAAAAAAGAAGGTTTTGATTTCTATCGAGTGGCTCATGCTCATATAATCAACTATAGAAGTGGGATGTGCTCATGCTCATATAATCAACTGAAAACTTGGTACCGATTCGGTATCGACGATACCGAATTGGTACCAGTTCGGTACTGGTATCGATTACCTGTACCGCAAGTGCTCACCCATGGTACGAACATACGCAAGTTTCTTAAATATATTTTATGTTTTTATTAGTATTATCAAACATGAACTTCATGTTTGATTAGAAACATGAGTCTATTATGTATCGGAGTTTGTTTTGAACCAAAGAAAATGGCGCAATTAGACGAGGAACAATTAGAACAACTGGTTAAGAAGTCAAAATGTGATAATTTTGTTTTTACGAACCGTAAACAATACATGAATTTTAACATTTTAATTTTCCAACCCGTGTAACACACGGGTTTTTAACCTAGTTTTTAATATAATGAGATGTTATAACCCGTTTAATGGCTATTTGGGTTTGGTGAGACCCATGTCCGTGAATTCGGGTCAAATGCATGAGAAACCACAATTTACAAAAAAAAGATATGGTGAATTGAGAGAAACTAGGGAGGTTTCGTTTATATATATACTAGTTTTTGTCCCCCCGTATTACGGGGGTTGTTTAAAATTTCATTTTTAATATTGTGAATGTATTTTGTTAGATTTTAGTTTATTTATTGTAAGAAAGTAATAATATACTTGAACCTATTTTGATTAATTTTTGGTGAGTTTGTTCATTTTTTAATGAAACGTTGAATGATTTATCTACTTAATTTTTATATTTATTCGTTTATGTTCATTTGTTATAATTGGATATTATTTTGTGAAACTTTTCATTTAAGTTAAACTTAAAAGAAAAAATAATCGTGTAACTAAATCCATATTGAGAAATTAAATAGGGTTTACATTTTACGTGTTTCTAATATTAATATATGTTTATTGGAATTTACTTTTATTTATTGTAAGGAAATTAATAATATACTTAGGGTTTGATGATGAAAGTCTTTTACAAATAAATGAGATGTTATAACCCGTTTAAAAGCTATATGGGTTTGATAAAACTCATGACCCACTTATTTTTTTACTATAAAATTGTTTCATAATTATAAATAATACCTTTTTTATAG
This sequence comes from Bidens hawaiensis, assembly GCF_021521415.1. NCBI lineage: Eukaryota > Viridiplantae > Streptophyta > Magnoliopsida > Asterales > Asteraceae > Bidens > Bidens hawaiensis. The sequence continues at coordinate 2,180,620 of NW_027491177.1, read as the reverse complement.
AATTTTTATATCATATATTTGGTGAGATTAATTTTAATATATTGAGATGTTATAACCCATTTAATGACTATCTGGGTTTGGTGAGACCCATACCCGTAAATTCGGGTTAAATGAATGAGAAATCACCATTTACAAATAATGCAATCTGGTGACTTGAGAAAAAATAGGAAGTTTTCATTTATATATATTTAAGATTTAAGATTTAAGATAATAATTACTTTAATTCATTTTCTTGTAGTGTAAAAGTTATACGACATAACAAAATAAATTAGAGTAATTATTATTAATTTGAGTTAATGGCCATTTTCGTCCCTGTGGTTTGCTACTTTCGTTACTTCAGTCCAAAATTTTTAATTTTGTCAATTTAGTTCTCATATTTTTTTATTAGCCAATAACGTCCCATCCGTCTAACGGCATCCAGCTATGCCGTTAGTTTAAGGGTATTTTTGTCTTTCTCCTTTTAATTTTGAGTTAATGGTCATTTTAGTCCATGCGGTTTTGATATCTTTGCCAATTCAGTCCAAAGTTTGAAAATTTGTCAATTTAATGTTCAGTGTAATTCAATTTTTTTTTATTTTTTATGTTTTTTGTTTATAACCCTGAAGAGCATAATTCAAGCCCAAAACCATCGAGAAACCTCAAATACTGGTATGCATTTACTCTGTTGACAACAGTAATCATACCCCCCCCCCCTTATATTTAGTTTCTAGACATTTCCTAAAATCTTCTCCATGGTGGAATTCAATGGTAAAGTGGTCAAGGTAATTCCCTGAAACCGAATTATACAGAAAAAACTAAAAATTGTTTTGTTGATTAATGTATAATAGTTGACCCAGATTTTCGTTATGATATGTTAATCTCTAAACCCTAAATATTATGCATTCATCAAAGAAACGATTTTTAGTTTTTTCCGTACAATTCGGTTTCACGGAATTGCTTTGACCATTTTACCATTGAATTCCACCATGGGGGAGAGTTTAGGAACCGTCTAGAAACTAAATACGAGAGGAGGGGGTATGATTACTATTGTCGACAGAGTAAATGCAGACTTGTTTTGGGCTTGGATAATGCTCTCTAGGGTTATAGAAAAAAACCGACTTAAATTGACAAAATTTCAAACTTTGGACTGAATTGGCAAAAGTATCAAACCACATGGACGAAAATGACCAATAACTCAAAATAAAAAGGGGAAAGACAAAAATACCCTTAAACTAACGGCATAGCTGGATACCGTTAGACGGATAGGACGAATTGGCTAATATTTAAAACTATGAGGACTAAATTGACAAAAATACAAATTTTGGACTAAAGTGGCGAAAGTAGCAAACCACAGGGATGAAAATGGCCATTAACTCTATTAATTTAGTTAAAACTATATCATAATAATAATAATAATAATAATAATAATAATAATAATAATAATTTTTGCGTTAGTATAATTACTCACAAAGTTGAGATTCAAAAACGTTATGGTAAAAATCCAACCCTTGGATCTATGGATGAGATCGATACCGTACCGGTACCAATACCGAAAGTACCGATACCGAATGTGAGGGAAAATAGGTGCTGAATACCGTACCGAATATATCGGTTTGGTATTGGTACGATACTGGTATCGGTACCAATATTTCGGTAATTACCGCTTCGATACCGCTTTAGCATTTTATCTTTTTTTTAGGTATTTAATTGATCCAAAGTAGCATTTTATTTTTTTAGCAACACAAAAAGACTTCTAATTTAGTATTTTATCTTCAATGCCACAGTTTTTTTCCTGAATTTATGCAGGGTAGAACTTTCAAAGTGTTATATATAATTGATTATTATTAATTTACTGAATTATTTTGACCTTTGTGATAAAAAAAATAAAAAGGTGACGTAATTTTACAAACCTCTTGCAAAACCCATAAGCAAAAAAAGCTGACAAAATCATAACAAAACTATATTCACAGAATTGAGATCGCTAGGTATTCAGTACGAAAAGAAATTGAACTGGGATTTAAAATTTTTTTACTAATGGAATAAAGATAGATACTTAAAATTTGTATAAATAGGTAACACAGTCAATAATATTTTTTTGAATCGAATTACTATCCATAAAAAATCATTAGATGTATCTTATATAAACTTGGTACCAATACCGATTTTTACCGCAAAGTACCGATACCAATACCGCTTTTTACCGATACCGAACTTAAGAAAAAAGAATACCGTTACCAACCCGCTTACAATCAGTCGGTATAGTATTGATAAGGTACCGGTACGATATTGGTACGGTACCGGTATTCAAGAAAAAAAGCTCATCCTGGATATACCATAATTAAAACGGGAACACATCATTGTGCACTTTATATATAAGTTCCACTTGACATCAAAAGGTTATGATACTGTAAGTAATAGTGGATTGTCAAACGAAAAATGTTCAATTTCTACTAATACGTGATACTATATTGTTTTGGTCACTCTATATCCTAAACACGTATTGCACGCACACACGACTTTTTCCCACATTTATATCCAACCAAAACAAGATAAAAACACCTAGGTAAGGCCTTTAATGATTTAATTTTTGGAGATTTGACTCTGACCATTCCTCGACAAACAAGACGTCATCGACGTGCATCACATGGGTTAAATGCAAACTGTTTCAAGGAAGAGAAATACCTCTAAAAATATAATTTCCAATTTCTGACGCTCTGAGATGTTAAGCACTTCTACTGTGATAATGAACAAGAAAGGAGATAACGACCATTGTCTACCCCCCTCCCCCTCTCCACCACCACCACCACCACCACCCCTCTTGTAGTTAAACTCTTCTGTGGATGACTCATTTACTCATTCCCACGCTCTACCTGACATTAGGCAACCCATCATCCATTCCTCTATTTCAAACCAAATCCCATGTGATCCAAAAAATTGTCTATAACACCCCCCCCCCCCCCAACTAATCGAAAGCCTTGTGTCAGTCCACCTTAAAAAGCATTATCTTATCTTTTTCATCCCAAACCACGGTTCCGTTAACCACTTGGTGCTCTTCGAAGATGTTTCTTCCTTCGACGTATGCGGATTGCTCCACCAGACAATTCTACTAATCATCTCCTTCAAGAAATCAACAAGGAGCTACAAACGAATATTATATAAAACCTACGAAATTGATTATGCAGTGATATTTCATAGTTAAAGGATTTCAAATTTCAGAATAAAAAAATAAATAAAAGAGATATTACACCCCTTATTTGTAAAACCTTTATACTCGATTTTTTATACGTACATGTAAATTTCATTCTTTAAAACCTCTCAATACTTCGTTATAAAAGTGAAGGGGAACCCATTCGGTACAGAAGACTTATCTACTTTACAAGCCCAAGCCTCTAACTTGGTCTCTTCCATGGTGAAAGCCTTAACCAATACCTCGCTAGCTGATTGTGAAATCATAGTAAATCATAGTAGCTTTAGACTATTTAGAGTAGCTTCTTGAATTTTGTTTAATAAAAATCGTCATTTTTTTCTTTTGCTGCCTCATGATCTGTCTCCCACTTTCTGGTTGGGAGATCCCATCAATCCTGGACCTTTTCAAGTTGTCGTTCACAATCCCGTGTATAGAGGTAGGGTACCAAAAAGACCCAAATACCCTTAAGTACTACCCGCGGGTAAGAGAGGAATCCTTCATACGTCACCCCGCGAGGCATATGAATCATTCGCATAACTCAGTCGAGGAAGAACACTCTTGAGTCAATATGTGGGAGCATCCTGGCACCCTTAGAAGTCATCCGCAGGACGAGGTATTCGTCCGCCTAGATGACCAGGAGGTAACAACCTAGGACAGCTCTGATTAACTAACTACTTTCTAGAAGATTTACCAAGATGCTTTCTTGGGCAATACGTGATCTCTCGACCAATGAATAAAGGACACCTTGCGAGGCCGTTATAACCGTGCATATGGCCAGGGTTACTTATCATCCTATCACATTCGGACACGTGTCCAGGTTGTTATACATGCACATGCGACGTATAATTGAACCTATCATTTGAGGACACGTGTCCAGGTGGTTACGAGAGCATCTTCTGAAAATGACAGCTGGTCCAATCACATTCCTACATCCTTCGGCTATAAATACCCTCTCAATCTCCATGAGGTATTCATTCACACTCACTGTACTTACTTTAAATACTTTAGTACTTTCTCTCTTAAGAACTGTATTTATTCTCACGCCGGAGGGTGGTTACGGGAAGACCCCCCTCTTGTCCTTCCCGTAACGAGACTCACGGTGTCTGTTTTGCGGGTTTCGGTCACTGGACATTGGGAAGTTATACTCATATTGTGTTGGTTGTTATCGTATCCTACCATGTGGACTGATTGGATTCAGGACCCGTTAAGGGGATTCGATCCGTGTTTCTTCATTGGCGCCATCCGTGGGACTCGAACCCACGACCACGAAGGCACACTTCAAATGGGTCGCCAATCCTGTTATTGTCCCTAAGAGCAATGAGACATGGCGGATGTGTATAGATTTCAAGGATCTAAACAAGGCGTGTCCCAAGGACTGTTATCCACTACCTGAGATTGATCTCAAGGTCGATGTTGTGGCCCCATTCAAATTCAAGTGCTTCTTAGACGCTTACAAAGGCTATCATCAAATCCGCATGGCGGCGGGAGATGAAGACAAGAATGCGTTCCGGACAGACCAGGGCACATTCTGCTATAAAATAATGATATTTGGTCTGAAAAACGCGGGGGCCACATATCAACGATTGATGGACATAGCGTTCAAGAGTCAGATTGGTCGAAACTTGGAAGTCTATATGGATGACCTTGTAATCAAAATCATTGAGGAAGATCAAATGTTGAGGGACATCGAAGAGACATTCGAAACCTTAAGGGGTATCAACATGAAACTGAATCCAGCCAAATGTTCATTCTGGGTGGAAGAAAGGAAATTTCTTGGAGTAATTGTCACTGATGCGGGATTTAAGGCTAATCCGGAAAAAGTCCAAGTCGTAGCCCGCATGCCTTCTCCTTCCTCCCTCAAAGAGGTTCAGACACTTAATGGTCGATTGGTTGCCCTGAATCTCTTTTTGGAGAATCATGCAGCTAAATCCTATCCGTTCGTCTCAACATTGAGAAACTGCCTCAAGAAGGCACACATCAAATGGACGGCGGAAGCCGAGCAAGCATTCTTAGAAGTCAAGAAATGCCTAATGGAGTTACCTACGCTGACAGCACCTTCCGCGAGGGAACCTTTGACGTTATACTTGTCGGCATCGGACATTGCCATTGGGGTTGTCCTCCTGACGGATAGAAAGGGCTTTCAAACATCGATCTACTACGTCAGCAGAACATTGTAAGACCCGGAGAGCAGGTATTAAATGCTGGAAAAACTTGTTTTAGCACTGGTCTATGCTGCCCGACGTCTCCGCGGGTACTTTCAGGGGCACCCCATCAATGTGTTAACTGGATACAAACTCAAAAACGTTCTGAGTAAGCCGGATTTGTCTGGGCGATTGGCGAAGTGGGCCATTGAGCTGGGTGAACATGCGATAGAATATAAACCCAGGCCGGCAATTAAGGGGCAGGTGTTGGCGGACTTCGTCACTGAGGTCCCGTGACACAAAGAGAAAGAATGTTTGCTTGAGCAGCAATCCCAAGCACCTCCTGAACAGGGACAAATTTGGTAACTGTTCACGGACGGGGCTTCAAGCAGTGAGGGATCTGGCGCAGGCCTCAGGCTAGTCAATCCCGAAGGCCACGGATTTACATACGCCATAAAGTTAGACATTAAGAGCACTAACAATGAGGCGGAGTATGAAGCTTTCCTGGCAGGCCTGCGGATAGCCAAAAAGCTTGGGGTGAAACACTTGGAAGCCTGCGTGGATTCCATGTTAATCGCGAGACAGATCAACGACACGTATGAAGCAACGAATGATGTAATGGCTTCATACGTGTCACAAGCGAAATATTTGATGCTTCAGTTTTCTTCATGCAAAGTAATTCACATAAAGAGAAGCGATAACAAATCATCGGATGCCCTTAGTAAACTTGCTTCAGCGAATTTCGAGCACTTTGCTAAAGACATCCGCATTGAAATACTGGATCGCCCATCCGTCCCGCAACATTAAGTTTTGGTAATTCAAACGGGAGTAGAATCCTGGATGACACCTATCATAGCGTACCTGTCATCAGGAGCTCTCCCGGAAGAAAAAATTGCGGCCCGGAAGATAAAACACAAAGCCTTGATATATCAGATGCATGACGGTGTTCTATACCGACGTTCCTTCCTCGGCCCACTACTTAGATGTGTGGATGCCGAGGACGCGAACTACTTAATCAGAAAAGTTCATGAAGGCATCTGTGGTCTTCACGCAGGCCCACGCGTGGTCATAGCGAAGCTGTGAATGCCGGATATTACTGGCCGGGAATCCATCTGGACGCGGTGCACGAAATAAAGAAATGTGATTCATGCCAGCGTCATGCTCCCAACACACTACGACCGAAGACAGAACTCGTTCCAGTCACTTTCGCCTGGCCGTTCCAGAAATGGGCTATCGACATAATGCGACCTTTGCCTGAAGCCCCGGGACGCGTCATATTTTTAATAGTAGTCATTGGCTACTTCACGAAGTGGGTGGAAGACAAACCAGTTGCATCCATAACAGCAGCAAGTGTTAAGAAATTCCTTTGGGAATTCATAATTAGCTGTTTTGATCTTCCGCTGGAACTTGTGAGTGATAATGGCACTCAGTTCACAGATTGTGGGCTACAAGAATGGTTGAAAGAACTGCATATCTTTCAAATCTTCACATCTGTAGCCCACCCACAAGCAAATGGCCAGGTTGAATGAACCAACTGGACAATTAAGGAATGGATCAAAGCAAGGTTAGGAACTAAAAGCACAGGCTGGGTTAACGAATTGCCCCATATACTTTGGGCCTTCCGCACCCAAAAGAATTCCAGTAATTCTGAGACTCCCTTTAGTTTAACCAATGGCACCGAGGCTATGATCCCAGCCGAAATTGGGATCCCATCCGCAATAGTTTTATTGATCGATGATAACGATCATGAACATCTTCCGAGAGATCTTTCAGGACTACTGTAAGACGACAATAGCTCATCAAAAAACGTGTTGGGTATAAAATAATTATCAAAACTCGAAAAGTGTTAAGTTTACCTAATGAAATATTTTCGGAAGAAATATGCTGAAGACGGTCTTCCAGGTTCAATGTTTTTTGTCTTTTGGACGGGGCGACCTTGGCAGGCTTAACTTTACGTTTACCGGCCGCCTTGGAAACACCCGTGCCAACAGCTTGAGATGCTCCCTTGACGCCAACACCATCATTAGTCTGCTGGCCACCCTCGGCAGTAGCATCAGCACCTTCGTCACCTGCCATTTGGCTGGTGGTTGCCTTCTGATCCTGCTTGCGGGTCAGACCTACAATTGAGTGCACAGTATTAGTAGCATCAACTGACAAACTTCCTTCGCAGAATGATGACTCCTCGCTAGACGAAAGGAGTACAATCACTCCATTGGAAGTAACAGCAGTCACGGGTCGAGGTTGTAAAATGCCCTCACCTTTCTGTACAAATTCTTGGACAAATCCCTCACCTTTAGCGTACAGCCTCAGAAACCACAGGTTCCAAGCGAAACGCGGTGGGAAATAGGAAATTGATGCGAGTGCGTTCTAAGAAAGGTGCGTCCCTTGGATCAATTTGACGGCGCACCATCAATCCCTCTTCATGGTCCAATATAGTATCTGATGTGCTGAACGGTCTATAAAAAAAACTTAACCTAACCTAGACACTCTAGTTTAAATTTATAAATCTATACTATCCTAATGCTAGACCACTAGACAGGCAAGTGTACCTATCAAGGTAGTAAAGCCTAATGAAGTCCGGATGTCGAACCCAAAGGACAATAGCGACACCTAAACTAGACTCTAACTAATAACTTAAATAAATTGATTTAATTGATTTTTTTGTGTTTTTTTTAATTATTAAATATAAACTAAATAATACTTAAAACAACAACTGACACTAGACACAAGCAAATCGGATAGGAACTCAAATAAGGGGAACAACTACCTAGGTAGGAATCCTACTAGTAAACTCGTAAACTCTCGGAATTGGATTTATGAATGGTACCGTATTATAAAAATATGAAACTTAGGGAATAACTAAAGTATGCTAGATCACCTCCCGGTCTCACCAACAATACCTAAGAACCCTAAATATCATGTAAGCTCAACGGTTAAATGGTTCGGATCACCTCCCGGTCTCACCTTACCTAACTATGCTAAGGTACCCAAAGATTAAATCACCTCCCGGTCTCTCTAATCATAAAACACCCTAAGGCATAAAGGAGTATTTTTATTTAAATCGGTTATAATTCGGATCTGTATGAATCTAAAGGAACCTAGGGTAACTCACTCCCGTGCAATCACTACCCAAACCCGCAAAAGACCAAAACATGCGACACTTAATTACCTCCCGGTCTCTCAAGTGGCTGAATATAAGGTATATCTAAATTCTCAATTATCGCTCCTATGGAAAACGTTAACAATAAACCATAAACTAGTTGTAAACACACAGTAAACAACCTAATATGCATCCATACATGAAAAACATTCACAAAGACGCATATGGAACAAAAACTGATAATAAATTAATACCAAATATGCATATGCATCACAACCAAATAAAATAAAAACTTTACCATAACATGAACCAATTAATATATAATCCAAAACTAAAAATAAAACGAGTCTAAAAAGTATTTATCCAAACCCAGGCAGTATAACAATTTTAGCCAATCATAACTACAAATGAAACAAAGATTAAACAATTAATATAGTTCAAACAATTGACCTGCTTTCCCTCTTGCTTCTCTTTTTTCTTCTTATTTTCGAAACTACCAAACAGCAGGGTTGTGCCCCCCCTTCTTTGTGTCGTCCAATGGGGTGGACCCTCTTTTGACTTTCGTCTGCTGTGCGTCTCCCTTCCACCAAAGTCACAAAACCTTCTTTTGACATCCCTTAAATAGTTGTTTCGTCATATTTTGTTCTTATGTGGGCCAAGGGTTTAACGTCATATGGGATGGCAGTGAAATATAAATTGTCAAAACACAAGCATGTTATTATTATATATAACTATTATTTACATATTAAAAATAATCATCCGTAACAGTTGTGACAATTCGTTTGGACTTGTAACATTAACTTAAGCTCTTGTGATTTGTAATTTTTTTAAAGCCCATCATGATTTTTGAATTATATATCCACACAGCAACATAAACGTGATTTTTGAATGCATATTGGCTTTTCTAAATCAAATTTAATGATTTCTATCATTTAAAGTAATTATACTTTAAATACATATATATGTTTAAACTTGTGATGGATAATAATATTAATAACAATAATAACGATATTGATTCGACTATTTTCACATTGATCTCAAGTTTAGTAAAAATACTTCATATTAGCTCGTGGTCTTATTAAACCCTTTAAAACTCAAATATGAGCCAAATAGAAATATATTTAAATAAAAACTCAGCTCAAAATACTTGAAAGTATAGGAAATATTTGTATAATATTATGCATATTTTAGACCACATCAGTATCGAAGGCGGAACACTCACCTATACAAACAAGAATAAAAGTCAGGAGTCAGGCACTTATCAATTGAAAATTGAAACAACACCAAACTTACTTTTATTTGGCCGCTCGTAATAAGGCTCCAAGTCAGGGAATGGCCATAGGCGGCTCATCTTAACACTCACCATCGCCCCCTCGTGTATTGGGCGCATGGGAGTTGGTGTTGCGTTCAGTGTCGTAAACCACGGAAGACCCTCATGGGCAGTGGCGGGAACCACCGGCATCGTGTCCTCCGCCTTGCGATAGGTCATCGCGAAAGGAACAACATCTTCTCGGATCCAGAAAAACTTCGGCTTCCAGCCACGGAGACTGCGGATCCACTCAGTACCATTAACTCCCTTCCCGGTGGTGGCAAAGCTATACTAACCATCACGGTAGGTCATCTTGTAAAAAACGGCAAACATGCCAACAGACGGTTCAAAGTCGCAAGCTTGACAACAGAATTCGAAGTGTCGAATTCTTAACATCTCAAAAGGATGGATTTGTGATATATGAATTCCGTATGTTATCAAGATTGATTGGACAAACCGTGTCACTGGTACCCGGAAATTTCCCGTTGAAAAGTGATCCATATAAACAACCATCTTCTTTGGGGGTGGGTCGGTCACAATAGAACCGTCCGCTGGACGTTCCGGCGCCCACTCCGTTGCTAGGTCGTACACATTAATGACGTCGTTGTAATCCTTCTCCTTGAGGTTTACGACAACCTCATGAATAGCAGGATCACTCTTCTTATCTCCCGCCATTTAAATGGACCAATGTATTAAACTCTGATAAAGAACTTATATTGGAAGCTTAAAGAGACGGAATGAAGATATCTCAGATTTGCTTTTGAAAAGAGAAGGGAAGAAATTTGTAAATGATAAAGATTGAATGGAGGTGGGTATGATCTATTTATATTCATCGCAATTAATACAACTGACGTACTGCCAGAGGAGAGAGAAAAAGTGGACCAATGGATGATGAACACGTCAGGCGGGAAAGATGAAAAAGTGAGAACAAGCTGTCAAAAGGCGTTACACACGTTTTGTCAGTTGTCCCACGACATTTCTCTTTCCGCCACGTCATCACAGTTATCCCACTTGCAAAAATTCAAATTGTTGATAAATCAAAGATATTTCAAAAGATATTATCTTACATATAATATAATATTCACAAGACAAAAATTTCACTTTCATTCATAATCAAAGGATAATTACAAAATACGAAAGAAATTACAAGTCTTAGAGACTAAATCTAGCCTAAGGGTTAGGAGCTGATGTATCTTCCGGAGGTGTTGATGGAGTGTCCTTAGGAGGAGTAGACTAAGTGTCCTCAGACTCATAATCTAGAAAGTCCCTTAACTGTTGCACACCGTCGTCAGCGGAAGCAAACTCCAGAAGCATACACTGCAACGGAAACACTAGAACATCATACTCTTTGATCCGCATGTTATATTCTTGCTTGACATCAAGGCCATGAAGCGGATGGTCCTCAAAAGAGCGACTGGTCTGGGCATACATCATCCCCTCATTAAAGCCTGTCACGCGGCCAAGTTGTGTTGAAGCAGCAATCAAAAAGGCAAAGCTGTCAGTCAGCTCCGGACTTTTCTTAACGAGTCGAATAACCTGACAAGGGGAAAATAATTCATTAGCATCAACGAAATTAAGTAGGTGATGAAAGACATGTAAGAGAAACTTATGGAGTTAATCCCTTGACCCAATAACCAGTGGCGGTCTTGTTCAGCACGCTCCGCCCTTTCCTGAAGCGCTCGAAGCTCGTCAGCTGCGCAGGACTTCGCTTCGTCACGAGCTTGCAAAAGAGAGTCATAGGCAGCTTGTATTTCGGCAGCGCCTTTATCCTTAAGCTCAGCCTGCTCTTTCTGCAGCTTCAGTTATGCTTCAAGTTCTTGGATTTTGGTACCCTGAAGGGTCACTTGGCTTTCCAAAGCGGAATTAGCCTCAAGTGCCTTGGCCATGTCCTCTTTCTTCCGTTGAGCATCGCTGCGGGCAGCTTCGAGAAGAGAATTTTGCTTCTCACAAGCTTCTTTCCATTGGCGGGCGGTAGTAGCATTCCGATATTTTTCATTTTTTAAAACAATTTCTGCATCGGAAAGCTTCCACTTCGCTGTATTCGCTGCTGAACGATACTCCTCAGTTTCTTTCTTTGCAGTTTCAGCAGCTCGGGTCATCTCGCCCAGCTTCCCACCCATTGTTCGCCATTCTCGTAATATTTCTTGCCCACAAGCCAGAGTATTGGCAAAGGACGAAGGAAAATCCGTGTGAAGATCATTGAGAGAACGTCCACGCTGGTGAACCCGTTCCGCTGGCGGTACACATTGACTGACGAACGTCATGCAGACGCCCGGGTTAGTAAAACGAGACCTATTGACAATATCCCAGTCACGGACAAACAAATGGAAATACTCGCCTTGATTCGTTCCTCTGCAATAATCAGAATTTTAATGCATGGAGGCGAAAGGGGATTGAGGAATATTGTTGAGGAGCATTTCGTGTTGTTGCCTCCCCAACACCATGAAATGATTGCCCTAACGGGAAACTTTCTCCCCCACTCGTGGGTGGAGGCAAAAAAGTGGTAGAAACTTGTGGAGGTGGACGAGGCGGGGATTCGTCAGTTCTAAAAGCTTCCGCATTCACAGCGGGATTGTTCTCTTGGAAACCGGTACCTCCTCCAGCCGCAAAAAGATAGTCCAAAGAGTCATCACCCCCTGATTGAAGGTTCAGACCCTTTGCATTCGTCTCAGTAGGAGGGGTAGGAGGTTTATCTTCTTTCTCTTTCTCCTTAGAAGGAGATGGTTGCTTCTCAGATATAGGTGTTGGCGACAGTAGCTTGTCCGACACAATACTCTCGCCAATAATTATAGACGGATCTGCACAATAAAATAACATCTAAGTATTGACCAAAGCAATGAACTTTTAAGATATAGCACTTAACAACCGCCGTCTTCATACGCTCAGCAAGACTGACCTCCTGCTTCTTGGAGCGATGAGTCCGCCGCTTCTTTTTTGCCGATCCTTCTCCGGCATCCGCGGTACTTGCACCCGCATCACTTGCCTAAGAAACCGAAGGCTCCTCTTGTGCTTCAAGTCTGCCAATAGGGAGGAGACATATGAAAGTTCAGGAGCATCATCAGAGCTCCCCTCTTCTTGGGTTGCAGAATCGTCACTCGATGAAAGAATGACGACCACCCCATCATAAGTAAGGGCATTAAGCGGAGGAGGATTTAAAACATATGCACCTGACTGAAAGGTGGCATCCGAAACAACGGGTTCGGCACACACTTTCACAGGAAAAAGAAAATGCTTCTTAATCTTTTCAACGACCGGTTCGTCCTTCGCATCACGAATGCTCTTTCAAACACAACCCCTACCCTCAAAAAGGGCGTTTAACATAGGTCCTGGACCTGAAAGAAGAGACAAATTAATTATAAAAGTCTCGAACAAAAAAGAAAAAGAATAAAGTAACTTACATTCATCTAAACCGACGAACACAGGCTCCAAGTATGGAGATGGCCACAAACGACTCATGCCCGCCCATACAAGGGCTTCCTCAGGCAATGCTCGCATCGGGGATGGCTCCGAAACCAAGACGCGGAACCACTCCCGACCTTCATGAGGAGCCGGAACAATTTCCGGGAGTGCCTCGTTGGTTGGACGTCGAACCATGACATCCAGAACAACATCCTCGGATACCCAGAAGAACTTGTTGCGTCAATCCTTGAAGCCCTTCTCGACCTCGTGACCAATAACCCGGTCAGCTATGGGATGACATGTGAACCAGCCACCCCGGTTGACTATTCGATAAAACACAGGAAATCGATCAAATCGATGAAACATCTCGTTTGCCATACACACAAATTCGTAGTCACGAATTTGCATGACGGCGCGGGGATGTAACTAGGATAAATGGATCCCATAAGCGCTCAGAATCTTCATAAAAAACTTAGTCATGGGAAATCGGAAATTCCCATAAGTAAAATAGTCGGCGTAGATAGCCATCTTGCCAAGTGGTGGCATACCGGCGATAGATCCGACAGAAGGGAACGTCAGTCCCCATTCTGGTGGGATACCGTAAGTGCGGATAAGATTCTCGTACTCAGATTGGTCCCAATTAAGCTCCACTTCGTCAATATTTGGATGTAAAGACTGATTAGCCATCGCTTCAGCAAGAAATATAGAACAGACAATCATAAGGGAAAAGTCGAATGGTTAATCGGAGCTAAAAGTAAAAAGGAAGATAATATCTGAAAATCAAAGGCGATTAAACTTCTCAAAGAAGGTAACCTCCACTATTTATACTCATCGCAATTAATGCGATGAGATGTGAACAGTGAAGAGAGGAAATTAGGATCCAATCGGCAAATGCTACGTCATGCGGGAAATTCGAAAAAGAGAATAAGGTGCACAGTCGGGTACAGTGACAGCCGGCATAACATATCATCATCTACCCACGCGCCTCAAGTGGTTAACTTGTCCTTTTTCATGATTATCCACACCAACAAAAGATATTTTCTATCAAAAATTCAAAAAACCCCCAATTTTACCTTAAGTCCAAAATTTCACCCGCATAAAAACTTCACGCGGTAGAAACACTGGACTGGGGGGCTTATAGAGGTAGGTACCAAAAAGACCTAAATACCCTAAAGTACTACTTGCGGGTAAGAGAGGAATCCTTCATACATCACCCGCGAGGCATATGTATCATCCGCATAACTCAGTCGAGGAAGAACACTCTTGAGTCAACATGCGGGAGCATCCTGACACCCTCAAAAGTCATCCACAGGATGAGGTATTCGTCCGCCTAGATGACCAGGAGGTAATGACCTAGGACAGCTGTGATTAACTAACTACTTTTTAGAAGATTTACCAAGATGCTTTCTTGGGCAATACGTGATCTCTCGACCAATGAATGAAGGACACCTAGGGAGGCCGTTATAACCGTGCACATGGCCAGGGTTATTTATCATCCTATCACATTCGGACACGTGTCCAGGTTGTTATACATGCACATGCGACGTAAAACTGAACCTATCATTTGAGGACACGTGTCCAAGTGGTTACGAGAGCATCTTCTGAAAAGGACAGCTGGTCCAATCACCTTCCTACATCCTTCGGCTATAAATATCCTCTCAATCTCCATGAGGTATTCATTCACACTCACTGTTATTACTTTAAATACTTTAGTACTTTATCTCTTAAGAACTGTACTTATTCTCACGCCGGAGGGTGGTTACGGGAAGATCCCCCCTCCTGTCCTTCCCGTAACGAGACTCACGGTGTCTGTTTTGCAGGTTCCGGTCACTGGACTTTGGGAAGTTATACTCATATTGCGTTGGTTGTTATCGTATCCTACCCTGTGGACTTATTGGATTCAGGACCCGTTAAAGGGATTGGATCTATGTTTCTTCACCGTGAAAGAATTTTGTGTTCTCTTCTCCATCTACATCCCATTTTAACCGAGGCTTTTTTTCATGTCTTGCATTCTTCTAAGATCCATTTCCCAAACCAAGTTTTTTTTAACTCCTTTCATTTCTCACATTCTGCAAAGTTCAAAGGCATTTGTTCGGCTTTCTCTTATAGCCTACTTATAGTTTCCAAGAAGTTATCCTCAAGGTACTATCAAGAAATTATAAAACAACAATATCTAATTAATTTATTTATTATCTAACAATATTTAAATACGACAAAAATAAAGAAAATTACAAATACAAAACCAACTATTCTTGCATATGTTTATTATCCTAAAATCATCTCTACGTGAGCTTCAGTTCAATAAGCAGTCCAATCTATAACCTGCAAATGCGTACAAAAATATATATTTGTCAACAACACATGTTGAGTGAGTAGATCACCAGTTTTGACACAAACAAAAATGGTAATATATAATGATATAAATGAATGAATAAAAATAGGCAAAACTGTTATCTGTGAGCATAAACAGTGAAATCATTAAGCAAGTAATGAGTGTCGGTGAAACCATTGCCAATGCGATCGGCCTCCGGCCACTACGACGGCCGTATGATCATACAATAATGAGATTATGTTGGACCTCTCCAAATGCGATTCAAGTAAGCAAATAGCAAGTAGCAGGCAGTCGTTCATTGATATACAAAACAAAGATCACAGTTTGCGTTTGAGAAATAATAAGATAATAAATTGATAAATGGTACGCGAGTGTCACAAAAACATTTGAAAACAAGTAAAATAGGGGAGTGATTGCTCACCTTCACGGATGAACGAAAGACCAATGAATAATATGTGACTGTGAACTTGTTGAACTCTTCGGGATTTCACCGAAAAGGATTCCTAGATAAATAATATTATACTATGAGTTAACTATAGATGATATAACATGATTTAATGAATTAAGATTTCGATGTGATTTGAATTATATTTGGGATTAGGATAATAATTGATTGATCGATTAATCTTTTCGGTCATTGTTATTAATAGTATTATTAATTATAAATTCCCCAATAATTACCCATGATATAATATATAATTAAATACTTAAATGATTTAATTAATATAAGATATGCTTGAAATAATAAAATCTAAATTAAATATACAAATTAAATAAAATAATTTAATTAAATATAAAGTGAGATATACTTTTAATTGTTAGAATAAATAAGATACTAATATAAATAAATAGATAATCATAATAATAATATGTAATTATTTAAATATAATATGTAGTAAGATGTAAATGAATATTTTGTTTAAACATTTTAAAGAAAATCTACTTAAAACGTTTATAATATATATATATATATATGGTAAGGATCCAAAGAGAACCCTTTGCAAATTGAAAACTTTGAGAACCATTTTGGGCCACTAAAAACACCTTTTGAAAAAATATTTAAAAAAATCATACAACAAAAAATAATAAAAATTTTAAAAAAGTAAAAAACCAAAATTCTTATATTTCATTACGGTTTCATTAAAAAAAATAAAAAAATAATAATAAAAAAATAAAAAAACGTCGTAATATACACATATGTATAATTTTATATAATCTTTAGTTACGTAATATACACATATGTACAGTATCATTTATCTTAAATTATACACATGTGTACAAAAAAACATGTAAATTTACATATATGTATATATTATACATATGCGTATATAATTTAGCTAAACCGAGTTTTTTTTATTTTTTTATGAAACCGGGATGATAAAATAAGAATTTTGGTTTTTTTACTTTTTTGATTTTTGAGTTTTTTTTAATTTTATGTTTTTTTATTTTTGAGTTTTTTTGTGGTCCAAAATTGTTCTCATAGTTCTCAATTTCAAAAAGGTTCTCTCATGATCCTATATATATATATATATATATATATATATATATAATATAATATAAACAAATTTATAAAGACGTTCAACGACGAGAAAACACCGATATTGGTGTCAGATTTTAATAAAGTTAATTTGATATTATAAAAAAATATACCTGTAATATACATACATACATATATATATATATATAGGGAGAGGTTATTTTAAAAAGTGAGGTGTGTCTAAAAAGTGTAGGAAGTGATCTGGTGCGTTGGATTGGGTGATCTAATGGTTGAGATGGAAAGTTGGTTTATATGTGAGTGTGTCTTATTTTATTGGTTTAATTATGGGGAGTTAGGGGTAAAAAAAAGTCTATAGTGTGATAAAAACGTGAATCTTGTCAACTACTTCTACATGGCAACTCTTACAATTTAACTATTATTATAAATCTCTCTCACATTTCAACTATGATTATGAGCATATCTTCTGGATCTAGATTGAAGAAAAACATGGTGTGTTCATCATCTTTAATTAAACCAAGGTATAAATCGGTAGTTATTTTATTGTTTTTTTCGATATCCAACGGTGGGTTGAACGGCGGAGTGTTTTGCGATTTCGATTCCGATGACTGTGTTTTTCCCATCGTTATGCACTTCCCATAATAACACAATGTGAGTGAGATACAATTTTCCAGAATAACACACCGACAACATTTGAAGGAACATAAATCCGGTTGAAGAAACACAATATGTTGAAGAAACACACCCCCCCCCCCCCCCAAAAAAAATATACCAACATTATCCTAGAACTTGGATATATATAACACATTAGAATGAAGAACAAAATATTGGTATTAAGATTAAACAATAACAGGCCATACAACGTTGAAAGACATACGATTATATGAACATGATTTTGGTTGTACAGCATCAACTTCCAACTTTGTTACATCAAAAATCGCTTATATAAACAGAAAATATCTAGTTAAGCTTCTTTCACGTGGAGTGTTTTTTTGTTGATAGTTAATGTAGAAGGTGATTAATTTTAAGAATTATTGAGGAATGATATGGTGTATGGTTTTAATTAATCGTTGAATAATTTGATATGTGATTTTATGATAATTGTTTCAAAAAATAAACCCAATCATTGCTTGATCAGATAAGCACAAAATAAGAGATGTTAATTAACAAAGATTTTATTCCATAATTAAGATATTTGTGTGTTGACCATCATACCCATGTGTGTTTTAATAAATCCAACGGTCAAGATCCCTTCCTACACTTTTTATGAAAAAATGCTTTTTTTTTATTTTAACCTTGCTCTCTCTCTCTCTCTCTCTCTATATATATATATATATGTATATGTATATGTATATGTATATGTATATGTATATGTAAACGAAAGCTTTTACGAGATTCGACAGGAAACACAAACTCCAAGATGTCGGTTTTAATAAAATATTATTTATTTGATAATTAATATCAATTATTTAATTAATTATTTAATTAATTATCTAAACCTTAAAAAAATATCAAAATTAATAAAAACCCAAAACTGGGCTGGCCAGCGCTCGAACCTACGCCCCCCTTGGCCTGCTCCGTATGTAATCACACACATAACAAACTAGCTGCTCTAGCATGACAGTTGGTTAATAAAGGAAAATGATTTAATATAACCTGTAACATATTTATCCCTTACGAAGAACAAACCCTAATTCGTAAATCGATAAATTCGTTGATTGATGGTTACAATTGATTTAGGGCTTTAATTATGAACTTAAAACTGATCATGAAGCACTATCTAATTACCTTAAACAATGTTATATTGATGATGAACAATGAATGAATACCGGCAGCTCTAACGAGTTCAAGAACAGCAATCCGCAGGTTGCTAAGACGTAATTCGTTATAGGGGATTTGATGGCGCTGCTATGAGGATTGTTCCAGTAGATTTAATTGAGTTATAATGAACGGAATAGATATATACTAGTTTTAGATAAGGATGGTTTATTTAACCGATTAAAACGTATAATATTTATCTCGTTTTCCTAATTCAAAATGTCGGTGGAGTCGTTATGATAAGCTAAATCAAATGCACAATTCAATTGTTGATTATAGACGAAGATTAAGGTGCAAGAAAACCCTTGAGTCACGAGTTACGGGTTTGCTTCTAGAATACGGGTTAAGGGTTATGAATTATATTATAATTTAAATCAAATTTACCAAATGGTCCCTAAAGATTGGGTGTGGTTGCATTATGGGTTAAAACACGCTTTAGGGGTGTATAATGTATAAACTTCAAAGTTTTAATAAAAATTAATTAAATATAATACCCAATAATAAAAAAATAATTATAACTCGATAAGCGTGACGTTTTATTAATTAAAATTTCCCGAAAATGAAAACGGGTCGAGTATAATGTATGGAAAAAAACCGAGTTGTTACACTTTATATCCTTTGAGACAGATCTCCATCATTTGGTACCCCTCCTTTAGCGTTTTCAGCTTGGAGCAAGCCGTTTTATCTTGAAATCCACATTCAAGCCTCCTTTCCATGAATTATTTAGCACATCCAATAACCCGATTATTTAACTATGAATTTAAAATTTTGAAGCGAATTTGACGAATTGAGAAGTTTAGCCGCGGTAAATGAATGGGCATATTGCATTATTTATATAACTTATATAGGGTCCTCACTCCTCAAGGGACATAGTGAGGTGATTAGGTGCCTTCCCTATATTCTAAAGGTTAAGGGTCTTAATTTTGTAAGGTACATGTTGTATTATCATGAAATTTTCGGATAAAAAATGCCAAGTTTTCAAATTACAAGGACTTAAATGAAAATTTTGTTTTCCTGAGCCATTGCGATATGCGATGGATCAGAAAAAAGCCCATCACGTATCGCTATGGGTATATTGCAAAACCCAAGAATGGGCGGCAAAGTGATACGCGATACTCTAAAGCCTCAATGTCATCGCGTATTGCGATGACGTGGTCTTATAGATGATGACACGTGACCCTCCACGTGTCTCCTTGTGGCGCTGCGTGTCCAGCCACGTGGCACCCATGGCGCGCCTACTTGGTTACGTTATGGTTGGTTAATTTGTATTCATTTAAGTTCATTTATTTATTAGTTTTAATCGTTTATGGTAGGAACTTCGATACTTCATACGTGTCTGTTGTATTTCAGGTCATATACTTTAAAGCAGCTACTTTGGACCTGTTGAGGCACGAGATAAAGACCAAGTATGTCCAGCACGCATAACAAAGAAATAATAATAAAGAATTCTGCTGGAGACGGGGCCCATCGCGATACGCGATGGGCATGCTTGAAGACCCATCGCGATGTTAAATGAAAGATGACTTTCGCGATGGACCACAGAAGAACCCATCGCGTATCGCGATGGGTAGTGCAGACGGTGTGTTAGGGTTTTTATGTTAATTTCTTCAAACTCGAACCTATCTTCCAACACTTCGAACGAGGCAATTTCCAAAGCTCAAGGAGGCAGATTCCACCATACCGGATCATACCGAGACCACCTACATGCTCTATTTCATCCATATTGAAGATCCCACGATGCCGAGACGCGGCTAAACTCTTAGAATCTCACCCAGGAATGTAAAGTTTGGAACGATTTCAGTTTTCTCATGTAACTATGAACGTTCATGTATAATTGTTTATGGTTAATCTATGATTATTGATGTTTAGTATTTTTGTGTGTTCAATCGGTTTAGGTTTACGTTGATCTGAACGATTAGTTACCAGTTGCTATAATAATTTATCATAGGGTTGTTTGATTAGGTTGAATACGATAAAGCATATAATTGCCCTTAACTGAGTCACACTGGCAGAGACCGTTTGATAACCAGTGCCGTGTGTAAAGCGATTATTGATGCCTGAGGTTTTGTCTAGTTGACCAGTCTGTAGTTAACCGTTAATGATTAATCTGTTATGTTGCATGAGATTACTGTAAGTTACTTACTTGAAGTCCCGGGTGCGATTTGTTTTTGCTATTTGATTGAAACTTGTTTGCTTATTCGTTTGCTTAATTCTAAATTAAAACTATTCGCTTGTGTGATCAGCACTAAAACTTGCTATTTCATAATATTGAACTTGTTACACGATTTGCATTTACCATATACTCCTAGTGGATACGACACGTTACTTATCCTAGCTACTTAGGTTAATTAGGTTTTTGCATGACTCAAACGACGGTCATTATTACGCGACAAGGCTAGTCTCGATACGCGATGGCCTCCCAAGTTCCCATCGCGTATCGATATGGAGTAAAATAATAATAATAAAAGGATCCATTGACCCATCGCTATACGCGATGGATCCTTTGCAAGACGGGATGGGGCACCTGATCAGCGGCTATAAATAGGGCCACTAACCCTTCTCATTCAACACACCTCTCAAGTTATAACACTCTCACTCTAGAAATCTCACACACTCTCTCTAAGTCACTCTATTACTTCTTCGATAAATGTGTCATCGACCCGACAATTGTACCTCGTAATCTGTGCCCAAACCCATGTTATCTCGAAGTACGTGCCACCACGAGACAAGCCAACGCCCTGCCTTGAAATACGTGACAACGAAGTGTGAAGATTGGCGTGCCTCGAATTGCGTGCAAGAAAGGAGTTGACCAAGATT
Source organism: Bidens hawaiensis (assembly GCF_021521415.1). Classification (NCBI taxonomy): domain Eukaryota; kingdom Viridiplantae; phylum Streptophyta; class Magnoliopsida; order Asterales; family Asteraceae; genus Bidens; species Bidens hawaiensis. The sequence goes on along the minus strand of NW_027491177.1, from coordinate 2,159,043 downwards.
CTCGAAGAACATGCAAGCGTCGAAGTGCTGCCCGAGAATCTAGAAAATAATAAGCCAATCAAGGTAGGGGTAATGCCCTAATAAATATTAAAAAGGCTTAGACCCTAGTCGAGGGTATACTCGATACCTCGAGAATAAACAAAAATATAACAAATAAAATATAAAATAAGAGATATGAATACATAATAATTCTTTGTTAAGTAATGAAAGTATTATTTAAGTTTCTTAAATAATAAGTAAAGAAATAAAGTATACGTTTCTTTTATAAGAAGAAATGTAGTGTTTAAGAAAAGTAAACAAGCAAAACTAAAGGTTTAAACTTGTTAAAGAAAAAAAAGTATTTTGAACTAAAGGTTCATAAAGAAAAATATAATCGAAGTAAAGATTATACGAAAGAGACTAAAGGTCTTAAGCTAGATTAAAGATCTAGTATTAACAAAAGGTTATACTCGTACTATAGGTCTGAGATAGCTAAAGAAAGACCGACCAGTGAAGTGAAACTGATCCTTTAAAGGTGAATACGCCCCAAACTTTTATAACTTGTTTAATCGAGTCAAATTAAATTGATTACATGAGATTACGTATCTTTAAAACATTATAAACAAAAGTAATCGTTGGCCCTCAAACTGTCGTGTACGTTTGTCTGGATCCTTACATATATGGTTAGACGGTGGGCACACCGCGCCACACCTAGTTATATGCGTCCACCACAATGGGTCGGACCTAAGCTACGTCCGAGAGAGGGTAATCATGTGTATACTGATGGTAGCTAAGTAATCTCGAACGTTGCGGTGTTTGCTGAGCGGTTTCGAGTAGAGCTTAAGTTTGTAATTGTATTTACGTTTAACTTGATTATTCCTAAGCCACGATGGACCAAGACCTAAGTTATGTCTCGAAGGGTAATTAAGTAAATAAAATATTTTTGCACCAGCTTATTCACCAGCATGTGTTACTGACGTATTTTCAAACTGTTTTTCAGGTAACGAAGGATAGACGCGTTTGAAGAATCGAAGTTGACAATAGGCGATCTGATCGCTCAGATCATTTTTGTTAAACTTTAAACATGTAAATGGTGGGTTGATAAACAAGTAATCTTTTGAAACATTAAACGCGTATTTATGATCCCGTGTTTTATGTAAATATTAATATTTTAATCCACGCAAAAACTCATAACTTTGATTTAATTGACAAAAATGGTACCAACTGCACCTAGACCGTAGATGGAGGTGTGACACATGAATATGTGGTTTATAAGGATATTTAGGAGTATGCCGTATGCTAGTTTGTCCGTTAAAAATAAACCTAATTTATATACGATAGTTATATTCCCCTCGCCCCTCTATGCATAAGAGTCGATCAAAACACTTTTTTAGAATATAAGAACTTTTTTTTGTTAAATCAAAATCACTTTTGTCTTCTTAATACTACAACTATCAATAACCACCACCTCACACATATTTAAAAATTCCTCAACTTTAAACTTAACCTTATCTAATACTCCGTATCTATACTCTTTAAAAGATATGAGTCAAGAGCTCGTTCAAAATTGACTTGTTATATAAACGAACCTAGTAAAGTTGACTCGGACTGTAAACGAGCCAAACTCAAACTAAGATAGATTCGCTCGTTTACCTAGTACAAGTTAAACCCATATTTTAAGAGTAATGGGTAATATGTTATTACCCAAACCCATTTTTAGATAAGCTCACTTTATGTAAATATTAATTTTTCTAGGAATTAATTTCATATATACTCTTACAAACATTAGAAATATCATATGTATCTAAACAAAACTTCATATATCATATATGCATTTACAAAATAACTAAAATATCATATATGCCTTTACAAAATAATTAAAATAGCATATATAACCCCATTCATTGATAACAGTTTAATAAACGACTAGTTTACCGTTATTTTTCTAAAATTTTAACTTTCATATGTGCTCGTTTTTAACGAATAGACCATTCTATCACGTTCCATTAAATAGTGTGCTTATACCATATGTTATTATTTTAATTTTGATGGTAGTTTCTCATCTTTGACGAAAACCAAATCGTCTCTCATCACTTCTTCAAAACTGCAAACCCTTCAAAGGTTTATCGCATCGAATGGTCTACATTGTAAACATTTTATCGTGCCTAATCACGGTAGTATGATGATTTTTTAATTTTTTTAATTAATTGGGTATATATGATATAATAATAACTTTGTAATGGCGTATATGATATTTTTAGTTTTACGTAAGTATATATGATATTTTTAATATTTATAAGGATATAAGAGAAATTGCCCTATTTATTGTAGGAATGAGTTCGGTACCGTACATGTACCCGTACTCGTACATGTACCCAAAACTACCCGTACCTAAAATCAGTAAATCTGAGTACCCATACTCGTACCCAATTTTATGGTCCGGGTATATGTACTTTTGGGTACGGTACTCGCTTTGGTACCACTTTGTTATTTAAAAAAAATTCTCCACTAAACTCGGTATGAAATATAAAATTCATTCATAATCAAGTAATAAATTCCAAAACATACAAAGTCTATCAAAAATAAATGTCTAAACCAAAATTAACTTATGCAAAGAAAGTTAACATTCGTTTAATCTTTGCTTGTCATCTTTTCATTTTCCCCTTTCATTTTCTTTGTTTATTGTTTTCTCAATTTCTATAGAAAAACAAAAGAGACTAAATTGATTCAACTAATATATATTACGTTTCAAAAATCTCGGTTGAAAGTTAAGTCATGAGTGTTGGAAACCTAATAAAAACTCATTTATATTCTAAACGGGTACTAGTACTCGTAATATCCGTACTTGTACCCGAAAATACCCGTACCTAAATCAGTAAATTTGGGTACCGTACCTGATAGACACATACAGGTATAGGTATGGGTATTGAATGAATACGGGTATGAATATTTAAGAAAAAAAGTCGCATCCCTAATTTATTGTAATTTTAATGCTTGACTCACAAGCTGACTCAATTTTTTTTGTAAGTTTGAGCTCTAGGTACAGTTTCATTAAGCAAAATGAGCCATGTAAACCTTCCTTGACCCAATTTACTAGTTAACCATTAGAACTGAATATTTTATATTTGTGTTGGGATTGGTTTTCTTCATATGAAACCTCCACCGAAAAAAACCCTTACCTTCACGGGTAAAACCTCAACTAGGAAGGTGGTTGGTAGATACTCTCTTTAAGTGGTGCTTTCAGCTTGGAGAAAAAGGTCCACATTTGTGCTTTTATTTTATTCCATTAACATTTAAAATTTTCAAAGCGATATTATTGTATATTGTACAATAAGAATGTTAAAGGGTAAGAGGGGCACATATGGGTACTATAATCGGGTAAGGCACCCTCTTAAGGTACACTGTCCATCGTTATTAGGGCAGTGGGTTAGAATCAGAGAGAGGATGGGCAAGTGAGCCCTCAATCTCTACTTACTCATTTATCCATCATCTTTCATTACTTGAAAAAAAAAATGATTTTAGGGCGTGTTCGTTTCAAGGATTTGTAAGGAATTCTAAGGAATGAGATTTTAAATCCCATGAATTGATATGTTCGTTTCATTAAATGAAAGAATGAGAATGGAAACTAAATCCCATCAAATCCCACATTTCATGGGATTTTAAAATCCCACCGATTTGAAATGATTGTTAAGGATTTTCTTATTAACAATAAAACCCCTCCAAAAAAAATTCAAAAAAATTAATAAAAAAATCATAACTCAAAATATAAATCAAAAACGAAAAATGTAAAAAAACTAAAACGTTTCCGCCTTTGCCCTCGTTCTTAAAAAAAAAAAAAAAAAAAACCCCAACAATGAAGAAGATTCCAATTCCAATACATATTAACCAACCAAACACATAATAGGTATTCTCAAACATTCAATTCCATTCCAATTCCAAATCCTTTAAAAAAAGTTCGTGAAGCGAACGCGCCCTTATGGTATTTGAGATGAATGCTGCCACTGATTAAGGAGTTTTAGGTAGTTCGATGGTATAAATGAAATGACATGTTGGTTGAACTTAGGGTAGTGTAGCATAGCACCCTCACACCCTTTTTTTTTCTTTGAACGATTAAGGAATAAAGTCTGGCAACCCAGGGTAACCTAATAGAAAAAAATGAGTTCACACGCCCCCGAGCGCAGACAACGCTTATAGCTCAAGTCCACGATCTCCTGTAACGGAAATAACACAATAACCCTCCGCCTGAAGACTTACTACGGTAAAATATATTTGGATTGGATTCGAACTTTAGACTTTACGATATCTAGCCCGTCTTTACTTTTCTCTTTATTATTATTATTATTATTATTATTATTATTATTATTATTATTATTATCAGTTTAGCTGAAATTCATGGCACACTAATCTTTTTATAGTTATATAACTAAATAATGATAATGATGAACTGGCCACCTACGTCGACGCCATGAATTGTTGGACATTAAAATAACAAAATCAATATTTCACGAATTTTCAGCAGATTCCAGTACTCTGGTCCATTATTCTTGTTGATTCCCTGGGGTGTTGAATCTCTCATTCAATCATAATTAAAAATAAAAAAGGTGTAGATTTTCCTAATACCATCTTAATTTTTATTTTTCTATATTGAAAAATGATTCACGTCATAAAATCAAAATCAGTCAATCATACCAAATGGAATCCCACCTGAATAAACATGGAATGGATCCGGGAAGGATCCGAGTCCAAGTTCCCCGGTCTTCAATATGAACGAACCACCGCTTTGGTCTTCTTCTCCGGTTACTCAGATCTGCCATAGAAAAGTGAGGGAGTGGAGGTGACTGCTAAGAGAATGAACTCTTGTTTACAGACACAAAAATATGTGGAAGCCAAGGATCCAAGAGAAGGTCCTTTCAATGAATGATAAAGGCTCCTTATATAGGGACTCCATGGCTACCATCATGAACCCTAACCTTAATTGGGCCAGGCCCGGTTAGGGTTACCTTCACAAACCCCTAGCCCAATGGGCCTAATTAGCAGACAATAATAATAATGTAATATACATAAGGCATAATGTAATAAATAAAGGATCGTACCGGGTTTGACGTTATTTTCACGAGAAGGTCCTTACATGATGCCTGATTAACCGTCCGTCACTTTTAACGTAATTTTCACGAGATTAGTAAAATAACGTCAAAATTAGTGCAATTTCACTTTTGCCCACCCTATGGGGTAGAGGTAAGGCTGCCTACATCTTACCCTCCTCAGACCCTACCATAGCTCTGCTATTGGTGGGATATACTGAGTACGATGATGATGATGTACCGGGTTTGACGTACCCTACACCTACAAGTCCCCCAAGTCCAGTGCTTCTCCTGGCTGCAAGCGGTTTGGTGAAGTGCTGAACTTATGAGGAATGTTCAAGAGTGAGGAGTAGTGCTTTTTTGACCCAATTATGACATTTTGCATGTGCGTCTACTTTGCTTTGGGTTGTAAGAAGTTTTAAATCATGATGGTGAGTTTGGCACGCGGGCCTTTTTATCATATGATGACACGCATGTCATTAATTCGGCGCATGGCCATAAGGGGTTTTTATAGGGATTCCCAACTTCCATAGTCGATACATATATATTATACATACACTTCCATCTTTATGTTCTTAGTTTGAAACAAACTATATAACATAACAGCAAACGTGTCCCTCATTTTGGTGATAATAAACGAGTTTCGCGTCATCAGATTTGATCCGCAGAAGTTTTGCGGAAGCTGTACATTATCCGGAGAGCATTAGTGACCCGCGGTGACCGGAGTTGGCTAGCGGGAACACGCATGAGACTCACGATGGATAGATTTGTCTTGCGGGAGCTTTTTGTTGCTGCTGCGGAAGATGCAAAATATTGAACCGGAGCTATACTCGTGGCTCATGGAAGACAAGAATTACCCGCAGAAGCTTTGCTCGTTCGTGGTCATTGTTAATCATGCCGGAGCATGTAGTTGACCCGCCAATGACGACTCGCATGCGACCCACGGTGACCAGGTTTGACCCATCATTTCACTGTTTGGAGTTCTCATGTGGTGCGTGGAAGCGACGATTTGACGAAGCTTTATTTTGCAATTGCGGAACCCAAAAATGACCCATCGAAGCTTATCCGCGTATGACGGAGCTTTTAATCAGTGGAGGCGGGGTTATTTGTTGTTTCCGGTGTGTCTGCTGTTCGGACCAATGGAATCCCAAACATAGATGTGGCTGGTCGCTAACGTAAGCACATGTGTTTACGGGAAGTTTCCAAAGCATAATTGAATATTATACTTTTCAATTAGAGATCTGTTGTTCTTTAAAGATTCCCGACCTTTATGCGAGTTTTTTCTTTATATATATATATATATATATATATATATAAGGGTCTCCAATCTTATTGTGAGTTTTTTGTATAAGGGTCTCCAACCTTTATTTTAGCTGTGGTGTTGACATTAGCCTGTAGCCGTGGCGTAGGAATTATCCTGTGACGCTGGCGTTGGCATTAGCCTGTTATTTGGACGTCCTCCATCCAAAGATGACACGTATGTTATAAATTTGGCGTGTGGCCATGCGGGTGTATTATAAGGTTCCCATCCTCGGACGAATTATGAGGTGTGCCCAACCTAAGTTGGCGCGTGGCCATACGGGTGTATTTTAAGGTTCTCATCCTCGGGCGAATTATGAGGTGTGCCCAACCTAAGTTGGCGCGTGGCCATACGGGTGTATTATAAGGTTCCCATCCTCGAGCGAATTATGTGGTGTGCCCAACCTAAGTTGACGCGTGGCCATGCGGGTGTATTATAAGGTTCCCATCCTCGGGCGAATTATGAGGTGTGCCCAACCTAATACTCGGATGTCTTCCATCGCGCTAATGTAGCGATGATACACCATGATGGTCCCCCAGTTCATTGCTGCTAAATAATGTTAGTAGCATTGAACTTGTAATAATAAACTTGTTAATAAAGTTTTAATCACATGTGCGGACGAGTATAATCAACTTTTTATATAATGACAAAAATGATAGTTGTTGATTTAATATGCTACATGAGATTAAATAATTTCTCATAGTCATAATTTACTAATAATCGTTCCATAGATTTGGTGATACTCACTTTTATTAGTAAAGTCTATGACATCTTCATTTCATTTCATAAACTAGTATGTAATATTAGTTTATTAATAAAAATGGAAATTGTGTAAAGGATGTTAAAATAGTTTTTGCGGCTCGAGGAAGCCGCGTAACGGATGTTAAAATATAGGCTAACAGGAGAGCTAAAGTTTTAAATGACCCGCCATTTTTCAAGCCGGAGGAAGCTAGAAAAGACCCGCCAACTTTTGCTCGGAGCTTTTTCGGTGATCCGCGAAAGCTATAAGATATGACCGCGGAAGCCATAAATGACCCGCCATTGTCTTCCTCGGAGTTTTTTAGATGATCCGCGGAAGCTAAAAGCTATGACCGCGGAAGCCGGAAATGACCCGCCATTGTTCAGATCGGAGGTGGTAAATAACCTCCCGTTGGTTTGCTCACGGGTCCACGAAAGCTATGGCGCGGAAGCTGAAAACGACCCGCCATTGTCTTTGTCGGAGGTTTTTAGGTGTTCCGCGGAAGATTGAAGCATCCTGCGGAAGATTTGCTTGCGGCTTGCGGAAGCAGTTCATGTATACCGCTGATGAGTCACGCGGGTCGAGGTGCGGACGCCGGAGTGTTGAGATGCGGATCGCGGGTCGCGGTGCGGACGCCAGAATCTTAAAGCTGTCTTGTGGGTGTAAGCCGTAAGAGGCCAACGGTTTTCCCGCCAAAGTTCTCAGTTGACCCGCCGTGGATTTGCTCGCGGCCTGCGGAAGCTATAAACAATCTGCCATTGTTTTGCTTGGAACTTTTACAGGTATGCAGAGGCGTGTATAGGCCTTCATGATCAGTTTTCTTTGATTTGTTGTATAACACGTGGCCAATGGTGACCAGAATTGATCCGTTTGAACCCGTATGTGACCGGTAGTGCCCGAAACTGATCCGCCAAACCCGTATGTAACCCGCGATGGCCGGTATTTGATCCGTCTTAGACTGAAAGTAGTCCGCGAGCCATGTCCAAGTTTCGTGGTGGCTGGAATTGATCCACGGTTCTGCGAGTAAGTGATGACAGTCCAATGCATGGTTATCTCGACTTCATCGGTGACGTAAGGGTGCTGGTGACTGGCACTATGGTACCATGTGCGTAGGAGGCACCCTTTTTCTCACACAAACATTTTTTATTGTTTTTTCTTTTTTCTTTTTTATTAGTGAATAAATGTTTAAACGTGGCCCTGGATCCAGCTGTCATACTCATCAAATGTCTCCATCATCCCAAATCATGTTGTACTGTGTGTTGAGTGTATGGATTTTGAAAATTGTCACATCATTTTCTACTCCCGAAACCCAATTAACCTTTAAAAAATAGAAAGCTCATCTAAAAGCTCCATTGTTTTTGAGACTTTATAATAGATCTAAAGTATTAACCAACTAAATCATATTGGTTTTTTTGGAAAAACAAACAGATCTAAAAGGAATCTTAGATCTACAAATGTAGAATGTGACTATTGCTCAAACTACTTCAGATCTGAGCAAACAAAACCAGATATGGCCTCTATTGCTCAGAAAAAGTACAGATCTGTATATGAAATATTTTCAGATCTACGGATTTTTTTTTGGACTTCTATGGAACGGATCTGAAAGAAGAAATCATAGATCTGAGATTTTGATGAACAAAACTGAGAACCGAGACGAAAATCAGAAAGTAATTCGTTGCCGTGTCCCACGGATGGCGCCGATGAAGAAACATGGAATGGACCCGAGTCGGATCCGAGTCCAAGTTCCCTGGTCGTCAATATCAACGAACCACCGCTTTGGTCTTCTTCTCCGGTTACTCAGATCTGCCATAGAAAAGTGGGGGAGTGGATGTGACTGCTAAGAGAATGAACTCTTGTTTACAGACACAAAAATATGTGGGAGCCAAGGGTCCAAGAGAAGGTCCTTTCAATGAATGATAAATGCTCCTATAGGGACTCCATGGCTACCATCATGAACCCTAACCTTTATTGGGCCAGACCCGGTTAGGGGTTACCTCCACAAACCCCCAGCCCAATGGGCCTAATTAGTAGACAATAATAATAATGTAATATACATAAGGCATAATGTAATAAATAAAGGATCGTACCGGGTTTGACGTACCCTACACCTACAATAAGATAGAGAGATGTCTTCGAGAGAGACCATCAGCTCTAAAAAATATGTATGAGGTGATATAAAAGAATATCAAAATTCAACAATAATATAATTAGACATAGTAAAAATAATAATACTAATACATACATAGATAAGACTATAATATATGAAAAGAAAATGACATAATGATGTGTGATTTAAAAAATAAGGTAAAGAGAAGCCCTCAAGGTATTTCTTTTTCCCTAAAAGTTATTAACTTTAATTCTACGTCTCCAAGAATTCATATACCTAACCATGTCATCGGAGAGGTTTAGGTCTAGCAAATCATGCCTAACCCTCTCCTCCCAAGTTAATTTAGGTCGGCCTCCACACCTCCTCCCATATATAGTAATGTTTTCTACGAATCTAACAGAATTCGTCGTCTGCCTTCTCTTCACATGTCCAAATCATCTCAATCTCCACTATCTTATCTTGTCGGATATGTTAGCTACCCCTAATCTCTCCCAAAACACACATTTTCTTATTCAATCTAACCTTGTGTGCTCACACATCCAGCGTAGCATTCTCATCTCTACTACCTCCATCTTTCGCACTTGTGCTTTCTTGATGACCCATCAATCTGTTCCATATAACGTTGCAGGTCTTACTGTGACCCTATAAAATTTTCCCTTTAGTTTAGTTAGGAATCTCTTGTCGCACAATATACATGTGGCTGCTCTCCATCTACACCATTCTACCTGAATTCGATGGGCCACATCACTGTCTAATTCCCCATCGTTCTGGACAAATGATCCTAGGTACTTGAACTTCGTTACTTGCGGGACCACTTGCCCTTCAATGGTGATCTGGACGTCCTCATTGTCATTTACCTCACCAAAATCACCATGGAGGTACTCCATCTTAGAGCGACTAATCCTTAAACCTTTTGTTTCTAAGGTTGTTCGCCACTCATCTAGCCTCATGTTTAGATCTTGTTTCTCTTAGCAACTAACACAATATATTCTGCGAACATCATGCACCACGTGAGTGTCTCCATAATCGACTTTGAAAACTCTTCCAAGACTACTGCAAAAAGAAACAGACTTAACGCTGGCCCCTGATTAAGACCTACCTCCACGGGGAAAAAAATCAGTATCCCCCGCGAGCGCACAGACACTTGTTGCACTCATGTTATACATATACATAGTTATCTCTATATATTTCCTCGAGACCCCTTTACCCTCCAGACACTCCCAAAAAACTTGGCGTGGCACACTGTCGTACGCCTTTTTAGGTCAATAAACATCATATGAAAGTCGCGCTTCTTCTCCCTATACTTTTCCATAAATCTTCTTATAATGTGTATTGCCTCTGTGGTGAACCGCCCCGACTAAATCTAACCTCAATCACTCTTTCCCATAGCTTCATAATATGGCTTACTAGTTTGATTCCTCGGTAGTTACCACAACATTGGGCATCTCCTTTGTTCTTATAGATAGGGACTATGACGCTCCTCGTCCACTAGTCTGGCATCTTGTCAGATTTGAAGATAATATTGAACAAAGTAGTTAACCACATGAGTCCTTCTTTTCCCAGACACTTCCACACCTCTATGGGTATTTTGTTTGGGCCAACCACCTTAGCCCTTCCCATCCTCCTAAGTGCATTCTCCACCTCTTCCCGTGTGATCCGTCGACAATAGCAGTTATTCGGTTGTTGTCGTTAAAAGGTTGTGTTGTCATATTCTTCTTGGTAAGCTCTCCCATTGTTTAAAAGGTTGTGGAAGTAGGTTTGTCATCTTAGTTTGATGTGCTGCTCCTTAACCTATACACGTCCATTTGTATCCTTTATAAACTTCAAAGGCCCTAGATCTTGCTTTCTACGCTCCCTGGCTTTGGGAATCTTAAACATAGCATGTTCCCCCTCTTTTGTTTATGAACATTCATACATCTAAATGCATATTTAAAAGTTTGAGAGATGCCCACATGACGTGGGAAAAACACAGACGTGGATAATCATGTATCATATATTAGACATTTTTTTAACGGCAAGGCTTTCATTAAAAGAAACACCACAAGAACTTGAACCGTACAAGCAAGAAACTAAGGGGCTGTTAGGCTCACTGTAACATCCCGAAATTTCAAAGTGATATTAATTATATTACTTACTAATAGAGGGAAAGTTTACTCGGGTTGTCAGGAAATAAATAATAGAGTAGGAGTTGGTATGAGTCGGGCTAGTGTTGGATTAATGGAGACGGGTTAAATGAGAATGGGCCTTAGGTCCATGGGATTTCAGGGATATAAATATCCCCTAAACCCAAAAATATCTTCATTTCCTTACTTTCTACACACACACTCCAAAAACACACACACCATCTACACCGCCGCCGGGCCGAGGAGAGAGCGATTAGTGTGTTAACAAGTTAAACGAGATCCAAACAAGCTCAAAAGGTATGATTCTTGATCTTTGAAGTTTAAAGATCCAAGCTTTTTAGTGTATAAGCGACCGAAAATGGTCGGGAAGCGTAGTGGGTGATATTGAACCATAGCAAGGGTGTTAAAATCGCTCAAAATGCTGGAAAGAAACCGAACAGCGGCTGATCTGGACAACTTCGCCTGCAACTGGGCAACTTCGCCTTCAAAGCGATGAACTTCGCCTACAAGCTAAGTTCGCCTGATGAACTTCGCCTGCAAGCTAAGTTCGCCTGATGGCAACTTCGCTGTAAAGTTAAGTTCGCCTAACTGGTAACTTCGCCTGAGGCCAAGTTCGCCTGATGACAATTTCGCCTGAAGCCAAGTTCGCCTGATGGCAACTTCGCTGTAAAGCTAAGTTCGCCTAGCTGGTAACTTCACCTAAAGCTAAGTTCGCCTAAGGTTAACTTCGCCTAGAGCTAAGTTCGCCCGAGGGTTAACTTCGCCTAAAGTCAAGTTCGTTTAGAAAATAAATTAAAAATCTAATGAAAAATGTGTTAAGACAGTTAATGGAAATAAAATTTTTCCAAGCTGACCTGGCAGCTCGACCCCAGCCAGGGGCTCTGCCCCTTGGACCCTGCTAGGGGCTGCCGCCCCTAGACCCCGCTGCCAGGGGCGCTGCCCCCGGACCCCCGTTCGTTGTGGGTAGTAGTTAAGACTGGAAAGATGATATGAGTAGTGATAGTTGTTTGATACGTGTACTTGTTATACAGTCAGCCGTGCACAGCTGAAGAAAGGGATTACGATTAACGGTGAACGTAACCGTGTTCAGGTGAGTTTCTAGCCCCATTCCTTGTTAAGTTTTCGGGGCTGTGTGCATGCTCGATGTGTTGTTAATACATTTATCCTAAGTGATAAGTGTATGTCATATGTGATATGTGTGATAGATATGAATGATTGTTTGTCAGTACGCGAACGATTTTCGGATATTGCGCGTACTGTCAGGTTAAAAATAAAGGTACGAATATTATATATCGAAGATGTATGAATATTTCAAATGAATACTTGTCGGGGCGTGAACGATCTTCGGATATTGTACGTAACGACAAGGGGTATGGTTGTTAAATGAATGAGGTAAAGAATGCCTAGAGTGTTCTTATGTTATAATGTAAGTATGTGTATATAGGTACACGAATGGCATGTGAGTTCTACGTTCGACATAGTAAGTTAGGATGGCAAATCCCTCTAGCTTCTGTCGGACATAGACTCGGCTGGTGATGGCGTAGTTAAGGACTGCGAGCCTTATACGTGAAGTAGATGATATATGTAAACGTAGATAAGGACTGCGAACCTTATACGTAATGTAGATAGGCGTCAGCATAGGAAAGGACTGTGAACCTTATACGTGCTGTATTTGTAGCATAGGGGAGGACTGCGAACCTCGTACGTGCTATGAATTAGGTTGCAACATAGGGAAGGACTGCGAACCTTGTACGTGTTGTGGATGTATTTCAGCATAGGAAAGGACTGTGAACCATATACGTGCTGATTTTGTAGCATAGGGGAGGACTGCGAACCTCGTACGTGCTATGAATTAGGTTGCAACATAGGGAAGGACTGCGAACCTTGTACGTGTTGTGGATGTATTTCAGCATAGGAAAGGACTGTGAACCTTATACGTGCTGATTTTGTAGCATAGGGGAGGACTGCGAACCTCGTACGTGCTATGAATTAGGTTGCAACATAGGGAAGGACTGCGAACCTTGTACGTGTTGTGGATGTACTATGGTATAGGGAAGAACCGCGATCCTTGTACGTACCATAAATGGTGAACATAGGTAAGGACTGCGAACCTTGTACGTGTTCACGACCTTGAGTACAGGGATAGACGGTGAACTATGAACGTACTCTTGGTAGACTGAGGTTAGTGATTGTAGATATGTATGTATGTATGGTAGCAAGTATGTATGTAGAACAGAAGGGTAACTAGTGAAGTATGGGTATATATCTACGGATATGTGTGTATGTATATGTATTGTATGGCGTTCGATTAACTAGAACTCACTCAGCGTAGCTGACTTTTAGTATGCACGCAGGTGAGCTGATTATAGAGTTAGCATGAGGATGACACACGGCATGGATTGAACGGCTGGCATCTGAAGAAAGAAGTAAAGATGTTTTAAATATAAAGTTTTGTGTTATGGTATCAAAGAAAAGATTTAATGTTTTGTAACAAATGATTGATGTTTTATATTCCGCGAAAAGTTTTAATAAACTCTGATTTGAAGAACTGTGTTTATGAGTAAATCCGACGCTAAAGTAGGGCTACCGGTAACGGGGCCTTACACTCACATGTTCCTTTGGAATTGGGGTGGAATTGGAATTAGTTCCTTTAAAATCCCATGTTTGGGGTGGAAATCCAAAGAAACGCTAACTCTTTAATGTCGCCCAAAACCTTGTTAAACGAATTAACCTTGTTGTTAAACACTCTTTTTAGCTAGAACAAAGCGAACACTCCCAAAGAGGCGAGCGGGAACGGTCTAAGGCCCCCTTAAAGATGTGAATATCGGGCTCGGTCTCACACCAACCTCCATACTATTGCTACCACATCGGCACTAACACACCAACACTACCACATCATCGATACCACACTAGACTATCACACCACCACTACCATGTTGGACTTCTACATCACCACTATCACCCCGATTTAGTAAAATTATTAACTTACCTTAAACTTTTATTATCAAGAATCCTAAGCTTCGGGTCCACAAGTCGGCCAGTTGCTTCAAGAAAGTCGTGTCCGATTTTGTTTATTAATTCCAAAAACTGTGAAACCAAAGCTAAATCAAACTTGCTGCCTAATTAGGGACTAGCAGGGTAGTGTCGATTTTCTCGGTTAAACGATTCAGATTTTGATTTTAAGTTGGAAACTAGATTTGACCCAGGATCCAAATGACTGTAATAAGAACTGAAGATAATCAAAGGCTGATGAACAAGAAAAATCGAGATACTATTAATGTTTAGAAATTATGGGGGTGATTTTTGAAAAATCCAAATCGTATTCACAAATCAGTGAGTTTAGAAGGATCTTAAGTTGACAAATCAGTCAAGTCTGTTTAGTTTTCAAATTGTAATACGATTAGTATGATAATCTATTGATCACAAATTAATGCTAGAACTATAAATATATTTATAGTTTCGCTCGGGTAGAAGTTTTGGATGCGTGATCAATATAAAATTATTACAAGTTTTTGATTTAGTTTTTTCTTGCAATAATTAAGTGTTTATCCATACTATATCTCGAGTTTGTTTTTTTTTTTTTTTCACAAATCCATTTTAAAAATTGACTGTTTTAAAAACGAAATCACTCAAAATATGTTCTCACGTTTTGGACAGAACCCAAAATTGAATTCAATTCAATTCCACTTCATTACCATGCAAAGTGCATTGATGTATGATACACGCATCCCATTGGCACTTTGGATAAAAATGATGCACCAATTAGTCACCGTGAAATTTTGTGATAGAATTTAACCATGGTTACGAACAACCCAATATGGTTAACACTCTAGTTAGCAAACGTGTAGGTCCCACTCCAACCCCTTTAAATAGGACCTAAATCTACCTTCAATCCTCACCACCTTAACATATCTTATTATTCCTGTTTGATGATCGAATCATTCGTGGGTTTCAACTTCATTCTGTTGTAGTCGTTCGTTTTTTACGGTCAGTAATATCACTCTTTCTATATTTCATTATGTAATAATAATATATAGTTTAATTAATTTGTGAATATAAAACGAGCAATAAGTTGCACTGCTAGCAATTTTTTATTATAATAACTAAGTCATTTAAAAATTACTTTTGTGAATTAATGTGAATGAATACAGAAGAGATCAAGATGGCATCCAATGGGAACGGAAATGTTGGCGGAAAAGCTAGCGGAGTAACTTCGGGCAGGAACGGGCTGCCGAAGATACAGACGCAGAAGAGGCAAAACGGGATATGTCACGATGATAGTTCAGCGCCTGTTAAGGCGCAGACTATCGATGAACTCCACTCTCTTCAAAAGAAGTCGGCACCGACAACGCCACTTGATGGTGTTCAAGGTGCGTTTGCCAATATGTCCGAAGAAGAACGCCATAAACAGCAACTACAATCCATCAGGTATGTTGTTATCACGTAACTTCATTGTAAGTTACGAATTGTTTTTTTTTTCGATAGTGGAGTAAATAATATGTAAATTGTTAAACGTAACGAATAGAGATATGGTGGGGTCTAGCTATTGTCCGCTAGAAATTGGATGGTAAAACATTAAAGGCAAGAATCTGATGCCACGCCCCTTAATTATATGGTATTATATTGAAGATAAATATTATGATATTCAATTAATTTCAATTTATATATAAAAGTATCTGATTATATGATAAATCGTATAGCTATGTAATAATATGATAAAGTAACTAAAAGCATATATTTTGGCGTATGTATAAATTAATATATATGTTAATATATAAAAGTAGCTGATCTATGTACCAAAATCGGTACTAATTGTATCAAACTTTTGAGTTTCGGTACTGGTACGGGACCGGGACACCGGTACGGTGGTATTTCCCGAATTTTACCTTCAATACTGGTACCGTCCCGGTCCCGTACCAGTATCGGTACTGAACCGAATATTTCTGTAGCGGTACCAAGAATTCGTGATTTTCGGGACCGGGACCGGGACCGGTCGATACCGGTAAAAGAATTCACGTATACGTCTCTATCACTCTATGTAATCCACCTAACCGGCCAAAAATACAAGTGAAAGGAAAGTGAATATTTGTTTGGTAAAATTTTTCCAGTCAAAATATTAATTAATAAATTTTCCTAAAACAATTGAACTTTTACAAGGCTCGTCTACCTGGTAGGGCTGTAAACGAGCCGAGTCGAGTCGAGTCAGAGTGTGCTCGAGCTCGAGCTCGAACTTAATCGAGCTCGGCTCGTTTTCTTTATCGAGCTGAAAACTCGAGCTCGAGCTCGGCTCGTATAAAGCTCGAGCCGAGCTCGAGCTCGTCGAGCCGGACTCCTTTAATTTTTTAAAATTTTTTTATTTTTTATTTTTTTTATTTTTTATTTTACAAATTTTGATATATAAAAAAATATAAATTTTAACATACATATTATATAAATTTATAAATTAGAGAATTTATAAATTTATTTATTTTATTTTCGTTATTCTTTTATAAGGTTTAAGGTATCGAGTGACATAATATATGTATAATTTATATTTATTTAATTTCTTGGTATGATATTATTATATATAAATATTAAAATTTAGGGTTTAATCTAAACGAGCCAACGAGTCGAGCCAAGACCGAGCCACGAGCCGAGCTGACCCTGGCTCGAGCTCGGCTCGTTTAGAAATCGAGCCGAGTCGAGTCGAGTCGAGCTCATTTAGAATCGAGCTTTTTCGAGCCGAGCTTTTCTCAAGCTATTTCCGAGCGAGCCACGAGTCGCGGGCTTTTTGAACAGCCCTACCTGGTACAGACTATTGCCTCAAAAATGAAATGTCTCATGTTTAAAACTGGACAAATACGTAGTTTAATATAATAACTGAAACATTTGTTGTACAAAAAATTTGGAATTTTACAGCGCATCATTGGCGTCTTTGACGAGAGAAACCGGGCCGAAAGTGGTTCGAGGAGACCCAGCCAGACGACCCGAGACCCCGAGAGTGGCACACGCCCCTGACCACCATTATGCTCCAACATTTTCTGCTAGTGACAGCTCTCTCAAATTCACCCATGTCCTCTATAATCTCTCTCCTGCCGGTAAAAACAATTTACTTTCTTAAAATCTTTACAATGACTTAATTTTAACTGTTTTTTTTATTAACAAAATATATTATCTTGTGTAGAGTTGTATGAGCAGGCAATCAAGTATGAAAAAGGATCGTTCATAATGTCTAGCGGTGCATTGGCAACCTTATCTGGTGCCAAAACTGGACGATCACCAAAGGATAAGCGTGTGGTTAAGGATGACATCACCGGAGAGGAGCTCTGGTGGGGCAAGTATGTGTTTCTTTCTATCCAAAACTTTCTAATTTTGGCTCTGTCATCTATATATTTAGACAGCACGAATGCACGATCGATAGTTACTCTGCACATGCTATTTTTATCACTTATTGCTAGATGACGTGTACTGGTTTAGCTAAAAAAATGCAAAAGTTTCTGTCATGTTATTAATGTGGTCTCTCACTAACTTTCTAGTTTCTACTAAAAAGTTGCGTAATGGTTAAACTAAAAAACACGATTAGTTAATAATATGTTGATTTAATAATAAAAGTTGTGAGTTGGGTACTTGGGTGGGGATTGGTTAGAAAATAAGCCGGTCTACACCCAAGCCCCTTGACGCCCCTCACGCCCTAGACGCCTTAGGCATTATGGTGTTTAGCGCCTTATGAGAGGATGAAGGGGAAAAGGCGTTAGCCCAGTACGTATAGTCTTATTATAAACCGACGGAATTGAGTAAAATGATGTCGGTGCAGGGGATCACCGAATATCGAGATGGATGAACAAACTTTCTTGGTGAATAGAGAAAGAGCCGTTGATTACTTGAATTCTTTAGAAAAGGTATATCATTTTTCGTCATTTTCTTGATTTGAAGACTAAAACTTGGTTTGAATTTTGAGTTTTTTTTAGCTAGTTAGGTATCTTGTCTATTGCTTTAAATACTTTGAGGTTGACATGAATTTGTGGTTAAACGTGTGGCATCATTTGTGCACTCATTTAATTTAATTGCAATTCTTGTTTCAAAATGAGTAATTTTATCACAAGTGTCTAGGTAACTTTGTTGATATGTAACAAAGGGATTGACTTGAAAAAAAAATTTAATAAAAAGAAGGGACAAGCTATATGGCTATATGAGCACCACTTGACATACTATACATATTATACACACGTCACTGACATATCATACGACCCGTATAATGGTTTCCCCATATCAAACGGTCTGTGTAGTTCAGAAACTTTCATACGGGCTTGTATAATGCTATGTGGAAAGCCCGCATGATATGCCTTTATCTGACAGATCTGACATTGGTGTGTCTTGCTTTGTGGTGGCGGTGTATGTATAATTGTATAGTATTAGCCAAAAGAAAATAGTGGTGACCACTTTTGTGCATGTATGATGAGATAGATAAGATATGATAGATATAGATATAGATGAGAAGAATCTTGTATTTTTCCTCTAAATGCCATACTGATATTATTACATCATGAATCATGATATCATCATCATCCCTTTGCCTTGAAAGAGGCAATTTTTGTCGGTACATGAAGGCAGGGATGGAGCTACATGATTTGCTGATGTGTATTTTGTTATTGTGAAAAATAAAATTTGTCACTTAACAATTGTATATGCCTACATGAACTTTCAGGTGTTTGTGAATGATCAGTTCTTGAACTGGGACCCAGAGAACCGAATCAAAGTTCGAATCGTGTCGGCTCGAGCTTACCACTCTTTGTTCATGCACAACATGTAAGTAAATGAGTTAGTAACATACTCAAAAGTTAAAGACCCTCCAGATAAGTTTTTGTATTTTTTAAATAATAATAGTTTTTACAAGTTAAAAGCGAAAGGTAAAAAAGATATGTGTGTGTACTAGTGGATAACTGGGTAGGTTGCAGGTGCATCCGACCCAGCCCTGAAGAACTGGAGAACTTTGGTACTCCAGACTTCACAATCTACAACGCGGGCCAGTTTCCGTGTAACCGATACACACACTATATGACATCATCCACTAGCATAGATTTAAATCTTGGTAGACGAGAAATGGTCATCCTTGGCACGCAATATGCCGGGGAAATGAAGAAAGGTCTCTTCGGTGTCATGCATTATCTTATGCCCAAACGACAAATCCTGTCCCTTCATTCCGGTTGCAATATGGGCAAAGATGGAGATGTTGCCCTCTTCTTCGGTCTCTCAGGTAAGCCCGCTACCTCACCATCATCATCATCAATGATGGCGAGGATCACCATTCCCTACGTGGGCCCCGTCCCATATCTGTGCCTCAAGCCCATATCTAGTGATGCCAAATTGTCAATACTTTTTTGATATTGTTTTAATCTTTAATCATTTTTATATTTTTTTTAATAATTAGGTACCGGGAAAACAACGTTGTCTACTGATCACAACCGATATTTGATTGGGGATGATGAGCATTGCTGGAGTGACAAGGGCGTGTCTAATATCGAGGGCGGTTGTTATGCAAAGTGTATTGATCTTTCAAAGGAGAAAGAACCTGATATCTGGAACGCTATTAAGTTTGGGACCGGTATTTTTTATTTATTTATTTATTTTTTTTATAAAACCTTTTAACATGTTTATACTTTATATTTTCTAATGTTTTATACTTTACTTTCAGTGCTAGAAAATGTTGTATTTGATGAGCATACTAGGGAAGTGGATTATCTAGACAAATCTGTCACAGAGAATACTCGTGCAGCATACCCCATTGAGTACATCCCCAATGCTAAGATCCCGTGTGTGGGCCCACACCCGAAGAATGTTATACTTTTGGCGTGTGATGCATTTGGTGTGCTTCCACCAGTGAGCAAACTAAGCCTTGCTCAGACCATGTATCACTTCATCAGTGGCTACACTGCACTGGTACAGACTTTCACTTTCTGTGATACAACATTTATGGAGTCTACAATGTATAAATTAATTGATATCGAGTATGTATTATTTATGAAGGTGGCTGGAACCGAGGAGGGTGTAAAGGAGCCACGTGCGACATTTTCAGCTTGTTTCGGTGCAGCATTTATAATGTTACATCCTACAAAATATGCAGAAATGCTTGCCACCAAAATGGAGAAACATGGTGCTACTGGGTGGCTTGTTAACACTGGTTGGTCAGGTGGCAGGTAAATAAAATAATAACATAATTTCATTAAAAGCTGATGGTCCAATGTTTCATACACAATAAATACAAATGAGTTTCTTTTTATGTTTAGCTATGGGGCTGGGAGTCGTATGAAGCTGGCGTACACTCGGAAAATCATAGACGCGATTCATTCTGGTAAACTTTTGAATGCAAATTACAAGAAGACCGAGGTGTTCGGGCTGGAGATTCCAACTGAGGTTGAGGGTGTACCTTCAGAGATTCTTGATCCAGTGAATACTGTATGTTGGGTGATTGTTTCTTATTTAAAAAAATATATAAATATTTTTATCGTTATTAATGTTGGGTTAAATTGAACAATGCAGTGGTCAAACAAGAAAGCTTATAAGGAGACACTGTTGAAGTTGGGTGGGCTGTTCAAGGACAACTTTGAAGTGTTTGTGAACCATAAGATTGGGAAGGATGATAAGCTGACTCAGGAAATTCTCGCTGCTGGTCCCAACTTTTAATCACATGGTGTTGAAGACAGAAGTGTATGGTGATTGATGAGTATAAATCAAGGCTTCCTAGTCTAACATACAACATGTATATTAGTCTAGTTGTATGTTTTTGGTTACTTATGGAATTATTGTCATTTTGAACTTTGTTTTAATCTTTATATATCCAATCAAAGAAGCCTTTTACTTCATCTTGTTTTTAGCTTTATATACATTGTTGTTGAAAGTTGAAACTACTCAACTAGCCATTGGATTTGGGCTATAATTAATTATCTTGACCCATTATTCATAATTCGATCCAACAAAATAAAACAAATAAAAGACTACACAGACAAAACACATTTGTCCCATAACCAATTTGGATTAATCTTAAGTATAAAGGAGGCAGGAGGGTGTTGACTTGAGAATACAACCACGGGTAGAAATGAATTGGTCAAAGGCCAACTATTGGGTTTAAAACAAGGGAGCTGAACTGGGTTGGGTCAAAGCCCAACTATTGGGTGTAAATTTTTGTGACTCGGGTGTAAGTTTTCTACATAAGCTGCTTCAGATGTGTTTTTTTTTGTTTCTTTTTTTAATCTCATTGGCTCTTGTCACAACACATGGTTCAAAGAGCTTGCTCCGAGTGTCTTAATTCAATACGTATGCCAATGCTCTAGAAACAATATCCTCTAGATAATTGTTTTTTATATTGTATGTATGACCCAACTATCTTTTTTCGATACATATATGCAGTATGATAACGTGTGCCTAAAATATAATTGTTTCACATAATGAGTTTTTACACATAATCAACAAACATAGAGCCGTTTGTAACCCGTTTAGCTGCCACTTCATTGTAACCATTTGGATGAGAGACATGAATAACATTAACAACACATATAGCATCGTAATTTAGAATACTAAGGTCATGGAGCGAGAGTGCCTCAATCAACTAATAAAGTATTTGTCCAGTCATGCCTTCATAATAATGAGGTAGCTCAATCAGCCAAAGGTCATCGAGCAAGAGTAACCTAACCAAATAATGAGGTAATTCCAAGCTATGACGAGAAAATTAAAGATGCAACTTAACCCTAAGACGCAGTAAGTTTCTCGTTGTCATGAGTGTTTTTTTTAAACGACCAACAAACAGAGAATTGTTTAGATACTTCGTACGCCGTGACCCACGGCAAGAGACCACCTCCAGCTAACCCAACCAGCCGTGTGGAGCCTTTAAACGCTTTTAATGTTTTAGGAAAAACCGGTGCCCGTTATTATGAATTATGAGTACTTAAAGAGTTAAGTCTAACCAACTAACCATCGATGATTAATGGAGTTTTGACTATTCAATCAAAAGAACTAAATTCAATTTTGCCGACTAATTAACACATAAAAAGGTAAAACTTAAGTTAAAACTTAAAACACACATTATCTGATTATTATCATCCTATACCTCGTATCCAAAACACCAACACTTTTGTCCTACTTCATATCTCCGCCTTAACCTCGCCGTCATTCCCAACCCACCACCGCACTCACCGATGGCTTCATCGGAAGACATCGACACCACCACCACCATGCCCCAACCGTACAAACTCCGTCACACCCTAACCGGCCACAAACGCGCCATCTCCAGCGTCAAATTCTCCGACGACGGAACCCTCATCGCCACCGCCTCCGCCGACAAGACCGCCCGCACGTGGTCCACTTCCACCGGCTCCTTCCTCCAAGAATTCGTCGGCCACGACCAAGGCATCTCCGACGTCGCATTCTCCTCCGACGCCCGTTACATCGCCACCGCCTCCGACGACAAAACCGTACGCATCTGGGACGTGTCAAACGGCACGCTGGTCAAAACCCTAACTGGACACACGAACTACGTGTTCTGTGTTAATTATAACCCGCAATCGAATATGATTGTGTCTGGGTCGTTTGATGAGACGGTTAGGGTTTGGGATGTGAAAAGTGGAAAGTGTTTGAAAGTGCTTCCGGCTCATTCGGACCCCGTTACCGCGGTTAATTTTAACCGGGACGGGACTTTGATTGTGTCGAGTAGTTATGATGGGTTGTGCAGGATTTGGGATGCTTCTACTGGCCATTGTATGAAGACTTTGATTGATGATGAGAACCCGCCTGTTAGTTTCGTTAGGTTCTCGCCGAATGGGAAGTTTATTCTTGTTGGGACTCTGGATAGCACACTGGTGAGTGGTTTCTTGTTATTTTGTTTGTGCGATGGTTAATCGTGTTTATCGAGTTAGGGATTAGAGCTTGCTTAACTGCATTCTGCATTTCTATGTGAATTGACTGTAGTTGTTTAATTGTTTGATTAGCTTACGGTAATCGGTATGGTGATTGGTCATATCCCCAAATTATTGACTAGGAATTCACACGTGTATGTCAGTGTTGTAGAAACGCTAGGGCGCTAGTTGGGTGGTGGGGTAGGGACTAGCGATTAATCGGATTGGAGAATACAAAGTAATACATGTGTTAAAATTTTCAATTTTGACCAAATTGGGATTTTTACAACCATGGTTATTGTTAGTGACATACAAATGAATGTTACACATTGCAATGCAAAGTCATGTTTTTGAGATACTTTTGACTAATATGTACCCAACAACAAGTAACAGAAAAGTCGCGAAGACTTGGATTTTAGCGCGTAATTATTTTGCATACCTAATGTAAACCATGATTTAGTTTCTCTTAACATATAACATATTAGTTTGGTTTTGGATTTGCATATGCCGTATAAGAACACATCTACGAATCCTCAATGATACGATATATTTGAATCTTGGTATTCATTTATCATACAACTGTGTCCTTGTACCTATATCCTTGGAAGTTGGAACATATTTGTAATTATAGTATAAGACTGCTGGTGATCAAACTGGTGAGCGATTAAACTGGTGAGCAACATCAGTAAATTGCAGATGTTGCGATGAATTGAGGTAGACGACATGTGCCTTTGTGAGAGACGGATTAGTGGTAGAATAGTGGTTATATTTCTTGTTTGTTATGTTTCTTGATATTGTTAAAAGATTGTTTTAATGAGGTAGGTAGTGATCGCTTGATATAGCAAAGTAGCATAGGTTTATCGTTGTTAGTTATAAAACATATGCAATTGCCACAATCAGTTCTCTGTTTTTCATTTACGTTGTTTGCTGACCCCTTAGTACACTTGTACATATGTATATGTTGATCTATTTTGGTTAGGATAAGGGGACGTTGAGCTAGAGTTGAAATATTTCTCTCCAATTTCATTTGTTGTTAAGTCATTTATAACTCATTATTGTTTCTGAATTGTATAATTGACAATTTTAAGAAAGAAATTGTGTAGTTTTTACTAATGTAATATTTGTCACATTCTTGATTCAGAGGTTATGGAACTTTTCAACCGGCAAGTTTTTGAAGACTTACACAGGCCATAGCAACTCAAAATACTGCATTTCATCAGCATTTTCAATCACCAATGGCAAATACATCGTAAGTGGTTCGGAGGACAATTGTGTATATTTGTGGGAACTGCAAACAAGAAAAATAGTTCAGAAACTTGAAGGTCACACTGATGCGGTTATAACAGTTGCATGTCACCCAACCGAGAATATGATTGCTTCAGGGGCCCTTGAAAATGACAAAACAGTTAAAATCTGGATTCGAGAGGTTAAGAAACCAGAAGATCATACTGATCAGTAATTTCTGGACCCAAGATAAATTTCTACAAAATCTTTGTTAAGTTATTAATGGTAAGACATTTTTGTGGTTTATATTTGAGTTTAAGCTGTTTTGGTCTTTCCCTTTGGAAAGTGCCAAATAACAAACATAATTATTGAACCACTTTTAGCTTTAGTTATTATTATTATTATTATTATTATTATCAGATTCTGTAGTTTTAATGGTTTCTAGAAATCATCAGGTTTGAAAGGGTCAAACTTTTGTGAACTAACAGTTATTAATTGACTAGTTGTAATCCTTTGTGCAGTTTTCTGTTTGGACTCATTGTAGATTGACAGTTTTCTTTTGCTACAGATGGTTTAGTTGGACCATAAGCCAGGCCCATTTGTGCCACCATCTGATGAAAATAAATATAAAATTACAATCTTTTCTTTTATAAAGCTTTAATTTTGGTTATCTTTGGCTTATTAGTAGACTCAAAAGTGGTTTTCAAATCTTGCTTTTGGATTTTTTATTTTATTGTTGTACTAAATAATGGTTTGTCCTCACATCTTTATGAGATGAGATTTTTGAGGTATAATACTTCAAATTTCAAAAGCCCATATTTTATTAAAATGATTTGATTGTCACCAATTAAAAAGGTTAGGACAGGAATTCCAAAACAAATCTGTTTTGGTAAGAGTATAATTCAGTATTATATTCTTTTAATATATTTTGACGTGTAAGGAGATGAGCTATTTGAGATTGATTTGTTAAATGCTGGAGTGAGTGAGATCTATATCAAAACTTGTTTAGTTATTACATCAATAATATACATAATGAAAGGATATCAACCCTGGTCGTCTTCCAAAGATGCAACACTCTTTAGTCTCTTCCATCCAGTCGATTTTCGAATGACGAGTATTTCGATATAGATTAACAAATAACCTCTGAGCTCAGCTGATGCTTTAGAATTACGACTCTAAATAAACTGAACTTGAATATGAGTTAAGTTTATGATTAGTTAAAGACTTATTTAGTCTTGTTAACCTCTAAATGTATTATGTACATGTATATGAAAAAAACCTATACCACCGAAAACCCAATCCTACAGTGACCCACATTGATTTGAAAAAGCTAAAATATAAACTATTATTAGCATTTTAATGTCAATGACAAAAGCCTGACATTATCGGGGCAACTTTTTATAGTTATTTTTTTCTCCCTTCTAGAATCCTTTTTAGATGAGAATCGAATAGTTATATTATAATGATTTCAACTATCAATCAATATTATGTCTTACAGTGTCTTTTTTTTTTAAATAATTTATCTTTTATTGTTAATTTAAGAAACTATTTTATTTTATGTTTGGTAAGGAAAAAAACTCACATTTTATTATAAGTTTTTTCATACCTTGTTTTGAAAAATGAGGTATGTTTGTGGTGTTATGTAAATGAAACTAATTCATGTAGGCTACAAGGCAAACTTGATTGCTCATTTTTGAATTATTTTATAAGCTGTGGACCCACTTGTAACATGACTAATTATTGGTGGGGGTCAGTGTAACTACACATCATGAAACTACCACAAGCCCACACTGTCACCCCCATCTATTCAAACTTTTAGGGTACGTACAAAATGTCTCGATACTGATATTAGAAATAATTGCCAAAATCTATAAAGAATGTGGTCAGAGAGAGAGAGAGAGAATCTATGTAGATGATTACATATAAATTTATTATCTCAACTGCTTCTAGATGCCGAAGGTTCCATGGCATATATAGTTAAGTGTCACAAAACAATAATTCTTAATTATATATGTTTATAGTAGGACATCATATGCTAGTAATTCTTAAGGTCTCATTAGCCATTATCTTTGTGACTTCAATATGAGAGAATACCACATGTAATTATGAGCATTGTATTGAGTATGCCGTGATTTTCTCAGTTAATGGCTCGTCGATAAACTGTCGGGATAAAAGATGTGAGTAATGTGATTTTTCAATAGATTAACAATGGGATTTTCAGCGAGGATTATCGACGGTCTTTTAAAGTTTCACCCGATTGTGATAATAGTTTTCCCAGGTAATGGTACCATTGGTAATCGGTTTGTGATAATAGTTTCCCCCGCTAATGGTACCATTGGTAACCGGTCTTTCAGAAGCTTTAGTATAGTTCCCTTTGTTGTTATTGGTTTCCGTCGGTAGTTACTGATGGGTGACGTCCGTTGATGAAATCTAGTTGATAATGTTCGTTTATGTAGTAGTGAGGTCATCAGGCTTTAACCATCCGAACTTTTATGTTAATCAATCATTTGCAATTAAAGCTATGCTGTAATATGAGCATGAAACACGAGACACATTGTTTAGACATGTCAAACGGGTTGACAAGTAAAACAGTTTTGTAAATAAGTTACTAAGTTGTAAAAGAGGTAGTAATAAATTTAAAATGATTTGACATGTGAAACTTATAAATTATAGGGTAATTACCTGGATGGTCATTGTGCAAGGTTAAAATTTCACAATCGTTAAGTTACACTAAGTTGTAAAAGAGGTAGTGATAAATTTAAAATGATTTGACATGTGAAACTTATAAATTATAGGGTAATTACATGGATGGTCTTTGTGAGAAGTTAAAATTTCACAATTGTTTATAATAAATCACTCACTTGTTATCTTTTTCGTCCCTAAAATAGATAAAATATTTTTCATTTGATTTATTTCAGATGACTAATTTATCATTGTAGTTAAAAACAGAGAAAGCATCCGATCACTTTCCCTCACATCATAGATCACCATCGAGTGTACGTCCATCTCTGGTAAACCTCTCTGGCTACACGTACACTCTCTTTGTTCTACGCCACCAGGAAACTTCAATTTGTCGGATGGAATAGAGAATAACATAAAACGTACACTCGCTTTGTGTAAGCTTAACTTCATAGCTCACACTCTTAATCTAAAGAGACACGAAACAAATATTTTATTGTTTCTATCGATTGGATATTTCACTAGACGGTTTACATGTGCTTTACCTTTATATTTAAGCAATGATCTGAACAATAAAGTCAAAGTAGATTTGAAAAGTTTGCATACCATTCTATCAGCTTCCTGATTTATCACAAAGTTATATTTAATTCCACTATGAAGGACTATGGTAATCAAAGAGGAGCGGTAACTTAGGATCTTGAAGGCAAATCGATTGAGGATGTTAAAGCCCTTCATGGACTTTTGTCACCATCGTTAATTTTGTTACTGGCCGCAATTTGCGACATATTTTGCTTCAGATTTACGACAAATAATCGTTGCGACATTTGCGACTAATTTTCTACAACTGTTTGCAATTTTCATACGAAAATGCGACAACTGTTTGCTTTTTTTACAAAATTTGTGTTTTGTTAAGATATTATAAATTAGATTATTATTAATAATACAAATACCATTCTTAAGTTACGTTTGCGACGACTTTGCGGCCACACGTTAATTGTGGCTATTTGTCGGAAACTTAGAAATTTTAGTTATTGTCAAAAATTTGTGAGATATTTGTCACAAATTTTGACTTGTGGGAAAACTGTAGGCTAGTACAACACACTAGAAAAGGGACAGTTTTCTTACGGCAAATCCCTGGTAGCAAAATGGGTCTAGTGTTACAACCCATTTCGGATAATTATCCCAACGTTATTGAAAACCTTAATTTAGCGACATTATATCGACAAAAGCTATTTAGTATTTACATACTTAAGCCTTTTTAGTATCCTAAAGTAGGTCTTGATGGTCTTTCCTCATGTTCTAATTTCTTCATCTTTAGATCAAGATCAAAGTTCCTCCGGTTCCTCACTTGATAAAACTGAAAGTCATTTCCTTGGAATTGCGATTAACACGGAGGAAAAAAAAAGAGTGGATTGCAGGGAAATAATAAGTTATCTAGAACATAACTAAAGGTGGCTTTGACATTGAAAGTTAATTTGTATGCTAGCAACTTAGCTTTATTTGCAAAATGGTTGGCACATGTTATAATTTTGGAAATGCTTGATTATGAGATACATGATTGTTTCCATCTATGGTCGCAAATGGGTTAATGGTCACGTTTATCATAAAAAATGTTGAATATGGTTTGGATACATCGTAAGCTGGATATGTCATACAAGTCCTTAATCATACTCTTAGCTGGCTCTTCAGGTTTGGTGTTGGTTAAATGTTGTCCAGACTTTATGATCTTAACTGTAGACTTGTTGTCCATAAAGTTAGCTTAGATAATTAAGTAATGAAGAATTAAAGAAAAGATGTGTGTGTGGGTTTGTAGTTAGGCTATGAGGTATATTCTAACTCATCTTAACTTTACATAAGCATAACATCACTTATTGTTCACTCTTTCACTCCATCTCACCCAAAGGAAATTGTTTAATACCCTTTAACATCATCTAATTCCTATTAATTGTTAATTTAATATATTGTTCTATGTCTTTTAACACGTTAAAAGCATAACCCAAGGCCCTTTTTAATAAATTTAACATAAGTGAGGAGTGGTTTAATCTATCTTTAAAGTGTCATGTCATTTTAACTTATGTTGGGGTTAAAGTATACCCCATGGCCTTAGTGTAAATAACTAGATATAATTAAACTTCAGTCGTGATGATTGTTTTGGATAAAAATCTGCTAAGGATAATGTATCCAATTCGTTTAGTGAGGATTAGTGCTATGGTGATGAAAACAAGTATGTGTCGATTGCAAACACAAACACACGGATTTGTTACGGGGAAAAGCCCTTGATCTGGTTCTGATCGCCGGCACAAAAACCCCGGGTGATGACAAATCATCAATCACCACTTTATTAATATGAAAAATGAGGATACAAGGTTTAGAGATTATGATCAGTGTTTACAATAATTCTAAGTGTGTGTGTGTATTGCTGTCTCCTTCTACGAATGTAGCTGGTGTGTTATATATAGGGTGTGTGCCTTAACTGATCATAACTCAATGGAGTTATTAATAATAAATACAATTAACTAATAATCCCTAAAAATCCACCATTGCACTAGTAGAAAAAAAGCTTTTAATGACATGCGTCCTATGACACGCGAAGATTTATGACATGCAATTGTGTGTGTCATTGAGAAAATGTCATATTTTTTAAAATATAAATTATTTATGACACTTATTTTTGTGTGTCATTGCTATAGCGTCATAAATGAAAAATAAAAATTATAAAAAGAAAATGCGTGTCATAGTGTCAAGAATCTTGAATCAGTTCAAATAATAAACTTAACCCACCCACAATTTGTATATGCCTCTTATCTATCTTTAATGTTAATTTTCTACCTTAAAAAACCCTAACATATTATCTTCCGAGCAATTACAAACATACGCCTCTCACACATCGAGAGAGAGAGAGAGAGGGAGGGATAGGGAGAGGGAGGATTGGTCTGCCGATTCCGGCTACCCTTGACGATTGGAGATGGTGGTGGTCGCGATGGTCGTGGTGGTTGTGCGGTCAACGATCCCAAACCCACGGTTACCATGACTTTCTAGGGGTTCGATTACGGTTGTCTCCGGTAAGGTCGTATTTCATTATCTGAGTGTTATTCTGTCTTTGGTACCTTGCGGTCAAGGCATCTTCCTTCCATTCCTTTTTAGTTTTATTTGTACATTTAATTGGTGATTTTTATTCATTGTTGTATCTAATCTAATTGTATAGCTACAATTTAAGTTTATGGTTTAGTTTTTATTGTAATTTGTATTCTGACTTTGATGGTTACCCCTCAATTGGTGTGTGTGCCCTGCCAATTTATGATTTTCCCTGTATTGTTAACACATCTAAGCATGTATGTTACTGGACATGATCTAGAAATTTGTTTATAAAAGTTTAACTTATAATATGCTATGATTCAGTTAGTGGTGTCCCTTGATTATATGATGCAGTATCTTTTGATGTAGTAGCCAAATCTCACTTGAAGATTGAATACTTGCATATGTATTTATAAAGTAAATGCAGTTTGTATATACGACCTTACCACTTTATAAAAACAAAATTATGACAAATAATTGGAAACTATTTAACATGATACTGCAGTTCATGTAAGTGGTGTTTAGATTAATAGTTATTCCAATCTAATATGAAACCATTTAAAGACACATTGTTTTTGTAGTGGTATATTCTTTTCATTATTTGGTGGCAAATTCAATGTTTTAATTTCAGGACACGGATTTTGGGTGAAAATAATCAAAGTAGAGTTGGCTGTAAAGCATGGCTTGAAGTTTTGAGGGAAAAAATTAATATAAGAGAAGAAGCAAGAATTAGAGTCTCTAGGCGAGCCAAGACACCTAGAGTTGGCAGTAGAAGTACTGATCTAGAAGTATTACAGAACAAAAGGTTCAAAGGATACAGGTGGGGAACATACTCCCATTCTTGGTAAAATGGATCAATGGAGGAATCTAAGACAATGGTGGCAAGCAAAGGTAATATGTGCAAGTAATTAAGACAATGTCAAATAATCTATTAATAGAAGCTGGTGGGGTGCACACGAGCCGCTCGCGAGCTACTTGAGAGTTCGTGAGAAAGCTCGATCGAGCCGATCTTAAACGAGCTCAAGCCACCCCACAACCATAAACTAGCTTGTACTTCACAAAATTATTAATTAACATATATGATGTTATGAAAACATTACTAAATAGTAAATATTATCTTATATAGATAACTACAATTGAAAAATTATATAAAAATATTTATAAATATATAAAATTTAATCAATAAGTAGTAGACGAGTCTAACCCTAGCCAAGCTCGAGCTTGTAAAGCTACCCACAAGCCGAGCTCGAGCTTTATAAATACTGATCAAAACGAGCTGAGCTCGAAAGATCCTCCTATATGTTTAAGTGGATGTATGATTTGATATTTTTATTGCCAAAAGTCCAAGTAAAAGTTAACATATGCATAATCTTTATGTTTTTATACACCGTATGTTATAAACCTTGAAACAAACGAGTGGTTTAAAAAAATACAATAATGTATACAATAATACAATGGTTAATTTGACAGGTATACATGGACTCGGAAATCATGGCAATTATGTCTCAATACATGCCTCTCGACAACCAATACCAAAGTCATATTGTTATTCATGAAAACGAACATCAATCATCAATCTTATGATGCATAAGGTAGTTTATCAACTTTATTAGTTTTGTTGAATTATTGTCATGTTGGTTTCTTTTCACAAGAGTTTCCATATACATATGAAATGGCATGGGGCAATTTCAGACAAAGGACGTGAACTGTGCGTGTTAGGTATGTGTGGTTAAACATCAATATGAGTACATGCTTATACATGCTAGATTGTTATCTTAAATGTGATAAAAACAGTTTAGCTACAGGGGTTGGCTGGTCTTGATTAGTTTGTGTTTTATCTTAAATGTTTAGCTATGTAAAAGCTAAACATAAACACATACACCAGCGTGCCGCAACGCACAGGTTCAATACCTTGTTAAGAGAAAAATTATATGTTACTAAGCCATGTTTAAGTGACATTGGCAAGATTTATTATAATGCATACAACCTCCTTAATCTTTGTTTTATTAAGTGGCCAACCTGACCCGATCCGACACGACCCGACCCGAATAGTCGAACCGACCTGAAATTTCTTTCGTCTAGTTCGAGCATCTAAAAACAGGCAACAACCACACTGCTAATAATGCAAGTATTCTGTTCATAAACATAGTATTCTTTTAACAAGATCTTAGAATGTGTCTAACTGAATTTAGTTGTTTGTAATTGTGTAGTGTGTAAGGCCCCGTTACCGGTAGCCCTACTTTCGTGTTGGATTTACTCATAAACGCAGTTCTAATATCAGAGTTAATAAAAAAAACATTCGCGGAATATAAAAACTTTAATAAAACATTTCATAACAATTCAAAACTTGTCTTAAACAACCAACTTGTCTTTCGAAAACTAAGTAATTAAAACATAACACGCCCTGAGCCTTCCGATGCCAGTCTCTTATTCAACGCCACGTGTCCCCTCAAGCGAGCTGCCTCATCCTACTCACCTGCGTGCATACTAAAAGTCAGCTACGCTGAGTGAGTTCTAGTTAATCATACATTATAACATACACACAAACTTATATTCTTTCATTCATACTTTCATACTTTCTTTTGTACTAACTTGCTTTCATATCTTACGTTATAAAGAGCATTACGCCCTACATTCCTCGAGTATTATTAGGGCTCGGTACCCTCCTTCCTCGAGTATTATTAGGGCTCGGTACCCTCCTTCCTCGAGTATTATTAGGGCTCGGTACCCTCTTTCCTCGAATATTAGTAGGGTTTGGTTCCCTAGTTCTCGAATATTAGTAGGGTTCGATTCCCTCTTCGTTACCATACAACCATACATCATACCTCGAGTATTATTAGGGCTCGGTACCCTTTTCGTAACCATACAACCATCCTTTCATTCTTTTATTAACTTTATCACATTCATACACATAAGCATACATATCATACTTACCTTATTCATAGCGTTACAACCTGACAGTACGTGCAATATCCGAAGATCGTTCACGTACCATCAAGCAATCATTCAGACATTTCACATTATTCACCTAAGGCATACACTTATCTCTTAGGATAAGCGTATTAACAAACATATTGAGTATGCACACAGCCCCGAAAACATAACACATAAATGGGTCTAGAAACTCACCTGAAGTCGGTTACGTTCACCGTTAATTGTTATTCCTTTCTTCAGTTGGGCGCGGCTAACTGTATAACAATTACTCGTATTAATTATCTATTACTAGCCATATCACTAGCTTATTTGTAATTAATTCATTCCTTTCTAAGTTCAGGGACCATTCTGTCCTTCTGTTAAACTTCAATTCGTTACTTTGGTCTTAGCGAATTAGACCTTCTAATTCGTTATCTTTGTTAACGAATGGTCTTAAAGAATCAAGGGTAATTCGTTACCCTTTTCCTTAACGAATCGGATAAAGAATCAAGCCTAGTTCGTTAGGCTTCCTTATGCGAATCAGCTAAAGAATCACCCTCTGGTTCTCTAAGTTCTCTTAGCGAATCAGCTAAAGAATCACCCTCTAGTTCTCTAAGTTTCCTTAGCGAACTAGCTAAAGAATCACCCTCTGATTCTCTAAGTTTCCTTAGCGAACTAGCTAAAGAATCACCCTCTAGTTCTCTAAGTTTCCTTAGCGAACTAGCTAAAGAATCACCCTCTAATTCTCTAAGTTTCCTTAGCGAACTAGCTAAAGAATCACCCTCTAGTTCTCTAAGTTTCCTTAGCGAACTAGGGTTAGGTCAGGGAACATTCCCTGACACCTTTATCTTTTCCGGCGCCGTCATCGCCGGAAAACCGCGTTTTCGTCGGAAAAACGAGATCTCACTCGTTCTTCCACCGTTTTCATCGTTTTTCGTCCCGTTTGATCCAGATTTGAGCTAGGGTGATCCCTAAACTCATCTTAGGTCCGGTTTATACCCGATTCCACCCGGATCTTGTGATTTAAACGGTTTAACAGTGTCGGCTCGTCGTTACGTGACTATAACTAACGTTTTAGGCTCGTACAATATTAAACTATCATTACCTCGGGTCGGTGCTCGGTTTTCTTCTTGATTTCGGCTAGAGATAAGGAAGAACTAGAGAGAAATCTTAAGTGTATGTTTTGGGTGGTGTATGGAATATGTGTGAATGAGGATTAAATGGATATTAAGGGTTTATATATATATGGATCATGGGCTTAAGCCCATGGTCTTTCCTTCTTTCTTTCCTAACCCAAGTCCATAACCCATATTCATTTACCCAACAATAGCCCAACTCGTATTCTATTTATCTAAACCGATAACGACCCACTATGAAATAACGAAATTTATTTTTATTATAATAACCGAAAGTAGGATGTTACATAGTGTCCAACTGTGCCTGGATCTACCAATTGTGGCTATTATATATTAAACTTCGTGAAGGAGATCACTGATGAAGGATTTGAAATACTCGTCAATAACAATGTAAGTGTAACATATTCTACTTTATCTACTCTAATTTACAAGTTAGATTATGTTTATATTGGTTTGTTATGACCTAATTCGTTTTGATTCGACCAATTTTTTTTAACATTTTCTTTGTTTAATTTTCTTTTTAGATTGGGGGAGGCAAAGATGAATAGGGGGAGAAGGGTATTGATGGAATTCGAGAACAATGGTCGACTTATGTGCAATAGTTTATTTTCCGATGATGTATTTTTTTATTGATTGTTAACAATATTTTTGTTTACTAGGGAATATTTGTAATATTGACTTGGAATCTCTAATTATGAAATGAAATGGTTAGTTTTGCTTTATTTGTATTTTATGTTGTTTGCCATGAGAATTTAATTATTGTCATTAGTGTAAAATTAGGAATTATACAAAAAAGTAAAACCAATTTTTTTCAATAAAATAATACAATGACACGCATAAAGGCAAGTCGTATGTACATGTCGTAAATGTGAGGAAAAAATGCGTGTCGTAATTGCATGTCATAAACGCGTGTCATAAAACATGACACGCGAGTGCATGTCATTATCAATATATGACTGGGCCATTAACTACAAGCATTTGTGTGTCATCTGTATGCTTTATTGACATGTATTGTGTGTCGTTAAAGGTGTTTTTTCTAGTAGTGTTGCCTTCAATATAATCGTAACAGCCACTTTGACCACGTGCTCCATCACTCAGGCTGCGAAATAGGGGGTAGACCAGGTTTTTTAGCCGTTACATCTGTCAAATATAATGTTATACACAGGGAACAATCATTAGTAAATAATAAATACTGAGGATCCTTGATCCTGACAGTATCTGGAACACACGCTAAGGATAACTGATCCAAAACATACGCCAGGATAACATATCCACAGTGTCAAATTTCTGTGCACTAACAATGATGTCAACAAGCTTAGTGAGTTCATGAACAATTAAAGTATCTTCAATATAAACAAGGGTCAAGTTATTCTATAAATAGTAACAAAAATAAGAAAAATGAGAATGATTTGTGGCAATAAAAGTAACAAAAGAAAACCCTATAACCAAAATAAAAAAAAGCATAACTCAAAACAAAATAATTTCGAAAAAAGTAAAAATAAAACAAAAATGTTTCCCCCGTTTTTCTCGTTCTAAAAAAAACTTAATGTTGAGGAAAAAAATTATTGTTTCTTTTTTATTTATCATTGTGTTTTTTCGTTTATTTTCGCAATTGATTGTGTCATTTTACTTTGACTTTGTGCCTTTTATTTCTTGATATTGTGTTATATTACTCAATACTATATTATATATTGCTCGTCATTGTGTTATATATTGCCAGTAGTTTGAGGCCCGTGTGTTAAACGAGTAATTGATGAAAATTCTAAACTTTAAACAGTCAACAAAATGATCATATATTATTAATACAATTATAATTTACATTACATTACAGAAATTACATAACTAAGATTACACAAATATGTTACAACTAGGTAAACATTCCTTGTACACTACGTTTGTGATTGTTATCAAAAATCAAAATCTTTAGTCCATGTCTGCTTGTAACTCTTGATATAGTCACGTATAGTTGTCCGTGTGACAAATAAAATTCTTCAAGTACATACCAACCATAGATAAATAATAATATATTAATGAAACTAAAAACAAATATATTCATACAAATAGAATATCATATATTTTAATCAATTAAGATGATGTCATTTGAGATCATATACTTATGTTGTTTATTTGAAAAACATGATTATCCCAGAAACTAGATTACCTGAACTTTGATGAGATAATCATCCTTATAATCTTTAGAATTTAAAATTGATTGATCATGATAAATTAGTTGTCATTAATATTCTGTGCATGGCAAAATTTTAATTGATTTTGTATTTTATAATTAACAGTTGTATAATCAAGCAACATATAAAACCGAAAATTAAAAGATAACACAAATAACAATGATTATTTTGAGTTAGCAAAATATCAGAAGATTTAAAGTTGCATAAAGTGAATGTATTAATTCTTATTTATAATAGTTGAAAGTATTGGATAAGGAATGTTAAATTTTTAATACTAATCCCGTGTTATCAGTTATTATTATGGGTAGTTGTTGGAATATTTAATTAATCGATATATATATGTTTTAACAACTTATAGGAAACAATAAAAAAACAAAAATTTCAGATTTTATGGAAGTATGGTAAATGACTTTTAACCGGATTAACTATTTTTTGTTTTAAACTAATGTAAAAATGGAATATTCTTAAAATGTAATGAGAAGCATAATTAAGTTACAAATAATAAAATAAATATAACAAATATTTATATTAAGTTATATTGTAATTAAGGTGTCAAGTTTAATGAATTTTTATAACATATTTTAATAATAAATGTTATATCTGTAATTTTTTTAAAATAATTTTGTGTATAGCTTTATTATTTTGAATATAAACCATAATAAGCACTTTAATTATGTACTGACCAACAAATTTAACTTTGCCCCATTGAAGGTGTTGGATGATTTGTAAAACATTAGAAAAAACTTCTTGGGGGGGGGGGGGTTTCGGGGGTCAAAAGAAAAATAAATTGGGTGGCTTGGGATTCGGTGGTTAAACCGAAAAAGTATGGCGGTCTAGATGTGGGTGGTCTCGGCATGATGAACTTGGCTTTACTTTCTAAGTGGTGGTGGAGATGGAGAACTGAAAAGGATTCCTTGTGGGTTAAGTGTATTAGAGCGATCCACACCATCTGCTTACATACGGATGGCAAGATGGCTAAAATGTCTATCTGCGGGCTGTGGCAAAAAATCTGTAAAAATGATAAAAAGTTCGCGGCTTTGAGTCTCAATATAAACAGTTTCTTTGTCAGGGAAGTAGGGGTTGGTAATAATACTAGGTTTTGGCTTGATACATGGTTAGGCAGGTTCCCGCTGAAAGAGGTTTTCTTTGATCTCTACAAGTTGGAGGTTAATAAAGGTTGTCTTGTTAAAGATAGATTGGCTTTTACTGGGAATCGGGTAGCTGTATTTGTTTGGGATTGATCTAAATTGCATCTATCTTAAGAGAATTTGGCTGATATAGAATATTTGAAAGAGATGGTGGTTTACTTTTCTCTTCAATTTGGCAAAGAAGATGGTTGGATATGGACTGGGGACTCCTCGGGTTTTTTTTCGGTACAAAGTTTGAGAAGTAGAATGGCTTACCATTTACTTGGGGACGATTCGCCATTTTGCACATAGGAGTCTTGGCTTCCCATAAAAATAAACTGCTTCATTTGGAGACTCTTACAAAATAGGATTCCGGTTGCGGTTAATTTAATCGCTAGAGGGTTGAACTCAGTAAATGACAACTGCTCGAGGTGCTATTTGGCACCTGAATCGTCGACTCATGTTTTTCTTGACTGCCCTAGAGCGAAAGAAATTTGGAGGGCGGTCTCTCTTTGATGTCATTGGGATTTAACTGGTTTTGATAGTATTGAGCATTTGTTGGAGGTGGCAAAAGATCCATGTGACAGATGGGGTAGGCGTTTTTTTGGGTCCGATCATCTTCTCCTCCATTTGGTTCATTTGGAAGCAATGAAACACTAGGATATTCAACAACGGGTGCTTTTCCGCTCACTTTAAGATAGATGAAATTTGACTAATCTTTTTGGATGGATTAAGAACAGATCTATTCATAAGGATATTGTTTGGCTTTATTGGGTTAAATCCCCATTATCATGTTCTCGTCATAACCGTTAGTTAGGGACTGTTGTATTATGTGGTGGCTGTGTTTTGTTTTTGGTTGTGGTTTGCTCAAGCTACCTGCTGGAGGTTAGTCCAATTTAATAGAAGTTTGGTTGTTGAAAAAAAAAATCAAACAAACAAATAACACTAACATAACCCCGATTCGTTGTATTTGTATAAAAATAAAATTAACAAGTTAATATTAGATTGAAATTATGTAATAACTAATGGAAACGGTGTTCTAGGTTTCAGTATCCTAAATGATTTTTGGAAAGCGAAAATAGCGGAATGAGATTGAAACAAATTTTTTGGTTTAAAGTTTTGAATGCTTTTAATCAAGTAATTTGTCTTATAAGGCTTGTCAAATTAAATATATTTAAATATAGAAAAAAGTATAATTCAAGTCCTAAAATATATGTTTGTGAAACTTTTGGCCTGAATTATGCAAGAAAATATTGAAAACTAAATATTGATCTTCTTATTGTTAAACCCTTATAGTACACAAAAACGTCATATAAATAAAGACAGATAGTTCATAGAGTAAATTATTATACATATGGATTATAATTATAATAATAAACATCAATGATTAAATGTTAAACAACAATATATATATAATATGTATTATCCATGTTTGCAATATTTATACAAAATATTTAGAGAAAATTAAGAAATACACGTTTTCTTGAGTTCAAATGCATATAATAAAATTTTGTATTCAAATTTGAAAGAAATCTTATATAAAAAAATTATACACTGTTACTCGAATCCCAGTTTAAAAACAATTTGTAGTTTACTATAGAAATCCAAATTCTTTGACAATGATGCACCTTTATTTTTTTAATTTGCAATTAACTGTTACATATAATTATATTCTAACAGACATGCAACTTCAATTTTGATATTTCCTTATTTTCTTATTTCACCATTAATTTTAATAAATGAATCAGTTATGATTTACATTTAATAAAGATAAGAACCATATACTGAAATAACTTAAAAGATAAGGAACATAATTGAAATTGTTAAAAAAAAAAGATAAGAATGACTATGAGATTGATAAGTGACAAAAATGAGCAGTCTTTTATTAGAATAGATAGATTTATTACGGCTTATTTATTTATTTATTATTGTGTTTTTTGTTTATTTTCGTTATCGTCTCATTTTCGTTCTTTTATTTTGAGTGAGAAAGACCAGGGGGGGGGGGGTCTACCTTTATATATTAACACTTTTCTAAACAATTTTTTTTAATGTAAACTTATTATTAGCAAGCGTATTAATGGACTTGAAATCCAAATTAGTATTAGTGAGATATATATATATATATATATATATATATATATATATATATAATTAAGAAGTTTGGTGCCGCAAGGACTGATGTGCTAAAAACAGTCAATTAAATATTAACTAAACTAAACAAGTAATAAAAATTAGACTTAAGACTCAACTACATAAAACACCGGCAAGTGAACCGGTCAATCGTACTAAAGCTAAGTAAGTCCGGAATATCGAACCCACATGACTCTATAAATTACGTTAATTAACTAATTAAACTCGACTTACGATACGACTATTTATTATTAATGTTTTAAGGGTGTTTTTAAACTAATATTAAACTAAGAAAATAAATAAACAAGTAAACTAAGAAACAAGCAATCAAAACAAGATCGAAACCAATAAGAAAAGGAATCTACCTAGGTAAGAATCCCATGTATCAACAATCATCAAGCAATGGACAACTAATATGATATGGAAACTGATTTCTAAACGTATTCATCTAACAAACCCTAAAGGGCCCTCAATCGCATCAAGTAAAATCCTAAAGAATGAATATTAGATTATTAAGCAATCAGTTATATTGATTTCCTTACAGTTAATAATTAGGGTTAATTAATAGTATCTAAAGCAAGCAATCTTACGAAACAATAAGCCCTAGATAACTTGACAAGCTAAACACGACATAGTCACACCCCGACCAAAGGCGGCGGAACATGTCGGGGTGTGACAGATTGGTATCAAAGCCACAAGACTATAAGATAGGTGGTTAGACGTAACGACCTAGTATAGTCTTTACTTTAGGGTCCTTATACGTTTTGCCTATACGTCTTTACCCTACTTGATTGTTCATTACACATGTTTATTTATATACTTATATATTTTATCAAATCATAAATATATACATACACACACTTTCATAGTACTCCAGGGTATCCTTACCTTAAAACGCAAAAACATTAGTTTTTTTATTGTGTTTTATGGATCACGAGCTTAACTTGGATCCAGTTGTTTCAAATCTCCTTAAAGATTGTCTCATATGAGATGACCACTTTAAGTAGTCGAATGCGAGCGTTCCTCTCGCCATCCTAATTTTCGGTGTCAAAGCAATAGAACTGCGGTGGTACGTGGACTAGCGTTTTGACATGACGTTGTATTCTGATTTATTATTTTTGTTACAATCATTATTTGAGTCGAAGACATGTAAAAGACGCGGTGATACGTGCACATGTTTAGACTCCAACATGATATTTTTGTAATAAAGGTTTTTAGTGTCGGAATATCAAGTCATGGTGGTTCTTGCACGATTTTTCCGCCTTAAAATCTTAAAACATTATTATTACATTTCAAGAATTTAAACCATTTTCCCTTAATTTTGTTATAAATTCTTATCACAAGTCTTCATTTATAAATGTTATATTTTTTTATTGTTAATAATTCTTTTATATCTCGATTTTATACAGTAAAATTTTACACCAATTTTCTCATTTTGATTTCACGATAATTTTTATTACAAATTTCGTTCATTATGATCTCTTCGATATAAGTTATATATATATATATATAATCATATTAAGAAGGTTTTATAATAAATTTCACTTCAACTTTTCAAGTAAATTTTCCTATTGTATAAA
Source organism: Bidens hawaiensis (assembly GCF_021521415.1). Classification (NCBI taxonomy): domain Eukaryota; kingdom Viridiplantae; phylum Streptophyta; class Magnoliopsida; order Asterales; family Asteraceae; genus Bidens; species Bidens hawaiensis. The sequence continues at coordinate 2,117,800 of NW_027491177.1, read as the reverse complement.
CTTTAAATTGTCTTTAAAGTCCTTGTACAAAAAGTTTATAAAAAAATTTTATTTTTATAACTATTCCGTTTATTTTGGACGATCACTTCAAAAATTTTAATTATTTACTTCTCACGACATTTTAAATTACACCACATCATATAATACACGTTGTAAAAATTTTCGCTACCCAAATTTATTTTCATAACAACTTTAATCATGCAATCTTTGAATCATTATAAATTTTCGCAAATAAAAATTTACATCATACGATTTTTCACGCTTTAAAATTCTTATGATAGTTTTGCCATGATTTTTCAAGAAAATCACAAACTTATAGCTTGTAATTTTCTTGAAACTCTCATGCAAAACTTCATAGGAATTCTAGTTTAAAAACAAAAATCGTTTACTTGGGATTTTTCGATTTACAATGCCGGTCATTTTAACTTACCATGATATTCTTCATTACATGATATTAAATAACGAACTTGGTAAATAAATTTTCATTACGCATCTTAGTATTCCTAAAGCGACATTCATCATTCAATATTGAGACCTCATAACAAATTTTAACATTCAATTCACTTATTTTAAACTCCTCATAAGCAAAATTTTAATTTGCTCCTAAAAAAAATAAAAAAAAAATAAAAAATAAATAATTTTTTTTTTCTATTTAAATAACATATATATATTTATATATATATATATATATATATATATATATATATATATATATATATATATATATTAACTTGTAATTTAATTATCAAACGTTTCATGAAAGTTTCGATCCTTAATTATAAATTATGATATTTTCAATTTAAAACTTATTATTAGTCAAAAGTTTCCCAAAACGCAACCACAAGCCTCCAAACACCCGTATCCCATCTCATACTACCATCCTAAATCAAACCATCCTTACCTTTCAAAAGTTTCCCGCGCACTCAAATATTTCCTCAATATGAACGAAACCTAACACATCTACTCAAAGCCTATGCATGCCCAAGATATACAAAAATCAACCCAACAAAAGGCTCTAACTGCCGACACTTTTACGCCACGAAAACCTATCAAACTTACCATCCAAATGCTTTAAGGACACGACAGACACATTCACCAAATGCCTTGGACATAAACAAACCAAAGCTTACCCAACTATGACTCAATCCTTCGACCCATGCTATGTCAATTCACCAAACCATATCACCACACCGTTTCCATCCAACCATAGAGTTTGATATAAAAATAGTAACCCGAACACTCCTTGTAAAATACATGTATAAACCAAATCTCAACACAAGCTAGTCAAGGTCGACTTACCTAACCCATCAACTTACCCGAACTCAAATAAGCAAACATCATCCTAATAGCCCAAACACTACTCACGCAATTATCCAAGCCTAACCCACTCAAAAGACCTAAACTCAACAACCCCCATCCCTTCAACTCAAGAAAACTCAACTACCCAAGCCGACCTAAACACTCTCACTTACTACTAAATTTCCAACCCATTCATCGTACGAAGCCTAAGACCCCTTCCTACGCATGCAAGCTTCGTTTTCCCTAATTTTTTTTATTTTATATATATCCAACTAGGGTATTTATAACAACCTCATATGTTCAAATAATCACTTTTAAATTATAAACTCTTTCAAGATTAACGATTTACATATTGTCCAAATCTTATAAATCATTTTTTCAAAAAAAAAAATCTAAGATTGTCATGACAACAAAATTCTATTAGGAGGATTTGCTTTCAAAGATTATTAAACAATTATATGAGTGATTTCAAGATTTATAAATATTGTCACCTAAGGTGATAAATCTCATAAAGACTTTATAAATGCGAGGTTTCATTTTGAATGTTGAATGCGAGATTTATTTAGTAACAAATTACAACTTTCCTTATCTTGTATAAACTCAATGATCATGACTCTACAAATCTTTTTGGGACGCATTTATAAATACCATAGATACTAGACCTTGTGTCATGAGTTTTGTTCAATAACGATTTACGCGAGCTATTACCTCTTATTATCGCCAGCTTCATTTCATCAATATTTTTTTCATCAGAACCGCTTTATGTATGCAAACTCCTTTATCAATTTGGGTTATAAGATTTACATTCGATAATGATTTTAATATTTTCCCTAGCTATGCGTTACCGCGATGCTTTGTTATTATGTTCATTTCTTAGAAACAATAAAACGGCCTTACTTAAGACCTAAATTGCAATTCTAGTCTATTATACGCTATGCGATTTACATATTTCGACATTTAATTCGAATCTCACAATTATTGCGATTTTCTTTTCATTTGATGAGATGTTTCGATAATATTATGCACATGAGATTTTCATTTTGTGTCTTGTTTATTCATGACCAAATACAAGCTATTCAATAACAATTTGCGTAATACTTTCAAAACCTTAACTTCGCTAAAAAAAAATCTCGTTTATCTTTTAAACGATGTTTTCATGACTATTTTACTTATATTTGGGCATTTATGTAAACACGATTTTATACCTTATTCTATATCATTTCATCTAATCTATTAACGGCCTATGTGTGGCTGTCTTCAAGTTTTGACGCTATTAGAAACCGTTATTATAATAACGATTATATAAATGGTTTCACAATAGTGGTCGTGTTCACGTTTTTATCACATTTCATTGATTGTTTTGGTTGTAAATCAAATACTATTTTATTTATATTGATACACGTATGCGTCACCCCAAAGAAACTCACCTCATTCTCGTGATTTCACGCAATCGTATTCTTAATTACTTATAACCTCAAGTTTGTTCACGTATGAAACTCATCGTACGCTATTATTAATTGTAACGTTGTTTACCCCGACCTCATGTACTCACTTTTGGGTTTCTCATTACATCTATTGGATTTTCATTTTTCACTCTTTGGATTCTCGTTTCATTTATTTGATTTCTCATTTCCCTCTATCAGAGTCTTCATTATTAAAATTTCACGCATCGAATTGTTACAAACTTAGTGACCCGACTTTCAACCATGGATTTTAATGATTTACTTATTCTTTCACATTAAGAAAATTTGACTTTAAATCTCATTTCCTATTGTTTACCCTAAAATTTTATATTACTCGATCAACTTTACTTATTTAAACCAAATTAATATTTTCACCTTGGTTTATACTTTTAGATTTAATTGTTTCAATTATTTATTCCATTTTACTACTTATTTAAAAAGTCAACCCCAGAATTTCCAACCGCGGGTATTATTTATTCAATATGTGTAAAAAAATTCAACAGATTTATGCACGATTCAAATGTTTAATATTTCAAAAATAAATTTGCCTTTTAAACCACACAATGAGACGAACCATGTGGACCATACGACGATCTAAATAATTATGGGTGCACAGTTAATTATCGAAATCCCCGTATGAAATACATAGTAAGTGCGGTTGTGTGCGATAACTCAGACCCGAGAATGATAGCGGAAAAATGATGGAAATGCGAATCGTGATAAAGGCATGGTGGATACACCGCCGGTACATCCTATATATTAGTGCCTTTATTATGTTTCTCACTTGTAGCGTTTTTCGAATCATGCAAGGAATTGACGTTATTCTTTTACTAAAATAAAATTTTCATGAAATTGTTTTTACTAAAAGCAACATTCGTTGGTAATTATCTTTTCTTTAAATTTATTTTAATTTCGGGACGGAATTTCCAAAAAGTTGGGGATACTGTGACATTCGTCAAAATTCGAGTCTCGAGTTGTATCCGTATTGTAGACTTTTATTTTGTAAAACCAACTCAACATTTTTTAGAACCTTATTTAATTATTATATAATATTATTATAGACCTCGATCATCAATAAATCGATGTTTGTCATATTGTAGTGTCATTAAGAAAAACGTAAAAGGTTTAAAATGATTTTCGTAAAGTCGTTAGAAGTTTTACAAAATTTTAAACCCATATTAAATTTTGGTTGAAACTTGGAGGACCTTTTATGTAAATATGTAATACATATATATATCTCCTAAACCTAAACCTAACCCATTTAACACCAATCGCCCCCATCTCTTTCTCTTATTTTCCGGCGCCGTTTTCCGGCGACCGAAATCGGCTCCGGCAAGCCCCGACGCACCACCACCGACTCCCGATTTCCCCTGTTTGTTCTCCCTTCCGACATAGAGATTTCGGCAGCAGCAAAGACCTCCGGCCACCCTCCCTTTCCCTCTCTGGTCGCATTTCCGGCGACCGTAAAACCGCCTATCTTCTCTCTCTCGCTGAACTCTCTCTCTCTCTCTCTGCGCCTCACTCTTTCTCTCACTCTCGGCTCTCTCTATCTCTCTCACTTCTCTCTCTCTTTGGCTCTTTCTCTCTCTCACCGCCATTCTTTATCTCTCTTCTCTCTCTCGCCGTGCTCTCTCCCTCTCTCTTTCTCTCCCTCCGGTTTCTGTTTTGTTTCCGTCTCCGGCAGGTTCGGTTCGTTTCCTTCCCGGTATAGAGTCACGACTCGGGAACATCTAATAGGTAAATTAATTTGGGTTTTGGAATTATTAGTTTTCATATATTGATTTCCAAATTTAAATTGTTAATAATTGGTTTGTGTATTGGTTATAGTTTTGATATGGGTTAGACGAGTATGAAGTTGGTTTGAATTGGGGAAAGGATAAACACCCGGGTAATGAATATATATAAATTTTCTTATGGGCTAATTAACAATTGTTATCTTGGTTCGGTTGGTTTATACATAAATTGTTGAACTAGAGGTCACGGGTTCGAGTCTCATCCTAGACCGGTTTTGTTGTTATTTTTATACTTAACAAATTACGGTTACTATTAGTATTAATATCAATACATAAAAATTATTATTAGTATTATTACATATAACTTACTATTATATTTATTAATTGATAATATTATTGTTATTATCATTATTTTTTTTTGAACTGTAAACTTTATAAAATAACCAACCAAACCCAAAACAAAGACGCCTTCCATAACCTGGAGAGACGCCTCAAGAACACACCACTATATGAAACTTAGAGTACACCATTAGACCACTCTAACGTTTTTCTTTTCAATCTATGTTTATACCAAATAAAACCTAACGACTTGATTTCGCCTATAATATCTTTCGGCTTCTCTTCTTTACCTTTGAAAATTTTTTCGTTCCTCGCCTTCCAAATACTCCAACACGAGATTATGATAATCCCGTGCATCATATCCTTCTTTTGAGCTTCCAGTCCAAAAGCTTTTGCAATGTTTAGAAGATCTCTCACCGAAGACGCCGAAAAAGGAGACATCTTAAACCATCGAGAAATTCCTTCTCAAATGGCCATGGACACCAAACAATTTGTAAAAATGTGGTTAGCAGTTTTCACACTCGTCCCACAAAAAGAACACATCGAATTTGCCATAGGAATATTTCTTTTTCCTAGAGCCTCCTTTGTAGGAATTCGATCCATTTCCGCTCTCCAAGCTTGAATATTACATTTAAGCGAGACCCACTTACACCAATTCAAAGCATACATGTTTGCGTTTTCCTTCTTTTTCGCCATCAACCCTTTAACCGATCTTAACGAAAAGCTACCATTCGAAGCACCCAACCAAACCCCCGAATCCGAGCCCCCTTTCCAACTAGCCGCATTAATCACCCGGATGCAACTCTCCCATTCAGCCCTTTCAACATCAGAAACTTGATTTTTAACCCAACCCTAAGCCCAACCGAAAAAGGATCCTTGCCTCCAAAACCGATCTCCAATTTTTCACTGCTTATATTTCTCTAGTTTGTACAAACTTGGGAATCTCGATCTTAAAGTGCCACCATCCACCCAATTATCCGACCAGAAACTAATTGTTCTCCCATCACCCCACGTACCTTTAATTAAATCTTCAAGCTTACTACCTTCTAGCTTTAATTTTTTCACCAATTTAGCAATATTTTTCCAAACCCCCGTATATTTTTTATTAACCGGGACCAACTCCTAGCCAGTTCTTTGTTTGTGGATAGACTCCACAACTTTGGACCAAAGACCATCCTTCTCCGTCTTATACCTCCATTATCATTATTATTATAAATATAAAAGTTGTTATTAATATTATTATTATTATTATTATTATTATTATTATCTATTAAAATCATATTTTTATCATTAATTATTAGCAATAATATCATTATAGTTATTTTGTGAACTCGTTTAGAAATCGAACCAACATCGAGTATGGTATCATTATTTACTATCGATATTATCTATTATTATTATTAATATTATTATTATTATTATTATTTTTATGTTATCAACAACACTTTAATTAATACTAAGATCTTTATTCTTTAACTATTAATATTAGTATTATTAATAATAATTATTGTTATAATTATTATACTATATTAGTATTATTAGAAATAGTTATTGTTATTATTATTATCTTATATATCCATATATGTGTGTATATATATATATATATATATATAACATATTTTTAAAGTCATTATTATCCTTACCATCTTTATCTTTGATAATATTATTATAAGCTTTATTATCAATTCATTTTTATAAAAACCGAACCCTTGATTTAAAACCCGTCTTGTTTCTACTTAATATTGGTTTAGTTATTTAAAATCCCAATAATATAATATTATTTTACTTTAAATTACCAATTAAGTGCGAGTCCCTAATCGTTAACAAATTAATCGGTAACCCGATTAACAATCGAACCTTCTTGTCCAATGTTTCAAATGTAATTTCAACAAAAGTTCAAGTTCATTAATATATTTTATTTATTCATTTTTCAATTAGCTTTCAAGTCGGATTCGTTCGTTTCGTTCACAAGCTTTCTATATGTCGTTCATTTACATTTTTTCCGATTCGTCAATCGAGGTCAGTACTTTCATACCCTGTTTTCTATCTTTCGTTTTGGGGTGACATTTCATACTTATCAAACTAAATGCTTTATTTACTTGAATCTTTAAACCCACAAACGTGATTGTATACTTTACTTAAATAATTGCTCGATTTGGTGTTCTATGCTTACATGCTTATGTGTTTATCGCTTTTGGATGGTGGAACTATAAATCCTAGACCATTTGGCAACCCCTCATGGCAAGGTGTCGTTAATGTAATGCATTAACAATAACTATAAAATCCTAGACTACTTGGCAACCCCTTGTAGCTAGGCGGTGCTAATGTGTTTAGCAATTGTCAATAAAATCCTAGACTATTTGGCATCCCCTTATAGCTAGGTGTCGCTAACTTGTTTGGCGGTAACTATTTATCCAAGTTTATAGCTTTTATTTATTGTTTTGTATACAAGTTTTGTGGCTTTTTATTATTATATACTTATATGCTCAAACTTATGAATTGCTCACTAACCTTGTGTTGACAAACTTTATTTTATGAAATGTTACAGGTTTGACTTTTGTTGACTCGAGGACTTGACGAAAAACGTTACCAAGACTATTAGGGTATTAGTAAAACGAACAATATGATTGCTATTTGTTTTCAAATTTGTTATATGAATGAGATGTGTTGTTTATAGATTTATGAAATAAAATGAGTTAATTAAATATTGTCACTTTAAATAGTGTCTTGTGTATTTGGGCAATCGGTTGCACCCCGACATGTTCCGCCGCCTTTGGTCGGGGTGTGACAGACATCATGAACAAGGATCAACACAATAAGCAAGAATATTGTCACTAATCTATCCTAGCATGCGATTGACCAAGACACATGAACAACTCCTCACCTTACAGCTATTGGAATTTAGCAGTACATTTAAAACCCTAACCAACTATCAACTAGCTTCTATGATCTAATAGGCCTATTCAACCATAATAATCAAAACACCAAGTAATGATTAAACATAAACCCTAAATCTAAAGAACACAATCAAAAGATTAAAGATCTATGTGAAACAATAGTTAACAGTCAATCAAGATAATAAATACTCATATGCATCATGAAAACAAAATCAAGTCTTTTACTATTAAAATAACAAAACCATAATCAAACAATAGTCCAAAGCAAATATCAAGCATCAAACATGTTCATCAAACCTAGGTAGACATGAAGTCTAGCCTAGCATATTCATTATCAAAGACAAATAACTAAACCAAAGAACAAAGAGAAACATCATGAAAGATAATGAACAAGAACAAAGATAAAGAATGAGAGAACCCGTCTTAATCGACCCTTGAACACCCGTATGAAAGCTTGATGATCCTCCTTGATTCCTAGCTCCAAAACACCTTCAATATTAGCTCTAAACCTTGGAAAATCGGCTGCCACACCTCTTAGAATCGGCTAGGTTTGCAACAGATGTTTATATATTAAGAACTGGGCCTTGGACTTGCAAAAATATGTTGATTAGGTTCTCTAGGCGCCGCGCGACCGGGCCTAGCCTCCCCCGTTGCTCGGCGCGGCGTGTACAAAAGAGGGCTACGAATTTTTCTTGTTTATTTTATGCTATAACTTGTTAAATCTCTATCTTGAACTCCGAGTAACGATTAGAAACTTCTAGGCCTTCCTTTCCTTGATTCTCAAACCACCATCTACATGAAATCAAATCAAAACTCCAAGTGTACTAATCATGCAACAAATAATGAGCAGAAACGAACATAAACTTCGTATGAAATGATAGAAAGAATTAAAGCTTAAAATTCAAGACACCAAAAGATATGAAACATGATAAACACATAATACTTGACTCAAAACCTAAAAGATAAACGAAACACGAACTAAACCGAACTCAAAACATTAAAGAAACACAACTTTACACGGGATTCAAGATGTATAAATAGATGTATATCAAGGACCCTATTGGGCCACTTGTCGGCACCGTATTGACAGTAGGTATATTTTTTTTTGTGTTTTCTTTTAATTCCAGTACCGTAACGAAAGTAATGGAAACCGATCGAATTCGCATAGGCTGATCGCGTTTTGTTTTAGTTTCAGTACCGTAACTAGCGTAACAAAAACCCACTGAATGTTGACTTTTTTAATTCTTGTACCGAAAAGAACGTGATGGAAACTGACCGAGTTTGCGTAGACTGGCCACCTCCACGCCCGAGATCGATAATAGTCAGTTATACCAATGCTCGAGTTTTACCAACCGATGATATTCACTTGGTCAACCTCAATTTTTATGATTTTTTATTTTTGGTTTTTCTTCCTCTGAATTTGCGTAGACTCACCCGTTTGGTTTTAGTTCAGTAACATATCGAACGTAACAAAACCAACCAAATGATGATATTGTTTTTTTTTGTTTTAGTTCAAGTATCGTACATGATATGGCTGAAACCAGTCTCCCTCTATAAATGGAGAATCCAACCATAAACAAGAGATCATCAGATCTGGAGAGTTAACACATACTCCCTAATCTTCTCTTCTTCCTTGAGAAATTAGCACTTTGCTTATTTCTTTCTTACTTCACAAACATCATAGCTTCACCAAGAAATTCATCCAAAAACCAGTCTGAAACACCTCAGCCTTTGATCTCCGGTGAGCTATAACAAACAACAATAAACTAGTGAACCTCTCTCTGCGTTTTGCAAACGTAGAAGAACACCACGACCTGTGTTAGGTTAACCTGAACCCTTGAAGCTTGTTAGCTTAACCAGCCCATTCATTATCATTGGTCTTATCTTTGTTGTAGCGACAAGTTGGCGCCCACCGTGGGGCTACGCCGCTTACTTTATCTTAAAGACCAGTAGTGTAGCTCTATATTCATCAAAATCACCATGTCGGAAGGTGGATCTCCCGATGAAGTCAACCAAGTGTCAAGAACACCGACACCAAGTGTCGGCCAGGAAACTCCGGCGGCTACCATATCTTTTTCCACCCCGGGAGGAACTCCGACGGAACCTTTGTTCCTCGAGTTTTCACCTTTCCGAACTCCAACCCCTTCACGATCTGGAGTTCCTTCTCCTCATGCAGGAGTCACGAACACCCCGGAGCGTGTTGACTTGACGATGGAAGGGGTATCACGGCATTTCTTGCAACTAAGACATCTTCTTAACCAACATGTGAGCCAAGAAAGAGAAAAGGGGATAAGCATAAGGCTGGAGTATGACGATCCGGATCCCTCACTGTCACTCGGACGTCCACCTTCCCCTTTAACCAGCTCACAACTGGCTGCTTTTAATTTGGAAACTGGTCCAAGTGTAACCTGTCAACCTTTTAACCCCTCTCCTTATACTTATGGGAGACCAAGCCCAACGGCTTTCCCTTTGTTCACCTCACAACCCCTTGGGCACGAGACCACTCTCGACCAAATATGGCAGTCACCAGCTTCAAGTGTTCCTCCTAGAACCACTACGTGGGAGCAGGCCATGTTGGTCTTGCCCTTGGCTCGGAATGTAGCAATGAGCACCCCCGTGGGAACAAACCAAACAACAGCAACCCCCTGAAAGCCTTCAAGGATTTAACCTCATGCCTCAGATGATGGCTCAAATGATGGCACACTTCCCTTGGACCCAGCTCATCAACCAAGCTCTCAGCACTCACCAAGGGGTCATGAGTCATAATCATGCTACAAGGGTAGAAGAAGACCTTGCAAAGCCTTATACGCCCGGTAACCTATCTTGTTTCTCTCAACAAATTGCCGATTATGACTCTCAAACGAAAATCAAGATGCCACCCCATATAAAAACATATGATGGGACCGAGGATCCCGAAGACCACCTCCAGGTATTTACCGGTGCTGCCAGAATCAAAAAGTGGTCCCACGCTGAATGTTGTTTAATGTTCATGCAAACACTAGTCGGATCAGCCAGTATATGGTTCAACGACCTTCCTACCCAAAGCGTTCGAAGCTTCAATGATCTAAGCAAAGGATTCTTGGCCAACTTTTCACAACAAAGGAGGTATGTTAAGGATGCCACGGTTATTTTTCAGATAAAACAAAAAGATGATGAGAACCTTTGAGATTTCATCGAAAGGTACAAAAAAGAAGGGTTGACATACGTGGGGGCCGACAAAAAAATGAGGGTGGCAGGCTTCGTGAACACCATCACCTCTAAGTACCTCACAAGGAACTTTAACAAGTGCCTCCCCAAAACCCTTGAAGAAGCTCTCGAACGAGCTGAGGCTCATATCCGAGGAGAAGAGGCTGTTGATTTCAAAGAACAAAGAAAAAGAGCTCCTAGTTGGCGGAGCAACAGCCCCAACCGAAAGAAAGGGAACTTCAATCCCTATGATAGATACCCAAGGAGCTCAGATCAACGAAGTCCTGAAGGTCGGAACCTTCCAAGCAGGGAAAAGACTGTGAACTTCACAGCTCTAACCAAAACCCCTCAAGAGATTCTTGCCACCGAAGAAGTGAAACACCACTTTCGACCTCATCAACCCTTGCCCAAAAGCAAGAAGAACGAAAGCTCCACCCAGTTCTGTGAGTTCCAAAAAGAAAAAGGTCACCACACCAACGATTTCTTTCAACTCAAGAGAAGAATTGAGGAAGATGTCAAGTCCGGAGAACTGGCTCATTTGGTAAAGGGGGTCAAGGACAAGATGGCCGAAAGAAAAAGCAAAGAAGTGAATATGGTGAATATAGACCAAGGTGTTCCCCACAAACGACAACGCTTGGAGGCTTGGGAGCTTCAATGCATCTGCTTCCCACCACCTCAAGGTGACTTACTCTCAAACCCTTTGGTGGTAAAAGCGAATGTGGGAACACTCAAAACAAGCAAAGCCTACATTGACACAGGGGCGGCCACAGAGATCATGTTTGAAAGATTCTTCAATCAACTAAGCAAGGAAGAACGTTCAAGGCTTCAACCCTCCGGGTCTTCTATAAAAGGTATCGCCGACATACCCTTGAAGCCTTTAAGCCAACTAACCCTTGATGTCTGTTTTAGTGAAGGCAAGATGAAGAAAACCAAACCATTCACTTTTGTGGTTATTAGCATACCTTCCAAATATAATGTAATCATAGGAAGGCCAGGACAATGTGCGCTCAACATGGCTGTATCGGTTGGTCAAGGTGCTGTAAAGTTTCCCACCGATATGGGAATTGCAACCCTTCAACCTACCCAAGAGGTTTGCACGGTTGAAGGGGAAAGCTCACGAAATGAAGATGGAGAACAAGGCTGGATCATAAACCCCAAGTATCCTGAACAAAAGGTACGGGTAAACACAAGCCTTTCCAAAGAAACTCTATCACACCTTGAGAAACTGTTGGTACGCTATAACGATGTCTTTGCCTGGTGCCCGGAAGACATGACTGGCATCCCTCGAAGCATTGCATAGCACGAGCTAAATATACCACCTGATGTCAAGCCTGTTGTCCAAAAGAAGCGGAGCTTGGCTCCTGAACGAAGCTTGGCAGCATGCCAAGAGGTTAAAAAGCTTGTCATGGCTGGAATCCTACGGGAGGTCAAATATCAGTCTTGGGTGGCTAATCCAGTCATGTTTTGAAATCCAGTCTTGGGCAGCATGCCAAGAGGTTAAAAGACTTGAACAAAGCATCCCCGAAAGATTGCTATCCTTTACCCGAAATGGACCTCAAGGTTGACTCTTTAACCGGCCATCCCTTTAAGTGTTTTCTTGACGCTTACAAGGGTTATCATCCAATTCTCATGAAAGTGGAATATGAAGAAAAAACCGCATTCCACACGGACAAGGGTATTTTTTGTTATCAAAAGATGCCCTTTGGCCTACGAAATGCCGGGGCAACCTATCAACGTTTGATCGACAAAGCGTTTGCCAGCCAAATTAGCAGAAACATGGAAGCTTATGTCGATGATTTGGTAATCAAAAGCAAAACCGAGCATCAAATGCTTGATGACATAGAAGAAACCTTCCAAAATTTGAGGAAGATCAATATGAAACTCAACCCGGGAAAATGCTCATTAGGGTTCGAAGAAGGCAAGTTTTTGGGACACATTGTGGGGAAATAAAGCATAAAAGCTAATCCCAACAAAGTCAGGTATGTTCTTGAAACTAGATCTCCACAAAGCAAAAAAGAAGTAGAGAGTTTGAACGAAAGGCTTGCAGCCTTGAAGCGTTTTAGCTCCAAGCTCGCTGAAAAATCCCTACCCTTCTTAAAAACGTTAAAGGGTTGCACAAATAAAAAGACTTCAGGTGGACGGAAGAAGCGGAGGAAGCCTTCAACCAAATGAAGCAACACTTGGCTTCACTTCCGGCCATTGCAGCCCCTGAAACAGTAGAACTGATCTCTGTCTATCTCTTGGTGGCCGAAGAAGCATTAAGCGCGGTTCTAACCATCGAATGAAACAAATTTCAGGTACCCGTTTATTTCTTTAGTAAAACATTAAAGCTGGCAGAGATTAAATATCCTCCTTTGGAAAAACTTGCTCTGGCCTTAATTCAAACGGCCAGAAGGCTTCGAAGGAACTTTTAAGCACACCCTATACAAGTGGTCACTAACCAACCCATCAAGAGTGTGCTCGAAAAACCAGAAAATTCAGGTCGATTGGCCAAATGGGCTGTGGAGCTAGGTGAGAATAACATCACCTATGTTCCAAGAAAAGCTGTCAAAGCCCAAGTCTTGGCGGATTTCATTGTAGAAATCCCGAAGCAAGTCACTCCTGAAGTACATACAACTGTCACTGAACCTTCTGACCCCGAAGCCTGGAAGCTTTTTACCGATGGAGCTTCCAGCATTGAAGGGTCAGGAGCTGAGCTCATTTTAATCAACCCAGAAGGGTTAGAATTTACATATGCTCTACGACTTAAATTTCAGACCACCACCAACGAAGCTGAATATGAAGCATTGATCGCCGGTCTGAAGATTACCAAAGAGATGAAGATCCAAAAGCTACAAGTCTTCACAGACTCGTTGCTTGTTTCAAGTCAAGTCAATGATAGCTATGTAGCAAAAGATCCCAAGATGAAGAAGTATCGTGAAAAGGCAAAAGGGTTGATGACCACGTTTCAAGAGTGCACTATCAAGCAAGTCCCAAGATCACAAAACAAAAGAGCCGATGCCCTGAGCAAACTAGCATCCCTCACATTTGCACACCTCACCAAGAGAGTTTTGGTTGAAGTGTTGAAGACTCCTTCAATCCAAGAACTGGAGGTTCAAGATGTAATCACAGAAGAAGGTCCCAATTGGATGACTCCCATAGAAAAGTTCCTAAAAATGGTGAGTTACCTTTGGACCAAACATAGGCTGAAAGGGTTCGAATCAAGTCCCGACAGTATGTGTTGTAAGGAGAAACCCTTTATAAAAAGTCCTACCTTGCACCACTACTAAGATGTGTGGGCCCTGAACAACGCCAATATCTGATCAAAGAGGTTTATGAGGGAATATGTGGAGCTCATTTTGGGCTAAGAATGGTGGTTGCAAAGTTGATGAACCTTGGATACTTCTGGCCCACGATGTACCGCGATGCAACCGAACAGCTCAAGAAATGTGAAGCTTGTCAAATTCATGCACTGGTTCCCAAAAGCCCTAAACACGATCTGGTTCCCATATCTTCAGCATGGCCATTCCACAAGTGGGGAATGGATATCGTTGGTCCATTCCCACCAGCCAAGGGTGGGGTAAAATTTTTGCTAGTAGCCGTGGACTACTTCACCAAGTGGCCTGAAGTCAAACCACTTGCAAAAATAACGGGCAACCAAGTCATCGACTCTGTATGGGAAAGCATCATTTGTCACTATGGGCTCCCAGGAGTGTTGGTCACGGATAATGGGAAGCAATTTGCCAAGAAGCCTTTTTAGCACTTGGTGCAAAGAATTCAGAATCACCCAAGTGTTCAGCTCAGTTGCATACGCCCAATTCAATGGCCAAGTTGAAAGGACAAACGGAACCATTGTGGAAGGTATCAAAGCAAGGCTGGGAAGACATAACAACAATTGGCTTGAAGAACTCCCAAATGTTTTATGGGCAATAAGAACAACCGAAAAAACAATCCACAAATGAACACCTTACAGCTTAGTGTTCGGATCGGAAGCTGTAATCCCAGCCGAAGTCGGAGTTGTGACTCAAAGAACACTCAACATGGACCTTGAATCAAACAACAACGAGACCATGTTGAATTTACAACTCATTGAAGAAATCCGTGATCAAGCCGCAATACAAGAGGCTAAATACAAGCAAAAAATGGAAGCTTATTACAATGCAAGAGTGAAACATGAACGTTTCAAGCCAGGAGATATTGTACTCCGAAACAACGAGGCCAACAAGAAAGAAAACCAAGGAAAACTTGGCCCAAAGTGGGAAGGACCATACACAATCCTTGAAGCTCACAGGGGTGGATCCTAGAAGTTGGCCAACGCAGAAGGCAAAATGCTTCCAAGACACTGGAACGGCAAAACCTTTAAAAGGTTCCATGCCTAGTCAAGGTCTTAAAATGTATTTTAAGAGATGTATAATTCTCCTTTTTTTGAACAACAACCTCTTGAATGAATGATAAAGTTTTTGTCATTACTTGTCTTTACTATCCTATAATCAGGTTGAGAACCTAGCAAAAAACTCCATGGCAAGGGCCATGTAAGATGATGAGCTCCCAGGCCACATCGCTCAATAGGCTCAAGGTTTAAATGAACCTATATAAGGGGTGAGTTCCTATATCAATCCAACTCCATCAGACTTAGAAAATATTTTCAAACAAGACTTGTCTCATAGACGGGTCTGAACAGCCTACATCAATTCGTTCTTTAAGCTTTGAAAAAGTTTACGAAGCAAACATACATTAAGTAATTATACAAAGGATAGCCAACATATGCTTTTTACCTAATGAAGCCTTGAAGCTAAAGTAACTGCAACACTAAAACTTCTTAAGGAAAGTTAGCTAAAAACACATCAAACTAACAAGACAAGCAACCAAAACACAATACATAAAACATTACAATTCATAAGCAAGGCCTTCCAAGGCCATAACCAGCATCATACATAATAAGCCATTAAGGCTAAACAAAGGAAATCACAGAGATTCCCATAATAAGTATTCAAACGTCCAACAACAACCATAAAGCATAAACCTTAAGGGTTTCATGCTAAACCTAAATTGTTCAAAGTACATAACAATGTTTAAGAAGTGCTAAGAAAGCTACGAATAAAGGTTCAAACATCGGAAATAGGCTTCGAAGTACTAGCCTCACCACTCTTCCCTTTCTTGGACTTCTTCAATTCTGGGCCACCACCAGCAACGGTCGAACCTTCGAGGCTTGCCACATGAGACCTATCACTGTCTCCGGATAAAGTTTCTTCACTATCTCCAGAACGGGAGCGCTTCTTAGACAAGGACTCAAGCACTTCAGAGCAAACTTTCTCATCAAGGTCGGCTGGTTTCAAGCCCTGCAAAACGGAAAGAGGCTTACCATAACATGACGAAACTTCACCCACATAAGGGTAAGTGAGCCTTTCCATTGCACCGACTGAGTTTGAGAAGAGCTTGGAAGCTTCACAGTTGAACATGGGCGATTGCTCCATAGGTTGACCAGCTTCGTGATGTTTGAAGACATCAACAAAGCCCAAATGCTTCACATAGCCCAGCAACTTCGTGTAAACGTCGCCCAACACCGAGTTAAACTCAGAAGAATGAAGCAGGTAAGTCACAACCTAATGGAACCCGTGCTCAATTAGCCACCGGTTGTCGTTAGTAGTCTGGGTGACTGAAGCCTTCAAGCCTTCTTTCTCCATCTCAAAGGCTTTTCTCTGCACCTCAAAGGCTTCCCTGTCAGCATCCAACTTAGCTCTATCAGCTTCCATTGCTTTCTTCAACCCTGCTATCTCAACCTCGTGTCCACGGGACAACTCATAAATCTTCTTCACGTAACCCTCTTCCTTCTTTGAAAAACCATCAACTTCTTTCTTCATGATTGTCATGGAGGCTTTCATCTTTTCTTTCTTCTTCGAAAAATCCTCATACTCCTGCATCCCCTTTCGAAAACGAGTCACACCCTCTGCCAAAAAGGCAGAAATGTTGCAAGAACTCAATATCAACCTTGACAACATGGAATCACCCTCCATATCATAAATAGTGTTACGAACCCCCTGGAGGAGCAAAGTTAGCCAAAACATCAGCACAGACTTCCGAATCTTTGAAGCTATCTCCAACCTTCACATTCCACTCCGGCATATAAACTTCATTCCCATCCAACCCTTGAACCGTCGCCATCGTAACCTTCTTACTAGATGACTTCTTCTTCTTAGAGACAACCAAACCCTGCTCTTTTTCACCCTCCACACTTGGACCTTGATATTCGGCAACTTGAACATCATCACTAACCTCAACCGGTTCTTGAGAAGATGATGGGCTAGAAGACTTCAACAAACGCCGTGTGGAACGACGAGTAGAAGCCTTAGGAGCAGTAGCCTTGGTAAACCCTTTAACGTTTGGAACTTCCACATACTCGGAATCTTCAAACCTACCCTATTTCCTCGAACCACAACATCATCACCAATAGCCGCAGCATCCGTTAACCCAACGTCCGAAGTATCGTCACTTTTTCAAGAAATCCAAAGCCGGCATAACTACAAACACAAAGTTAACCTATCAACAGGCATATCTACGGAATAAAACAAATGCAAGATAAATGAACGCATACCCTTATCATCCCTAATAAGCACGGGATCCAGATTAGGCTTATCCCATAACTTGCTAATTCCTAATAACACAAGAAGATGTTCGGGAAGAGGACGAAGACGCGATGGACACTTCCTAATCGACTTAAAAAACGCTTCATTCAATTCCGATTCAGCCGGCTCTAGTTCCTTTAAAACAGCCTCGGGCTTTCTCCAAACGGATTTGAAAGGAAGAACGGAATCGGACACAAAGAAAAAACGGTCCTTCCAAGAACCAAGGGTCGTAACCGTCGAGGAAACTAAACATGTGTCAATCTGTGTATGTTCAAAAGTGTACCAGTTGCCATTTTTCGCCAAACGAAAGAAACGGCGAAAACCTAAGAGTGACGGATCATATCCTAAAGCTTTACATAAAACCTCAAAGTGTAAAACCCTAGCAAGCCCTAAGGGGTGAATCTGACCAAATCACACACAGTAATACTCCAATACATTCAAAACGAAAATCAAAAACGGATGCCGGAGATTCAAGAATTCAAAATGACGACAATAAAGGGCAATAAAACCCGCCGGACAACGAATGATTGACGCACCGGCCGGCGGAGCAACCGGTTTAAACTTCAAACCTACACCCCATTCAAGACAGAATGATTCAACCTCTTTTTGGGTTAATCGGGAAAAACTAACAGACAGATCCTTACGAGCACCCATAAAATCGAAAGAAAGGGGAAGGATTTTAACTAACCTGATGAAGGATTGAAAGAAACTTGATGAATGTTTGAGAGAGTATTGTGAAAGTTTAAAAGAAATTATGAAGAAAGTGAACAGTTATAACCACTATTAAGAGCAGTTATTGGGAACTGCAACATGCAGTAACCATCCAATCAACTGTCTTGTCAGAAATTCAAAAATAACCAAAACTGAACAAAGCCTCGAAGCATTGAAGCCTTTAAGCAAATAACAAAATGCGTGCAAAAGTCAGAAGCCATTGAGCCTACTTCTCAAATACCTCTGACTTGGGGGGCTGATGACGAGGGTAGCCCAAGGAATTAATAAAATGGCTTTCACACATTAACGTTAAAAATGTTAAAAGGTTAAAAGCTTCGTTTCCCGCCCAATTTATGTAAACAAGTACGTGAACAGTAACCACGTGCAACAGTACAACGTCAAAGCACTGTTCACATCACTGTTCCCTCTGAACAAGGGACATGCTCAGTAAAAGTAATATTATTATAATCATGGACCAACGGTCAAAAGGCTCCCACCCATAAAAGGTCAACTCTCTAAGCAAACTGGAGGCAAACTAGTTTATCCACTGGACAAAAGGCTTGCATCTCTCCCTCTATAAAATGAGAATCCAGCCATAAACAAGAGATCATTAGATCTGGAGAGTTAACACATACTCCCTGATCTTCTCTTCTTCCTTGAGAAATTGCACTTTGCTTATTTCTTTCTTACTTCACAAACATCATAGCTTCACCAAGAACTTCATCCAAAAACTGGTCTCAAACACCTCGGTCTTGGATCTCCGGTGAGCTATAACAAACAACAACAACCTAGTGAACCTCTCTTTGCGTTTTGCAAACGTAGAGGGACACCACGACCTGTGTTAGGTTAACCTGAACCCTTGAAGCTTGTTAGCCTAACCAGCCCATTCACTATCATTGGTCTTATCTTTGTTGTAACAACATTATTGTTATCTCCTACTATGGCTACCACTATTTCTAATACTGCTGCTATTGCTACTAATACTACAATTGCTTGTTGTTTTGCTAGTATTTCTGTTGCTACTACTTAAGCTACTGCCTCTAGTACTACTACTTCTAAGCATCGACACCACAACCTTGGTCTTTGTTTGGTCCATCACATGGAAACAACAATACGACTGCCTCCATCCCATCAAAGGTTTTCTTCATCATCGAGGGCAAATTATAGTGTTGTGGTGTTTTTTCTTATAAGCTAAGGTATGAGTATTACAACTCTTACTTTGTATATATCCTTTTGGCTATTTTTGTTGCTCTGATATTGAATTTGGACCTAGGCGCGCCACAGTCAGAATGCCACCAAGCACAAATCATAACAAAGATACAATAGAAAAAATCAAACATAATCATATTAAAAGCCAACTTTTGTAAACAGTAATGCTATTACAACCCAATTGCCCAGCTTCTTTCACAGATGATAATTAGCTAGCTCTCATGCCTTCTAAACAAATTCCTAGCTTTTTCTAAACAAAGTTAAACTTTTTTTAATATGCATAGCGCGTACAAGTTTCTACATTAATTTCATTCTGATGAATCATTGGCTATGCTTACTGTTGATTTTTCTAATGCCTTCAACTTAGTCGATATGACGAACCTTCTACATGAGGTCCGGAGTCGATGTCCTTCTATTTCTTATTGGGTGGACATTTTATATGGGCAGTCGGCTAGGTTTTATGTGGGTAATACTTACATTAAATCCACCACTGGGGTTCAACAGGGGGGGCCCTCTTGGGCCTCTCCTTTTTGCCTTAGTTTTGCATCCACTTGTTCACCAAATCAGAGATCGGTGCAAGATTCTCTTTCATGCTTGGTACTTGGATGATGGTACGATTATTAGGGACACTAGAGAAGTGGCCAAAGCATTAGATATTATCAGGTCCGAGGGGCCTCGTTTGGGTCTTGAATTAAACGTTAAGAAAACAGAGTTATTCTGGCCAACATGTAATGGGGTGAAGGTGTAGGAGGGGTTGTTCCCTTGCGGGATTGGAAGGCTGGTGCTCGGTGTGAAATTCCTTGGTGGTGCTGTAAGCGGGATGCAGGGTTTATCAGCAGTTTGGCTATGAAAAGGGCATCTAGCGATGTGGATCTGATGAGCTGTCTCCCAAGACTTCGGGATCCTCAATGCAAGCTCCTTTTGCTTCGCTCATGTATGGGAGTCGCGAAGCTTTTGTTCGGTTTGAGAACGTGCCAACCTATGTATGTGGGGGAAGCTGTTTCTACATTTGACAATGGTCTTCGAAGGGCGATTGATGACATTGTTGTTTGTGGTGGCCCGTTATTCGGTGATATCCAATGGAGGTTGGAATCACTTCCAAACCATTTTTTTTTGGGGGGGGGGGTCTATGTTCGGCCGAGGATGTATCTACATAAGCTTTTATGGCTTCGAGAGCACCATCATGGTGTTTGCAAGACCATATTCTCCGGGGTTGTGATATTTATGGGTTGGACTCTGATTATAGGTGTGCGATGGATCGTTTACGTACTTCACTTTCATATTTTGATCTTAGCGGGTTCTCTATTAAGGACACCGCCTCCCTCTAAAGCCCAACATGTTGTGGCGAGTGCCTTATTTAGTGTAATAGTCCAGGTTTTAGAAGTGAAGTTTGATCTATCCCCTCGCCAAAAGACGGTGTTTGGTTGCCTTTGGGCTTCTCAGGCTCAAGATCTTCTAACGGCCATCCCCATTGAAAGATTGTGCCAATATATGTCCGGTTTGGAGTATTGGGCTATCCTTAAGTACCTGTTAATGATCCCTATGTTCCTGACTGATGAACCTTGCCTAATTTGTCGCAATGTCTGTTTGGATTCTTTTGGAAACCATGCGGTGCATTGAAAAGAATTGTCTGGCTTTAAATACAGACATGATTCGGTTAGGGATGTTCTGTGTGATGTTCTTAAACGGGCAGGTAATTCTGCTAAAAATGAGGCCCATGTTAACTTTCTCACAGATCCTCTTGAGGGGATGTCTACTCTACGACCAGCTGATATTCTTGTGTTCGGGTGGGCAGGGAGAAAACACGTCTGTGTGGATCTTACAAGAGTGTCTCCTTTTGTTGGGCTCAAGAACTGTGAGTTTGTTATGGGTCAGGCTGCGTTGAAGGCTAAATCGGGCAAAGTTGTTAAACACGAGAAAACATGTTTAGAGAATCAACATGTCTTTCTCCAATTTGCTTTTGATACATTTGGTTTTCTGCCCCAGAGGTTGTGACTTTGTTCAGTAGGGTTTAGCATGTCATACACGGAACCTCTTGTTGCCCGTTTTTAATAGGATTGACTTTGCTATTCAAAAAAGGGGTTGCCGCGCAGCTTGTTGCCCGTTTATCTACCACTTTATTGTAATCGTTTTGTGCTTATATAAAAGCAAATGTTAAGATGTTAAATCAAGACAACTAATGCTGATAAGTTCTATGTTCTGAACACCACAAGGTTTCTTCCATAAAAAAAAATGATTTACAACACGCCTTCAAACAAACCACAAAGACAAATCTCTACACAACAAACAATTCCAAGAACATCCCTAATTGCTCTTTGTGAGGTCAACTTCATCTTTGAGCGATCGTAACCACTCAAATCTGTACAACCACTCTTCCATCCCAAATATGGGATAAAGCCTTGATGTGTTCATCATAGGCCAATTGCAAGGACATGTGGATTTTTCTTGCTAATAAAGACATCAAAAGACCACTGTTTTCAAATGAATTTTCTCTATGCAAAAACTCTTTTCAAATATCACTTTCTAAGCACCAATGGCTAAACATTGCCAAAGTCACTCTATGGCATATATACCAATGTCATACCATTTGTAAATGCTTACAAAACCACTCTATGACATATAACAATATTTATCAAAATAGTTTGAACTCATTTTACATGTTGAAAACATTTTTGAAATCGTTCTTGTGTTTGAAAATTATTTTACACATACTCTTGTAAATGCTCTTTAACGACAAGTCAATGTTCTCTATATAAAGTAGATATTCAACAATAAATTGTTTAAACTTAAACATTTTAACAAACATGCATACCAACCCAAAATACTTTAAAAATGGAATCATATTACTTACCTTATCCTCAACTAAGCACTTGACTGTTGAGTAGTCGACTCTCACTCTCACATTTTCCCGATGTCCTATAATCAAGACATCCTAACAAGGTCACAATGATAATTACTAATCAATGATTCTGCCCTAGAAGTTATGTCCACATTCATGTTTCGATCTGGATTTTAGTTCATCACAATGTCTTACACTACATAGCTTGCATAATCCATATGCTGCTAACACGAAGCTGACATAGTCTTGCCATCATACACGCTTGTACACAACCTAACTACTACTAGCACGACCAAACATTTAATACGCTATGGAGAACTAATGCTTTAGTTTTAATTTCTGAAAAATGACATGTAGATGCGGGTTAGGTTCTTATCATGGACAAGCCTAACTTATAGGTTCAAGTCCCGGATCGAAAATCAAACACCAACTAAACGAATAACTCTCATTATATTAATCAGAAAATCTCACTCTAAAAACTGATTACAACTCTATCAAACCCTAACTCGGTTTGACTCTTAATGAACCCTAACTCGGATACATCTCGTGTGTGTGTCTAGATGAATCCTAACTCGGTTGCACCTCACACCACCCTCTATAATTTCTAACCATGACATGTTTATATAGAATAACCTAACTTGCTAGCTAATCTATTACCTATTATAATCACAATACAATTAGGAAACATAACCACTATGACCAGCTTGTCAACATTGGTCCCTCAAGTTCACCGATTGTGACTTGGAGTCTGAAATTACTTCCAACATAGGTCACTTCATGAACACATCTAGTGTGTTCTTGGTTGTAATAAAAAAGATAATGGTCATATATATTCGACGGGCTGCGCCAGCCAAACCAATGGAACAAACGGGTCTGTCAAAGGGCAAATATCCTAACATGTGCATGTGGATTGACCGTCTCCTAACGCATCTTAATCTAGATATAGAGGGCCGATTTGAATTCAAGTCATGTAAATATGTGAGACTATTCCTCACACTGTAGATATTAGCTAGTTTGATCCTCATGTTTTGATGTAGCAAAATGGGAGAATATGGTCAATGTGTGTTTTAGTAACCTCTCCGCCAAACTATTATTTTCGTTTGATACAGTTTACTTCTCAAGGTGTACTTCTTGTTTACTGATGCTGCTATTCAGGTGTTTATTTGGTATATATGAACACGAGGGACAAAGTCATCTTTAGAGTTATTAAACCTAACTCGAGTAAAATTGTAGAAGACGCGAAAGCCTTTTTGTTACTATGCCGACTAGTGTTTTTATTTTTAATTTTTTGTAAGTTTTAAATGTGAGTTGTTGGTGGGAATGAATTACAAATTCTTTACTAGCAAAAGTTAATTTAGTTGTGAGTGATAGCAAAAAGTTATCTTTGAATGATATACATAGGTCTTTAAATTTTGATTAAAAGATAACTAAACTACTCAACATAGGTTTTAAAATAAGCTCCAAACTTTTGAAAACAAAATTGTCTTGATATTAATCATATATTTAAACAGTATTTATATCATGTGTTTGTTGCTTTAATTACCTAACACTTATAAAAACTTCTGACACTAATTAAAAGCTTTAGCCCTAACGAACTTTTGTAAAAAGAATGACACTTGATAAATGACAAAAATATAAAAATGTATAACTTCCTTTAATACTTAAAGAAAACAAAAAGGATTAAACACATAGCTTTTAAGTTTTAAATATTAAGAAGTAATGAATTTGATGAAAAGTAGCCTTTTTGTTAAAAGAAATGGAACACAGATTTTAATTATTAGTTAATTTTATGGGGATTTAATTTCCCAAAATGTTAGTAGGTAAAACTGTAAAAGTGTATATAAAAAAAGGAATTATACGGTTTACAAGAAGGATTTAGACAACAGTTGGGTGTATTGATTCATTAATAATTGCCCATGCTTGCACAGCATATGTTAGATAAACTTAAAAAAAATAAAAAAAAGGCAGGTTTTTGTAGGCGAAATGCCGAGAGAATCAATTCCAGACGGAATTG
Organism: Bidens hawaiensis; assembly: GCF_021521415.1. Lineage (NCBI taxonomy): Eukaryota > Viridiplantae > Streptophyta > Magnoliopsida > Asterales > Asteraceae > Bidens > Bidens hawaiensis. The sequence continues at coordinate 2,093,508 of NW_027491177.1, read as the reverse complement.
CTTTTTGGTCACGTGTCTCAGCTGAATACAACACACAGTATCCATCAATTTACTACAAACCCTTCTAGTATTTATTCTCTGTGGTTCATATGCCAAACCAGAAATATTCCACAAAAAAGGTTTTTAATTGAAAAGTAGTCTTTCTTTTCCAAAGGTAATTCCTATCTTTCCCGGTTTAGCTCTCATTCTCATCTTCCAGTACCCTGGTCGATCTTCATGACTATCACATCAAATCATGATTTTGAAGCTTGTACTCATAGTTATTTTTCGGTCGAGGCTTTTCGGTATTCAAAATTTAGAAAAATGACTTATCTTTCTACTCGTTTTGTTGTTTTGGGTAAAGGGGACAGTACCCTGGAAATTTTTTTTAAAACGACTCATTTTGATCATGTTTAAGAGTTTCGAAATGTCCCAAAGAGTTTCTAAATTCGTGTTGCTAAGTTTGATATCTTATGGAGTGAATAAAGGGTTTTTGTTCTTCTTGTGTGAGATATATCTAATGAGAATTAGTCTGTACTTGCAGCCTACATTGGAATTAACACTCACATACTAGCCATGGATATGCCTTCATCTTGGATACCAGAACTGGTAAGCAAAAGATACAGGCTGTACACATGTATTGTTAGGTTATACATGAATCATAATATTATATATACTTTATTGATCTAAATATAATTTTTTAATGTTGAATCCCTTTTTTTAGGAGATGCAAGATCAAGGGTTCATGAATCAATACCAGATGAACAAACCCTATCATCATCTCATGGAGGATTTCAGTGTTGATTCATTTTCATCAGATAGCTACACAGAAAACCCGTCTTTTATCGATCAATCGTTTCAAACCCATAAGCGCCTCGAAGAACCAGCCAATATCAAACAACCATTTAATTACAAAACAGCCAACAGTATCAACAAAAAGTTATATCCTCCAACTGAAAAATCCAAATCAAAACTAGTTTCTGATTCTCCCAACACTTTTACAATATCTTTTGGAGACATAAAGCCTAA